>NC_134486.1:85395816-85755816 GCF_040206685.1 Ascaphus truei
ATTTTAAATCTGTCTGATGCTGAGATTAAATTGCCCACTTTGTACATTATGCAAACTAATATATTCATATTAAGTAAATTGGAAACCGACATCTATTCCGCCCATAGAAGAAATACAAAACTGTTTATTTAATTTGGCATATATGGATATGTTGTCTTATCTGGACTGCCATAAAATAGGTACTTATTCACGTTGAAATGCTTTCCTTAATTTTGATCTCAACATCTTAATTGGACAATATTTTCTGATTTTCTTTTTCTTTTGTTCTTTTCATGTAAAGCTTAATAAAATGTTGTGCGTTTACAGGTTAGAAACCCAAAGTAAAGTCCAGTTATTCATAAAATATATTAATTTCACCATTGTTGTAGGAACATTCTCAGTTTTTTTAAATAATAATAATAATGTATGTATAACACCAATTCCAAAGCAATTCACAATAGAACTCATGCAGGCAGCTCTGGGAGGGAATCCATGTGTCTGAGTATGTACACTGCAGTCTACAAAGCATATATGGGAGATATGAATAATAATATAATTATAGTTATCTAAGGTGGGGCCCACTTTTTCTCCTGGTTAAGTGCAGTGCTTCAATTGTGCCAGATCTGTATTCCATTCATACATCTGTGATTTTTGCCATTTCATTTTTCATTTCACTGCACAAAGACCATCCCAGCTTAAAGGTGCGGTTCCAATTGAGGTTTTTCTTCCTCTAGGTAGGGGGTCTCTGGAACCGAGTCGCATTCATTTCAGCTCTGGGGACTCCCTGCTTCCTGAGATGCTTATCAAGTGTTATTTTTTGTAAGTTGACTGAATATATGTTGTATATTTTTGGTGTAGTCCATTTATATATGTTCTAGTATTGTTGTTTGGACATGGTCTGTAGATTGAAAAGCATTTGTTCTGTTTTGCATTGAAGGCTGTTTGAAGTTGACTAAGGATCAGAGGTGGGGTGGGCATGTAACTTTCTGCAGTGAGAATCTGGAGCATGCATCGTAGGAAAAGCTCAAGAAAGCTGCATCTGATCAAGCTTGGTCTTTGTAGTTGTTGTTGTTGTTATTATTATTAGGATAGTCGTTTATTTGGAAGTACAAGACCCAGAGGAAGGTGCCAGACAGGACCGAAAAGTTGGTTTCGGTACTTTGGATGGTAAAGTTTACATTTTGCTATTCAACCTTGCAGTGCTGTGTCTGTTCCATCGGAGTTTAGTGGAGTATTTGTGTATCTGTTGATTTGCTGTTTGACGCGTGCACTAGTCATATAGTGGCTGGATACATAATGTGTGTGTGTCTGTGTGTGTGTGTTTATAGCAGTGAAAGTTAACCATGTATTAATGTTCATATACTCTATCATTAATTGTGTATTGTCCCACTCAGGCAACTATCACTATATTAATTAGAGGCCACTGAGATTTTTACTGCAACATAACCTGTAATATTTATTTTTATAAAGTTATTAGCATATATAGGACAAGGACAGAAGATGTTGATGGCACTATTGTGAGAGACATAATAGATTATCTAGTAATCTGCGGGAGGTATTGAAAAGAACTGCAGAATTCATTTAACTAAACCAAAGAACAATAGGATATCCAACCACCATCGCATTTCTGTGTATGCATTTAAAAATATGCATCGCTATGAGGGGTCTAGGCGGCTCTACTTAAGTAAAATTGCATGAAATAACGGAGATTTCATTGTGAAGGTGTCCAACTGAGAATATTAAAGTATTATCCTTGTAATGCTTAGAGGAAATGTTCCCTCTAAAGCAATACCTGATGGCATTTTTTTTAGCACTGTGGCATATCGCATTGCAATGTACTTTTCTATTTAAAAATGTTATTTATTCAAGGAGTAAGATGACATTTATTTCAATGTAAGGCAGACTCAAGTATCAGTTTAAGCCGTTTCTTTTCTACTGATGTAATTTGACAGTTGTTGACAGAGTTGCTATTGAAGTTTTTTTGAGGCATAAATGTTAGCTACATAGAAGGAATATTGTGTTTTTTGTTTATATATTTCACATAAGTGGATAGATTAAATATGTGCTTCATCTACTTCCTGGGTGCATTGTGACTGTGGTACCTGCAGACAGCTACTGTTGCTTTATGTTTGGCTAAGTAGCAGTTAAATAAATAGATCTGTTGACAAAAGTGATCTCATACGCGGCATATATTTTTTACCCATTTCTCCTCCGCCTGCACTACATCAGTCGGTTTCAACCTTTTTAGGACTCGTTGGGACTCTTGAAGAATGGATTCTATATCCATGGAATCCCATCTCACTTCTACTCTATGCCTCAACTTTTGTCACTATAATAAGTCATTCTCTTTTATTTTTAAATAAACAAATATTTCTATATAATGTATTCTTTTTATATTACAAAATAATATTGAATAATCTATCATCATGAAATGAAAATGATAGCAAAAAACCTAATAGGTTCTAAAAAGATTACGCTGAAATACCTAATTTTGTGGAACTCCTGGCAACCTTCCACGGAAGGCCATGGTTCCACCGGGAACACTGGTTGAAAACCACTGTGCTACATCATTGGATCACCGCATAGAACAAGTGACAGGGATGAGAAAACACTTATGTGCTCCTGTGCCGGTTTCTCAAGACCATGATGGCGCACTTACTCAAATTTCATATGCCACATATGTCTAAATGCTTGCATTATATATATATATTACAGTATATATATATTCCAACACAAAACTGAAGAAAAGGCTGGACCAATAAAACTACATTAAAAAAAGTGATATAAAGGGGTGTGCAGAGCGTTCAGCCTAAGCAAGGTGATATATTCATAAATTTTGTATAGAGTAATTACAGGCTCATTACATCAGCAGTACAAGGCCGCTTCAGATAATGTTGCGTTCTGCTGAATGGAGTGAATGCTAGGCTGGGCCGAGCACGCTGAGCCGCTGTAACAGTATCTCTGCTTCTCGGTTGTAACTGGGTGACAGAGCAGCAGTGCAAGTTTTAAGATAGCAGAAACACTTATTTGCTGGTATGTAACATTTTTATTTTCTCTTTTGTAAGCCTGTTGAATGAAATCAATTTACAAAAGCCGTTCTGCATATATTTAAATTAACCCCTTTGGGGGCAAATGGATACTGTACTTCATGGAAAAGCAATGTTGTACTATTCCTGTCTTGTAGTTCTTGCACTGATGTTAGGAGTCTCCTACTGAAGGGACACAGGATGGTGAAAGAAAATCCTCATGTATTTCTGCTGCCCTTGCTCCAATGGCTATCAAATTTGATATGTCAAATATCCTGTGCACTGTTTTGTTGCACATGCAAAACCATTCTATAATTCTAATTATGTTTTGCCTTTTGTAATGTTGGTTTGGTTGGGTGCTTGATAATATTCAGCAAAGCTATCTGCGGTGTGCATATGTACATTTCGTGTGTGTGTGTGTGTGTGTGTGTGTGTGTGTGTGTGTGTGTGTGTGTGTGTGTGTGTGTGTGTGTGTGTGTGTGTGTGTGTGTGTGTGTGTGTGTGTGTGTGTGTGTGTGTGTGTGTGTGTGTGTGTGTGTGTGTGTGTAAAATATACTAAAAAGTGATTATACAATAAACAATTGATTTGATGTAGCTATACGTAAGGTGTCTGTATATACATACATAAATAAAATTGTGTATCAATATTTAGACAAAATGTGCAAACAGTGTCCATGAAAAAGGTAGTGATTTGAAGATGATCTAAATGAAGCCGAGACTGAGGCAGCTTCTTTATAGGATGAAACACATCCAAAACGAACTCTAAAACACAAAAATAAGAAGCACGTGCTTCATAGTGTAAAAAAAAAAAAGTACATACAATTTTAATATAGTATCAGAGGTGAAAGAGATGTACTCACAAGGGTAGAGTGATATATGAAGCATTGTGAGATTATATCTCATAGTCGCCAATTGAAGTAATAACAGAGTCCAAGGCACAGTGCAGAGATATTGCTGGTATCTTCGTTTCTTGGTTGTCGGAGCTTCTCCGCGGAGTATAGTAGTAAAGAAATTCTCAGCGTCTCGAAACACAGACGGACCGACGAATGCAAGCTCTTGCACTTCCTTCAGCGCGTCTCTCTCCGTCGGCTTGGTGACATCACGAACGTGCCCAACGCGTTTTGTCACTGGGATGCGACTTCATCAGAAACAATAGAATGTCCGCTATTGTGCTATGCGCAGTATATCCTATAGACAACATGAGTGGTCAAACAATTAATATGTCCCTTAACTTTCAATGTGCTACTATTGCTGTTGCAGTCAAATGTATCCCTGTTCACTAGATGTCTACAAGTGATGCTTTTGCTCCTACCACACTTGTAGTTGCCATTGGTGGTAGAGAATGTTTTGCGAACAGAAGCTTCAGTGGATTTTAATTTACTGGCTGCCATGATGTTCTTTAGATTTTCTTGCCTTTTTTTTTTTTTTTGAAAGATGACAGGAATCTGTTTGGACAGTTATTCAAGTATTGTGTTTGGGCCCTGATTGAACTTTGCACACTTTGAAGAGTAACTGAATTTTCGGATACATTTTTGCCTCAATAGATTTTTGTGTGTTGATTACATATTTTTCTTGGCAAACTGGGACCAAGGACCTGTAGCGATAAGACTTTTTTTTGTTTTATCCTTGGTGGTGGCAGCGATTTAAGGTTAGAATTTTGACGGATTGAGGGGAGAGATTACTAATTTGAGGGACCCTGCAGGGAGAAAAGCGGGTCAGCTGAATAGCTGTGTGTATTAACCCTCGTCACGTGCTCACAGGTGTGCCGCTTGTGACACCACGGATATAAACAAAATGAGTGGGACCACCGGCGCATCATTCTTTGGTGGGTATGTGCGTCGCCTAGCAATGGGTAAACTAGGAACTTGATTAACTGACACACGAAACAATCAACATAATTTGAAAATAAGTGTCCAAAGAAGCCACAATGCACATACAATGCATTGGTTTTAAATATCAGGACATAATAACAATCATCTGATCCTTAGCAGGTCTTAAAATGAGGTAAATACAACCTCAGATGAACAACAACACATGACATATTACACTGTCATGATTTATTTAACAAAAATAAAGCCAAAATGGAGAAGCCATGTGTGAAAAACTAAGTATACCTTATGATTCAATAGCCTGTGGAACCACCTTTAGCAGCAATAACTTGAAGTAATCGTTTTCTGTATGACTTTATCAGTGTCTCACATCGTTGTGGAGGAATTTTGGCCCACTCTTCTTTACAATGTTGCTTCAGTTCATTGAGGTTTGCGGGCATTGGTTTATGCACAGCTCTTTTAAGGTCCAGCCACAGCATTTCAATCAGGTTGAGGTCTGGACTTTGACTGGGCCATTGCAACACCTTGATTCTTTTCTTTTTCAGCCATTCTGTTGTAGATTTGCTGGTGTGCTTGGGATCATTGTCCTGTTGCATGACCCAATTTCAGCCAAACTTTAGCTGTCGAACAGATGACCTCAGATTTGACTCTAGAATACTTTGGTGTACAGAGGAGTTCATGGTTGACTCAATGACTGCGAGGTTCCCAGGTCCTGTGGCTGCAAAACAAGCCCAAATCATAAACCCTCCACCACCGTGCCTGACAGTTGGTATGAGGTGTTTGTGCTGATATGCTGTGTTTTGGTTTTCTCCAAACGTGGCGCTGTGCATTATGGCCAAACATCTCCACTTTGGACAGACGAGACCAAAGGACATTGTTCCAGAAGTCTTGTGGTTTGTTCAGATGCAACTTTGCAAACCTAAGCCGTGCTGCCATGTTCTTTTTAGAGAGAAGAGGCTTTCTCCTGGCAACCTTTCCAAACAAACCATACTTGTTCAGTCTTTTTCTAATTGTACTGTCATGAACTTTAACATTTAAACATGCTAACTGAGGCCTGTAGAGTCTGAGATGTAACTCTTGGGTTTTTTGCAATTTCTCTGAGCTTTGCACGGTCTTACCTTGGGATGAATTTGCTGGGACGTCCACTCCTGGGAAGATTGGCAACTGTCTTGAATGTTTTCCACTTTTGAATAATCTTTCTCACTGTAGAATGATGGACTTTTAAATTGTTTAGAAATGGCCTTATAACCCTTCCCAGATTGATGGGCAGCAACAATTGCTTCTCTAAGATCAGTGCTGATGTCTTTCCTCCTTGGCATTGTGTTAACACACACCTGAATGCTCCAGACCAGCAAACTGCTAAAACTTTGGCTTTTATAGAGGTGGTCACACTTGCTGATGATCAATTAATCAAGGGCATTTGATTAGCAGCACATGTCTGCTACTTAGCGTCTTAATTCCTATGGAAGCAGTAAGGGTGTACATAGTTTTTCACACATAGCTTCTCCATTTTGGCTTTATTTTTGTTAAATAAATCATGACACGGTGTAACATGTCATGTGTTGTTGTTCATCTGAGGTTGTATTTACCTATTTTAATACCTGCTAAGGAACAGATGGATTGTTTATTATGTCCTGATATGTAAAACCATAGAAATCAAAGAGGGTGTACTTTCTTTTTCACACAACTGTACAATATGACAAATTATTTTGTACATTTATATATGTGTTTTCTTTTCATAAGTATTGGGTCATTTAGCTCATTTTGGCCAAAAGATTGAACTAAACAACCTATGCTTATGAGATGAACACACATATATAAAAAAAATGTTTTTATAACTTTGGTTTTATTGGTTTTCTGAGGAAATACAGGAATGGTTATGACATCCAGTACAATTTTTACATTGAAGTTGTTCTAGCATTAACACCAGTCACCAGTCAACAATGGGTGGGGGGGGGGGAGGAGGGAGGGGGGTTATGGCACGAGTCTGCCCCTTGATGCAAGGTTATTTCCATCTCTGTGGATCCAACATTAACCATCCGTGCGGTTATGGCCTAAGACCACCGGCCCCGCAGAGTGAGTATTTTAGGTTCTGAGCGTCCTAAGAGTGTCCATCCTCTGCTCTATTTTCTATATCATCTCGGCCGGGCCTCCATCAAGAGAGAACGCATCTGCTACTATCAAAGCCAAATTGTATCTCTTTCCACCCCGGGGATGTCAGTCTGGGCCAACCATGGTGTCCAGGTTTTTACAAAAATTTTGCCAGTGTCATTAACTAAACTCGTTAATTTTTCCATCTGGCAGACAAACCAAATTCTGTTCCTGATCTTGGGATTTGGTGGAATTTCGGGCTGTTTCCATAATGCTGCGATCTCGTACCGTGTCGCTGTTGCAAAATGAGCAACCAGTTTGTTACTAGCTTTGCTTAGATCCGGTGTTGGTCTATTCAAAAGGAATAGCCAAGGGTCCAAGGGTATTGTGAGGTTAAAGATCCTCTGGAGCCAATTTCTAATCTTCCGCTACAAAGCGCTAATCCGCGGGCAGGACCACAGCATGTGTAACAGGTCAGCTGATTCTCCACACTGTCTAGGGCACTGAGGGGAGTATCCTGGTATAAATTTAGATAATTTCATGGGGGTGAGATTCCAACGCATTAAAACCGTATATGTGTTCTCCCTTAATGTCGTGCAGATCGAACTCTTGGCCACTGCCGATACTATCTTTGACCAGTCCTCCTCTTCTAAGACTTCCCCTAGATCTGTTTCCTATTGCGCCATATAGCTCAGTTTTTGTCCAACCTTCTCCCCTGAACCGACTACTTCTTTGTACATTTGCGATGTGAATCCGCTGGTATCAGTCTCAACAAGACAGAGCTTTTCGAACACACATATATAATTTAACTAAATAATTTGTCATATTGGATGTGCATTGGGGCTTCTTTGTTTATTTTTCTATATTTAAGGTAATTTTACCAGTAGCACTCCAGTTGGCATTGTTAAATATGTAATACCGTGAGACTGGGTTTTGAGCTTGCTAAGATTGTGTATGTCTAGAAATAAGTGTCAAGCGAGCGATTAAATTGGACATAGGACACAAAAGTATTAAAGGTAAAGTAACAAAGGAAAGGAAGAACAGTGTGAACATACTGTACATTTTGTAACACAGTGTATCCATGTAAAGGAAAGAATGAAATAATGTATACAGTGCCAGTAGGTGTAAGAACCCACACAGGCCCTCGCTAGACAGCTATGCTTACTATAACACCTGACTTCCTTGGCCTGTAACAAGGCACCTTTTCCTACTACTTGGGCTTCACACCAAGCTTTCTACCCTGGAGGCAGGTTCACTGTTTTCTCTGCTGCTTGCAAAGCTCCCAGACTTGCTGCTATTGACAAATCCTGGTACAGATTCTGACTATTTTATTTTCTCTCCTGCCTGTCCCCTGCTCTGAGTTTTGGCTTTTTCGACTACTCTGCTGTTTATCGGCCCGACCTTGGATGGTCTAACTACTCTTACCTGGTCTTCCCTGGACACTTCGCTGCGATCGCACCGTGAATCCGGATTCCTGGTCCCAACTATATGCGGTAACCCAGGCACTTACTGACTCTCCTCCTAGATTTACCTGTGGTATTGCTGCTTTTACAGGGTGAAGTTATTACTTTACAAGCTCAGGTCGGGACTCTGGAGGCTTAATAAACCTACACCGGGGAAACCATACAGTGGCCGAGTATGCCACGAAATTTCAGCCTGAAATGAGTCCGCACAGAGGTTCCACTTTCGAAGAGGTCTCTGAAAGAAAGAACTTGCTCCAATTGTACCAACACCAATTTCCGATACTAAAGAATATTGATAAAGGAACTTGTTCCCGAAACGCGTCAAGAGTAGTCCTGTACCCCTCACTTATCACCTAAAACTTTTTTTTTAACCGTTTTTGCTGGTTTGTAGACCCCATCTTTTACATCGCTGTGCTCCGTTTCTTGGACCCCATGGGACATCATTTTCCTAAAGAATATTGAAGCTGAACAGGTGGAATCGATTGACTGTTCTTCACTAAAGTCTGGACCCATTATGATGCAAACGATTCCACTTCTCCTGGCTTCTCTCGATCACCAAGAGTACATTTTTTGGGGGGGATGTAATTTCGGCTCTTAATTTCTCAATCATTAGTCCAGGTCCGTTAGCCGTGATCAGGGATTGAAGAAGTCGCCGTAGTCGAGGGTAAGCCGAGGTCAATATCCAGAGAGGTTCACTTACCAGCTGTGTCGGTACACAAGAGGTTAATCTGAAAGATAAGACTGGAACAAGGCAAGGCACAACTGTAGGAAGCAGTGAGGCTACACCGAATTATGCTGAGCACTAACTGAGAGCAGGAACAGGGTATATGTAGGCAGGCAGAAAGGGGGTGGAGCGGGGGCGTGGCCCCAGCGGAAGCTGGGATAGACTGCAGGAGACAAGAGGCACAAATGATGATTGACACGTAGCTGGGGATCGTTGCACGTCGTCTATGCGGTAACCCAGGCACTTACTGACTCCTCCTAGATTTACCTGTGGTATTGCTGCTTTTACAGGGTGAAGTTATTACTTTACTAGCTCAGGTCGGGACTCTGGAGGATTAATAAACCTACACCGGGGAAACCATACAGTGGCCGAGTATGCACGACGGTGCATTGTACCACGCTGCAGAATAGGTTGGAACTTTACAAATAAATGATGATGATATCAGGTCTCGTCAAATGCACTCGCCCACTCGCCTGGGTTGAGTGCATTTTGCCCGCTGTCGAGTCTTACCGGTGGCGGAGTGCGGAGTCTCCCGGCATTCTCCTGCGTCTCTCTCTCAAACTCCAGTGTCTTCCCCCTACAACTCGTGTGAAAATGGCTGCGTGGCATCAAATGACTCCACATTGCCATGCCAAAACAATAAGTCAACAAACAAAAACAGCACCACTGATTGCCAATTAGATGCAAGATCTACCCCTGTGAGTGATTAACTCAGTTCACTTGAAGTTCTAACCCCTCTTCCTATTTTGTGCTTCATTTCTTTCCATACAATAAACCTAAAAAACAAAGTGGCCCTGGATGTGAAAAATGGAAAATGTGTTTATTTTTGGGAGGAAAAAAAGCCCCATTTAGGACTCACAATGGAGCTAACATAAGTGGGGGGAAACACACTATACATAAATACACCATACATAAATACTTTGTGTGGTGTTGATTTCCCTCTTGGACACCTTTTTGTGTCACTTGTAGCATGGTACCCACCCTATACACAGTTGGTGTATAAGCTTTGGCCCAGATCCACAAAAGAATTTGAACAGGAGTAAAAGCATGCTACAGCTTAGCACCCTTTTGTGGATCTGGGCAATAGTATCAAATGACTTTCCAGGAAATAAACAGAATGGACAGAAAAAAAATGAAACGATGAAAAGAAGAATATGATGACATAGAAGCACAATCTTCTATTATTTTCCATAGCATTGCTATGAATCCTTTCTCTAGTTGCTACAAAAACATAACAAATCTCTAGTAATTGAATAGAATACAGGAAAGTAGACAATACAGAAAACAATAATAAATGGTTTTTAAAGCAGCAAAACGTGAAATCTTATGTTTTATAAAAAAATCAGTTTTGTGTTATTAGAAAATACTTACTTTTTTCTTTTAATTTTTTTTTTTTAACTCTTAATGCTATTTTTATGAGTTTTAAAGAATCTTTTGATTTCTATCGCAGACTTTAGCACTTTCCCAGTAGTGCAAGATCTTTCTAACACTTTCCTGTTTGTGATAATTTGTTGACAATGTTTCCAGCAGTTTGAGCTGTAAACTGGAACAATAGATAATGTCACCGTAGTAATATAAGAATACATTGTAGCTGCTGAGTTAACACTGACTGAAGCAGCCATTGTTAGGCAGATAATCAGGATTTTTACAGATTTATCATGGGAGCACCAAACGATTGCTAGTTTAAGGAAGAATGTAGAATTATACATTGTCACATGCTTCACATATACAAATAAGAAAGAAAAGAAGGGGGGGATGTAGTATTGCTGCTTTAATATGGTCTGTGGTATGAATTTACTGTGGAATCAACAATCTGTGCATGATGTGCTATTTTGTTTTAAAACAGCGTTCTTTGACATGAAAATCTGGTGAGGTTGCAAGTCTATAGCGATGCCACTGTTCTCCAAAATATGTTTGTTTGTTTGTTTGTTTGTTTGTTTGTTTGTTTGTATCCGGATGTGAGCTGTAGATTCATCAATGATGGGACACATATATAAAGAAGCATCCATGTTGGTTCTGGTGAATGGGCTTTATCATCACCACACTGAAATGTTAATAACCTCACATGCCAGGCCTCTTTGGCAGCAAAGTATCTGTATATTGGTTACTTGGAACTTGTTTGAATAATGTAGAAAACTGTTTGTTTTAATTTACTTCAGCATACTGTGCCAAAATAATCTTTCTATATTTTTTTTGAGGTATGTCCTAAAATGAAATGCTTGTATTAATATTCTGTATCCCAGTTCATCATCATCATCATCATCATCATCATCATCATCATCATCATATTTTTGTTGGCCAGGGAGTAATAGCGTTGGCTATATCTGTACTGTAGTTTATTATTTAAAATCATGCTTTTTGTGTTCATCAGTTACTTGGAACACTAGATGGTGCTGTTGTGTTAAGATTTCTTCTAACACAGCCAGACTGATTGCAGAGAAAAAGTCAAGCCTGGTTGTTTCAATATTTATCACCCTGCAGTATGTTACTTTTTAACTCTTAAAAGCCTGTGTCATGTTACTGAATGGGATAAAGCAACGAATCCTTTCCCTGCCACTATTTTCCATTTGAGCCATTCATTGACATTATGCTGTGTCTACAGGTTGGTGTGTTTGTTCGGAGCCTTCCTTCACTTGGTGAATTACTACACATCCAGTAAGGTAAATACTGCAACGCACTGCCCCACTGAAATGTATATTGTACACGAGCAAGTACCTTCATTTCTTCTACAATAGTAGACTTCTAGAAGTTATGCAATCCTATGACTCTGATTAAACGTTTATAAATTAGTAGGCCCACAACCGAAAAATGTTCTATTAATTAAAATGTACTAAATATGTAACTGGAGTTGTGATTTGTGTTTTTTTTAATATACCTTGCTGTTTTGTTTCTTGGGGGAAACTGGGTGTTTCCTCCTTGTTGCAAGTGCTTTTATACAAGTATCGAATCTAGTTTTTAGGACCAGAGTATTAGGATAATTAGGTTGGGTATACCCACTATATAATTATCCTTAATTGGGATCGGCATCCTTTGATATATTTTTTTTCCTAATGACAAGGGAGTGGCCATGAATTTAGTTGTGCCTTCTTGTCTTCTGCATAGCACTTTGACAGACAAAATGTGTAATAGTTTTAGTTTACTCAAGAACTTCTACTGCCCAATCGGTCATCTCTTTACATTATATGTGTATAATTCCATGGCCTTAAGGCTATATGCAACTTTTTGGGGATTCACAGCCTGCTGTCTCTAAAGTTTTTATTTTTTTTACTAAGTGAATAAATAGTGCAAGTGATGTGAAAATGATCAAAATAAGAAATGACACTAAAAACAAACTTCCGTTATACACCGCACCGGGACTGGGAATTCTCGTGGCAGTGTCCGCATAAAGCAGCACAGGGCAGCAGCAGTCTCGGTCCTACACTCAACGCGTTTCGCTATAGTATCTTCATTGGGAGTTTCATCATTAAAAGATTGACACTCCTGACGAAGCTATAGTAATGTAACGCGTTGTGTAGGACCGAGACTGCTGTTGCCCTGTGCTGCTTTATGCAGACACTGCACGAGATTTCTCAGTCCAGGACCTGTGTATACCAGAAGTGACGTCACACTTCGAGTCGACGCTGGGCACGAGAGACGCTGTGCGGGTCGGGTGGCGGTGAGATCTTCGGTACTCGGAAATGGAGTATAAACTTCTAAAACCAATGCGTTTTTTTTATCTGGGGCATTGTAAATGCACATTTGTTTGTGCATATTTCAGTTCTTATTAAAGCTCTGTTTATACATTGTGTACCATTTGTATGCATGTCTCTCCTCTGAGGTGGATTTGTGTCTGAGCTGGACATACAGATTAACATCTGACGGCAATCCCCTAGTATCCAGCCAAACCTTGTGTTTACTTTTAGTATCATTTCTTATTTTGATACTTTTCACATCACTTGCACTATTTATTCACTTGAATTGCATACAGCATATTTGTATCTTTTTGCGCCTCCTTTACTTTTCACTGTATTGTTTGTTAGGGATTAACTATCCTTCATTTGGGTTACAAAGCTGGGTTTTGTTATGTATGTATGTATGTATGTATGTATGTATGTAGAGGTATCAGTACCGTGTTAGCCGAGCTTCAATAATCAAAAAATAAATAGATGATACCGTTCTGCCACAGAACGGTATCATCTATTTATTTTTTTATTATATATATATATATATTATATATATATATTACTGTATGTCACTTTAAATTGTTTAATTTACTACAGACCTTTTAGGCCTTTATTCACAATAAGGAGCACCTTCATAATTTTTCTAAGTAACAAAGTGTAAGCAGTTGTATATTATGTAGTGATGGAACCGTATCAAAATAGTAACCTTGCTACTTGGCCGTGCACATTAGTGGATCAAGCGGATCCAATGTTTGAGCTAGCTAACCCTAGAAAAATGTTCACTGAGTAGCAAGTGATGGAGATGAGTGAATACTTTTTCTGAATCATGTCTATTTGTAGATAGAATAAATAATGTTTTTTAGGGATGTGTAGCCACCTGCGTATATAAAACAGGTGGCATTACATTTAAACATCTTGGAGCTTTTCTTTCTGAGTATTCCATTTTGTTGACTAGCATTTTAACATTGACTTGCCATAGTTCCTGTGGCTTGCAGTAGTATGTTTTATTGTGATTTTCCTCTTCTGACTTTGAACTTGACTTTATTGGTGTAATTTCCCCCTGCCCATGTTAGGATGGTCCACACACCACTCCTCTGTGCAGTGTAGGGGCTTCCTGGACCATCCTCTAGCGTTAGCCCTATCACAAAGTCATTGTTGTCTTTTGAGTGCATTGCGATCCATTGATGTCTGTCATGAAGTTTAAGAAACCACATAAAAAAGGCAGAAAGTTCTTTCTCACCTTAATTCCCTAATTGATAATATCTTTATGTATATATTTATTATACAGGCAGTCCTCGGTTATCCGACACAATGCGTTACTCAAAATGGCGTTGTAAAGCGAAACACGTTTTCCCATAGGAACACTGTTTAAATGAAAGGTTCCGTTCCTGAAGGCATTTTTAACACTAAAATACACCAAATATTTTATGCAGGCAATAAGATATGCAGCGCACACATAAATTATATAGTGTATATACTGTATTATATATATAATATAACATAATAAATAATATATTATATAGTATAATATAATATTATATAGTATAATATTATATATATACGCTCTTACGACGCTTTGCAACGTTGTTTATGTGAATGTGTATATATATAGATATATATATCTATATATATACACACATACACAACGTTGCAAAGCGTCGTAAGAGCGTTGGATAAACCATTTTGGCGTTGTAAAAATGAATATAGGTATCATTGCATAGCGTTGGATAAGCCATTCGTTGTAAAGCGAAGCGTTGTAAAACGAGGACTGCCTGTACACTGCTTTTTTTTTTTTTTATTATTTGAATTTTTTTTTATTGAATAGTTTTCACAGATTATGGGGAAAGGGTACATAAAAGAAAAAAGTGGGGGAAGAGGGATGCAAAGATACAGATAGTTGGTAATATCACATTTGGGGGAAGGTTAAGGGAAGGGGGGAAGGGGACAGCATTTGTACACACATAGCTTAGTGAATAGCATTTTTAATACAACATAAATCACGACTGCTTTTCTATTGGTGGCTTGCTGGTATACGTTTTGCATGCGGTCGACTCATTTCTTGAAATGTTTAATGCTATGATTCCTGGGGCATACATACGTAAGATCTTCATACTCATAAATGTGTGAAACTTAAAAAAGGCAATGTCAGAACCAAAGTATTTTGTTTGTGCATTTTTTTTATGCATCTATTATGGACATATAGAAAAAAAATGAAGTTCTTTCTGCATCACAAAGATGTTTATGGCAAGCCAACCCATTTAAAATATTGGGTTTCAATGGATGGTTCCAGGAAGGGATGCAGTAAAGCTTTGAGAAATGTAAAGCATATACATTATAGTGGTCACCATGGGCTCAGCGTTAATTGGATGTCATTTTGGGAAATAAAGAGTTACCAAATGAATGGCAACAGATCAGCAAAAAGATACAGGCCCATTTACTAAGCGGTGCTATGCAATAAGTGAATGGACCATTAGGTGTTTTTCGGCATGGAAGGGCGTCTTATGGAATAGCACTGCTTAGTAAATATGCCCCATATTCAGTTGCAGCCTTGATTTTAAGAAACTTTTCAATTCTAGGTTGCCATTCTCTGAACAGATCCCCCTTCTCTGAACAGATCCCCCCTTGTTGCATGATGCATTTAAAGATGGAAGGTGGACTTTTAATTGATCAATCTAATGAACAGAAGGCTCATGTTTGGCTAAAGGAGATGCGAGGTGGTAGTTTGCTTCTGCCATGTCTTTCGCAAGACCTCTGACTAGTTTGCCAGCATATATGGAAGAGGACATGGTCTGCAGAAAAAAAATATACATCAATTATTTGAAACCATCATGCGGTTTGCTTGATGAGACAATACATATGACCTCATCTATTACTACAAAAAGCCTTGTGGGGGGGAGGTGTGGTTTACTAATGCGTCTTACAATGACACCACCCAGCTATATCCCCTGCACTAAAACACACCCCTACAAATCATCCTCACACATCCTCTTTCTATCCATGCTTCTCCTCCTTGCATCTGGGGATATCTCCCCCAAACATATATGGAGACAAAGAGTTCTCCTACAAGATCCCCAATGACTGCACAACAAGGCTGATAGGTATAATAGGGGTTCAAATACCCGCTAACATTAAATAGAATTAAGCTGTAAGGGGTACAAATAAGTAACCGCTCCCAGCACTGTGGGAGGGCAGTTACCAATAAAAGCCTGTAATGGCCAAAACAATAAAGACTTTATTAATAAACAAAACAACGACGCATAATTAGTGGAGCATACTCGAATTAGCATAAAAACAATTAAAACACAAAGTGTGGGTGGCACCAAAAAAAAGGGAAATAAGGGGGATAATCCAAAGTCAATACATAAATATTCCCTTTAATAGGTGACTAGATCAGAGGGGGAGGAACAAGATATATATCTATGTCAGGGTGGGTAGATGTATATAGTTAACACCCAAATAGCCTGACAGTCTCTAAATAGAGCCTCCCCTCTCTGGGTGGGGTGCGGGTGTAAGGTAGGACATGTATATAGGTGGTCTCCTAAGTCCCAGTGTGCGTAGTAAGCAGAATAGTATAATTGTAGAAGGCTATTACAATAGAGCCCCCTAACTGCGGTCTGTAAGTAAAGGACACACTCCTAGGAGCAATCAAACATGGGAAATCCCACATATGTTTGCGTCTGTTATCACCATCCCTTTTGCACCGGCTGTATCCATTACTTATATCATCATGATCAACATCATTCTGGTGAGCGGTATCTCACAAGTTATACTTAGATATCTCTCCCAATCCTGGTCCCTGCCTTATTCCTACATGCGCTCGTCCTCGCCTGCCAATTGCAACCTCTACTCCCTCTGCTGTCAACCCCTCCAACCTCAGACCCATCCCCTGCCACCCTCCCTCCTCTCTCCCTTTCTCCTGTGCCCTTTGGAATGCTCGCTCCCTTTCTAACAAGTTCCTCTCTGTGCATGACTTCTTTCTCTCTCACTCTCTGCTCCTATTTGCTATAACTGAGACCTGGCTCACTCAGTCTGACTCTGCTCTGGAAGCTGCCCTCTCCTATTTTGGCCTTTCCTTCTCCCACACTCCGCGCACTGATGGCAGGGGTGGAGGCGTGGGGCTCCTGCTCTCCTCTCTCTACCGTTACCGAACCCTTCCTATTCCTACATCTCTTGCTTTTCCCTCCTTTTGAGGCTCACACTGTCCAGATCTTCTCTCATCTCCCTGTCCATGTGGCGGTCATCTATCGCCCACCTACCTCTACTCATCCCCCTTCTGCCTTTCTCTCTCACTTTGAATCCTGGCTCTCTTTCTTTCTCTCCTCAGACGCCCCTGTTCTTCTCCTTGGGGACTTCAATTGCCACATTGATGACCCCTCTCTCCCTTGGCTTCCCGCTTTCTTTCTCTAACCTCTTCTTTTGGCCTTCAACAGTGGACTGCAGCCAGCACCCACAAGGATGGCCACTACTTAGACCTGGTTTTCACTAAAAACTTCTCTCTGATTTCTCCATTTCCCCTTTTCCTCTCTCTGACCATCACCTCATCTAATTCTCTCTCTCGCTTCTCCCCTTCTCCACCTCCATCTACCCCCTGGTTCTGCAGAAACCTGCGCTCTATTCACTTACCTGACTTTGAGTCCACTTTACACTCCTCCCTCTCCTCTCTCAGCTCTGCTACAGACCCTGTCAACCTGGTCAGGAACTACAACTCTGCCTTGTCCTCCTCTCTTGATCTACATGCCCCGCGTTCCCTCTGCCGCCCTCGCTCTTCTAACCCTAGACCCTGGCTAAATTCCCACACGCGCATGTTGTGTTCCTCCACTCGTTCCTCTGGCCTCTGGAGAAAATCTCATACTCTCGCAGACTTCCTTCACTACAAATGTATGCTATCCTGTTTCAACTCTGCCCTCTCGCAAGCTAAACAAGCCTACTTTTCTTCACTAATCAACATGCACAAGTCTAACCCACGCCGACTGTTCTCTGTCTTTGATACTCTACTCAAACCACCCTCAGCTGCCTCTCCTTCCTCCATCTCCGCTCAGGACTTTGCTGACTATTTTAAGGAAAAGGTGGAATCCATACGTCAGAACATCCCCTCTGTTTCTTCCTCCCATCCTACACCTCTTCCTAACTCTCCTCCTGCCTTCCTTGACTCTTTTTCCACTGTCTCAGAGGAGGATGTGTCGCTGTTGATCGCCTCTTCTCCCTCTACCACTTGCCCTCTTGATCCCATTCCCTCCCATCTCCTAAAACCTCTTGCTCCTACTATAATCCCTATGCTCACACACATTTTTAACTCCTCCCTCTGCTCTGGAACCTTTCCATCCTCCTTCAAACATGCAACAGTCATACCATTACTCAAAAACAGACCCTACCTGTCTTTCTAACTATCGACCTGTCTTCCTCCTGCCTTTTGCCTCTAAACTCCTTGAACGTCTTGTATTCTCTCGCTTGCTCCATTTTCTTAACACCTATTCTCTCCTAGACCCTCTACAATCTGGCTTCCGCACTGCTCACTCCATGGAAACAGCCCTCACTAAAATAACTGACGACCTCCATGCTGCCAAAGACAGAGGTCATTACACTCTGCTCATATTACTCGACCTCTCTGCAGCATTTGACACCGTGGACCACCCTCTTCTTCACATTCTCCATACTCTTGGTATTCGGAACAAAGCTCTATCCTGGATCTCATCCTACCTCTCCCATCGTACTTTCAGTGTCTCTTCTGCTAACGCCTCCTCCTCCTCTATTGATCTCTCTGTGGGGGTACCCCAGGGCTCTGTCCTGGGACCTCTTCTCTTTTCTCTGTACACACTCTCTCTAGGTGACCTAATAACATCTTTTGGGTTTAATTATCACCTCTATGCTGACGACACACAAATATACTTTTCAACACCCGATCTTACACCTGCTGTACAAACCAAAGTTTCTGAATTCTCTCTGCTTATCATGCTGGATGGCCCTCCGTCGCCTTAAACTCAACATGGCAAAAACAGAGCTCCTCATACTTCCTCCCAAACCTGGCCCTACTACCTCCTTCCACATTACTGTTGGAACTACGATCATTCGCCCAGTAGCCCAAGCACGCTGCTTAGGGGTCACATTCGACGCATCTCTTACATTCTCCTCTCACATTCAAAACATTTCTAAAACCTGTCACTTTTTCCTCCGCAATATAACAAAGATACGCCATTTCCTCTGTTACTCGACTCAGGCCCTCATTCTCTCCCGTCTTGATTACTGTAACTTCCTGCTGTCCGGCCTTCCTGCCTCTCACCTGTCTCCCCTACAATCTATCCTAAACGCTGCTGCCACAATCACTCTACTCTTTCCTAGATCTGTCTCAGCATCTCCCCTCATGAAATCCCTCTCCTGGCTTCCGATCAAATCCCGCATCTCACACTCCATTCTTCTTCTCACTTTTAAAGCTTTACACTCCTCTGCCCCTCCTTACATCTCAGCCCTAATTTATCTTTATGCACCATCCAGACTCTTGCGTTCTTCTATTTTTTTCCTCAGACAATGTTGCCACCACTGACTGCTGGGATCAAAAAAGGATTCTTTATAGAATTCCTGTAAACCCTCTGAAAAGATTGGTGCAGTCAACTCTACTTACTATCAAACCTGCAACTGTTGCAAGAGCAATTTCAGACATTATTGCACAGATTGCAAGATACACAAGCACCAGAAAATGCTTCAAATGCTTTGTATCAACAATAATACAGAGGAAACAGGGTCATTTTAAACACATGAATTATATCCATAAATAACTAATAGGTAATATGGAATAGGTATATGATCATTAATAAACCTCTACTAACCTTACTATTTTTATGATGGTCAAGTGGACATCTTTCACTGAAGTTTTCTCAGATTTGCAATGTTATTTCAAAGCGGTCCTTTCACAGTGCTTATGCAGCTGCTTTATTTTGCCTTTCTTTTCATTTTCACCAAAGTTCTCACCCCTCCCGTAAATTGCTAGTATCCCTATCATCCACATAGATAGCTGGATGGTAATAGCGTCTTCTAAGGACATGCTAAATGTACATTGAAGATAAGTCGGCAGAGGACTCTGGTAATTGCAATTGTTCAGTATTACCCCCAAAAGCCTGCCTTCCTGACTCAGGTGGCAGTATATCATTGCTCAGTGTCTTCCAAAAGAGAGTACTGTATTTGTTTTCTATGAGACCATATCAGAATCTTCACCTTCACATAAAATTGATGGCACGGAGATTGAAAGAACCATAATGAATCATCAAAGGGCTTGGACTGCGGGTGTATCCAGTAGTCAAAAAGTTGTTACAGAACCTCAGTTTCAACAAAAATCTTCTAATCTGTGGCATCTGGTATGTGTGATTTAATATGCAGATCTTTTGAATCTTTCAAGAGGTTTGTTACAAAGGTTAGCTTTTATAATTAGAGACCTCATACACTGAGATCTCAATCTTGTCCTAAAATCACTCTACAAGCTTCCTTTTGATGCTTTAGATGGAGGTAAAATACGCTCAAAACAAATCCCCACCACTTTAGATACAGAAATTAGAAAACTGGAATTTCTCATTGTGTACTGTAAACAATTTGTTGGTAGAATAAAAGGTATTTTTTTGTTATTTTTCTTGTATTTTTCACTTAAAATAAGAGGCAAAATATCCCTTTTTTTTTTTTTTTTAAAGAAATCTACAAAAGAAGATATCTCAGAGTTTTTGAACAACAACCTGAAAAAGAGCTCTGTGGGGTTTAAAAGGTTATACTGTATGCGGTTCACATAATTTTTCATGAGGTGCTTCTGAGAACGGTACCTCTAAATTTAGGGCTGTGATCTCATTAGTCTTTCTTCAAAACCAATAACCTTTATTTTACAGTACCATTTATCCAGGGTCGTTTATTTTATCCTTGAAATGTATCGGTGCTTATTAAATCAACAAAAACAGGTGCAAAAAAATGACTCCTAATTTTTAGGGGTAAATATCAGCTATAAGTCCTGCATAGTGTAAACCAGTGTTTTTGTAACTTTTTTTTTTTTAAGGAACAATATAATAATATTGTGAAATTCTGAGGAACCCAAACCCTCTTTAATAGCGTGTCTGAGATCAGACACATTCTAAGGAACTACAACCTTCTCTAATAGTGCGTCTGAGATCAGATGCATTGTAAGGAACCCCAACCCTCTCTAATAGTGCGCCTGAGATCAGATGCATTGTAAGGAACCCCAACCCTCTCTAATAGTGTGTCTGAGATCAGATGCATTGTAAGGAACCCCAACCCTCTCTAACAGTGCGTCTGAGATCAGATGCATTGTAAATTCTTCTGTATTTGATACAATTGCTTTTAGTGGTGTGGATGTAACTGTCACGCTGTGCTCACCACAAACTAGACGGGACCGCAAGGCCGAGGTGGGGATTAGATACAACACCAACCCACAGCCGCGAGGGCGCATCTTGATTGCAGATTGGTCAGGGTAGCCGGGTCGGGGTTGGAGAGGTACGGATCGTTGCAGGTACTTAGCCAAGGTTGGGGTCGGAGAGGTACGGATTGTTGCGGGTAAGCCGAAGTCGGGGAGCCAGAGGTGCGGAGTCCAAGAGTAAAGCCGGGTCAGTACACAGGAGGTCACTGAAGCAGAGAAGGGCAAGGTAGCGAGAGACTGGGAACAAAGCAAGGAACAAGAGAGGTGAACACAGGTACTTAGACTATGCTCAGCCGCTGAGTGAATGGAGAACAGGGAATAAATATGAGAAGCTGGAAGGAGGAGACTGCAGCGAAATAGGTTCCAGGTGCAGGAGGCACCTATGCTTCAGAGGAGAGTGTGCGCCCATGAGTGGGGGCGTGCGTGTGTGCAGAGCGCGTCCGCGGTTGGCCGCGCGCCTCAGTTTTTATAAAGAATATACATAGAACCTGAAGTAAATTCCACTTTTTTTTTTATTAGCTGCACTTTGCACAGGTGGGTAGTACATGTTCTATATTTCCTCCGCAATATAACAGATACGCCCTTTCCTCTGTTGCTCGACTGCTAAAACTCTGACTCAGGCCCTCATTCTCTCCCGTCTCGACTACTGTAACCTCCTGCTGTACGGCATCCTGCCTCTTACCTGTCTCCCCTACAATCTATCCTAAATGCTGCTTCCTATCAAATCCCGCATCTCGTACTCAATTCTCCATCTCACTTTTAAAGCTTTACACTCTTCTGCTCCTCCTTACATCTCAACCCTAATTTCTCGCTATGCACCATCCCAACTCTTGTGTTCTGTTCAAGGATGTCTTCTCTCTAACCCCTTTGTATCTAACACCCTCTCCTGTCTTAAACCTTTCTCGCTGACTGCTCCACACCTCTGGAATGCCCTTCCCCTCAATACCCGACTAGCACCCTCTGTATCCACCTTTAAGACCAACTTTAAGGCATACTTGCTTAAAGAAGCATATGAGTAGCACCGTAGATATTACTAGACACATACATAAAGCTTGGCCCCCTGCAGAAGCACTTACCAGAATTCCCTCCTACTGTCTCTGTACGTTCCTCCTACCTACCAATTAGATTGTATGCTCCTCGGAGCAGGGACTCCTCTTCCTAAATGTTACGTTTATGTCTGAAGCACTTATTCCCATGACCCGCTATTTATATTATTTGTTATTTATATGATTGTCACGTGTACTACTACTGTGAAGCGCTACTGTATGTACATTAATAGGCTATATAAATAAAGACATACAATATAATATAAACCCACTCCACAAGACAATAAGTGAACTCATTTTTTTAATTCTTCCCCTATTTAAAAATTATCAGAATAATTAGGACAAACTATTTTTGATGATATGTGAGCTAAGTTAAGTAAAACACCTCTAAATGAGGCAGAATGATTAGTTCGAACATAGCATTGATTTGGCTTTTCTAACTTATCTGGGCATTAAAATCAGAGCTGTGTAATTAAAGCAGTAATCTCTGTGATACTAATTACTGGTTAAAAAGTTAAGATTGCCTTGGGCCCTCTGCTAATGCACTTTGGGAGAGGAAATGCCTTGCTTGGAAGTCATTTAAGTACGTGAGTATAACCTGCCTGCCGATGAATACTAAATTAGAAGGGATTACTTTTATTTTTGTGCAGCATTCTTTGTCACCTTGTTGCATAACTATACGTTTCTTTCTTTTCACTTGGATTGCAGCCATTTGAAGGAAAACAGTTTGAATTAATATCATGCAAAGGAACATTTTGACTTCAGTATAAACAGCAATTGTAAAAAAATAAATAAAAAAAAGCCAAATCTCCCCCCCCCCCAACGTGCAACAGGTTACAAAATAAAATTCTAATAAGAGAAAGCAAGAGGCAAGAGGACTGTAGGCGGACGCTCACAGAGGTATGCAAGGGAGACTGGTTATGGTGAAATTAAATAAGGCTTTTATTGAGCCTGTTTCCTTAACATCAGGAAACCATCCAAACAAGGGGTAAACAAAGCTTCTATTCACTTGTGAGTATTTCTAGGGAAATACTATGCAGTCCACAACTCCCTTTAGATAAGCATGTCTCCCAGCCCCAAACATATATCATGAAATAAGCAGATATAAAAAGTCTTATAAATGAAAGTCTTATCTGTTCCTGGTGGTTTGGAGGGAAAATCTTCTCTGTTCCTGGTTGCTACCTTTTCCTCAGGGTTTTGTCAGCATTCAGGTTTAGAAGTTTCTCCTGTGTCTTGCAAGCAGCCTCTTCTGGTAGACTCAAGACGTCTGTCCTCCATGTCCGTCTCACAAGTTGTGAGAGTCAGGGACAATCTCCCTTTCTGTTTCAAGGGCAGGCTTTTCTAAGCAACCTAATCAGGCAGGTGGTGTTTGTTAATTGACTACCAGCAGTTAACCACCACACTGCTGGATTAGATGCATATTTCCTGAACAGGGATAACTCCGCTGTTACAAGGACATATCAAAAAATGGAATATTTGCTGGATTCCTATAAAATGGCGACTAATAAAGTGTCTGGTGCTACAAATGTGCAAACCACAACTATAAGGTACTAAATATCTGCGTGTTATAGAGGTGAATGGGGGAAGGTTTGAACAGCTGAAGGGAGCCACAGGGCAGGGGCGGAACTAGTCACTGGTGCAAGTAAAAAAAGGCCCATCTTCTTGTGGACCGGAAACCTTATGCAGCAGCGACGGAGGGAGACCACCCAGGTGGTGATTGCGGACGTTGGGCCTAACTTCCGTATTAGGACAACCTAATAAGTGGGCTCCCTCCGTCGCCAGGTATGGCCCTGCACCACAGTTGGGCATGGGGAGGGGGAGGGGAGAGAAGGGGCCTTTAGAAATGCCAGAACACTGTTCCAGCTTCTAAAATAAGTGCCGGGACACGTTCCGCCTCATGGTGCATGGGCCCCTAAACGTGCTGGGCTCTGGTGCAGCCAAACCAGTTGCATTTGTGATAGTTCTGCCACTGCCACAGGGTCCCTTATAATAGGTCATTTATAAGGCTGCGGCCAGGCTGGGAGCACCGTGACGTCTGGTGCTGGCCGATTCCTGTCTACCTAGTTGCGCGTGTGTGTGTTTGTGGGGGGGGGGGGGGTGACGTCACGTGAGTGGTTCGCCCTCCATGGCTGAACCGTGCACGTGACCAAGGCATCTGCATGCTCACATGCACGCGGAGCATTTTGCTTTAATTGTTGTGATTGTGCGCTCGTCAGCAAGCACTCGGCCTGGACTCTAAGCCGTGTCACCCCCAGCTCATTGATGCATTCAGGAAATTGACCCAAAAATGTCCTCATAGGGATACACTCCATATACTGTGCAGCAGCGGTTCGGGACATTTTTGGACAAATATCCCCAATGACTTCAGAGACTTTTTTTAAACCGAAAATGGCCTGAATGGCAGTTTGTTTATGCCTACATACTGTATAAACCCCTTGCCCAAGTATACTGTGGGGTTTTAGGATATCTATAAATAAATTGTCTTTGACAACTACTTCTGGAGTCAAATGTAAATAGAAATTGGCAATGAGAGGGGACAGATTCTGTTAGCCCAACATACCTGTAAACCTCACCAATACATAACATACTGGAGAACTAAGAATAATTCCTGTCAATCTACCTAGTTCATACAAGGAAACAAAAACTGTCATACTCAAGAAATCTGATGAGCAAAGTAGAGGAAGAACAGGTCATACAACCAGACACACAGGTGTAGTTGTAGCTTTATACCAGTGACTCATTGGAGAAGAAGTTGTGGACTGATGTCTGGAATTTGATATTTGATCAGGACTGAGGATTGTCTAGAAAGGAAATAGATAAAGGTCTGTGAGAAGATACAGTAGTAACATGAGCTACGACCAGTGCAGTAGGTTGGAGTGGAAGGAATAAATATAGTGAGTGAGGTAATTTATACGCACACTACATGTGTATGTAATGGCTGTGCTTGTTCTCATTAGTTTTTGCGTGCTAATTAATATTGTACTTGTGTAATCGCCATTAATAAATGGTTGATGACCACACTTGTTATACATATAAATTGAAACAATGCTATTATGATTCCATCCTGCTAATTTGTTTTTCTCTTCGACTTGGGTGATTTTATATGTTTTCAATTTATTTGTGTCATTCATTAATTCACCTACAAAATGGTTCTCAACGAGCATGCTTGGTCTAATGATTTCTCATGCACAGCTTCTGCATATTTTATCTTACACTGTCTGAGATACAAGTTCAGTGTTTCTTTTCGATATGTATAGCTGTAATGTATTACATATTTATTTGTAATTAAGATATGGCATTTTATGTAGGTTGTTGCTGTAGGCAATTTTTATCATTTTAAGTTGTCTGGGTTATGCACATTTTCGGATGGTGCCTTCAGAAGGTCATTGATGTCAATTTGGTGTTGACACAGATACTTTACAATGAGTTATTTAAACATACTGTAGTTTGTTCACGAGATTGTAGGACTTCTGAAAATATCAAGAGATGTGTGAGGTTTTAAAAGCTGGTCTTAAGACTGTATGCATGAGGAACTCTCGTTGGCCTATTAAAATGAATGCAGACGATAACATTTTCTTTTACGTTCTTTATATAACTGGAAAGTGAGCCACACTAACCGTATAATTTGTGTAAATAATGATTCCCAGGACTGGATTTCTTAAAATGTATTGATGGGTGATGGTCATGGTTTAATTTTAATGTACTTCTTCTTGTATGTAGATCGGAGGTGCAATTATCATATTAAAGATAATGCTCTAACTGGGCCTCATTTTATTGAAATATATGTTGTACTATAGGTATCTGAGCCTTGCTGTGACCTCCATGCATTTTACTGCTAACTGCTGGGTTGAGTATGACTCTTTCCTGCTCTATGGAAATCAGCTGTTCATCATGCTATCTGGAACAGCAGAATTCTGTCAGCTTCATGATCTTGCTATATTACATTTTTACTTTATTACTATATTACATATACTTTTCTATATGTTTGTGGATATATTTGTTTTTCATAGTGTTCTTCATTCCTTCCCTATATCCTTTGCACTCTAACAGTGTGTCGGTCACATTTAGGGATCTGATGTATGTAACCACATGTGTAAATTCAGAAATGTTAGTAACCGGTTCTCTCTGTAACACTTGCGCGAGCCCACCAACTAGACCAGACCCCGGTGCTGAGGCGGGAAGGACAGTGCCACACACCCACAGCAGCGGGGGCGGGCCTAGAAGGCGGATTGTTCACGTAGCCGGGTCTGGGTAGGAGAGCGAGGGTTAATCCAATATACTTGCCGGCGTCCTGGGTTATAGAGAGCTGCGCAGTTAAAGTCCATAAGCCAAAGGTCTGGAGGAGAGAAGACAGCGTAGTAGGAGTCCGTAGGTAAACATAGTAGAGGCAAGCCGGGTTCGGTACACAAAGGGTCAAACTGTGGAGAGACTAGGACAAGGCAAGGCAAGGCTAGACACAACAGAGGATCCGCACAAGGCTACACTTAGTTATGCTCAGCAATGCATCTGAACACTGGCAGGATATTTAAGTACCAGGAAGCCAATGGCAAAGGAGGCGGAGAAGGGGCGCTGCCCCAGCGGAGAGTGGGATAGGTGCAGGAGGACATGGGGCTCATTAGGGCTTGATGCGCAGCTGGGGTTCATTGCGCGGCATCACGCATGCGCGCCACGCGTGGTTGAGGTGCGGCGCATCCGAAGGGGCGGAGCCAAGGTCCGTTATGAGCAGTAAAAGGAGCGGGTGCGCGCGCTCTGTAATGGGAGCGAGGTTGCGCGCACCAGTGGGAAGATGAGTGGAGGCAGCAGCAGCTGCGGACTTTGGGTAAGAGAGGAGGGAACACACCGCAAGGGACGTGTTCCCCGATTCCTCACACTTTCTCACCTTAGCGCCCAAACACAGAGAACCTGAACAGAACCCAGGGACCTAAACCCGGGGCACTGGAACCTAACACGGTCCATCCTTTCTGCTACTCTGGAGGTTACCAGGGGCAACCACGTCACCAAGCCACTAGGAATGCGTGACGTGCCCAGGCAGCCGCACCACGTTTGCGCAACTGGACTATGCAGCGTTTCATCCCGTGACGCTGCACTGTGAAGCCAAAAGTTGTCCTTACCACAGACTGGCAAGAACAGCGCATGCGCAAAGCTAGACTTTAACCCCATCGGTTCTTAGCGTCACTGACAGGCTTGCAGATACTGCTGACGTGCGCAGAACAGAGTCCTGGCTTCTGATTTGCTGCTCTCTCACCCTCCCCTCCTCCTCTCAACCTCCCTCACTTCATCCTCTCTCACCACCCTCTCCCTTCATTCTCTCACCCCCCCTCCTTTCATCCTTTCTTACCCCCCTTCATTCTCTCACCCCTCCCTTCATTCTCTCACCCCCCCTCACTTAATTCTCTCTCACCCCCTTACTTCATCTTCTCACCTCCCTCATCCTCCAACCCCCAACACTTCATCCTCTCTCACCCCCTCCCTTCATGCTCTCTCACCCCCTCTCCCTTTTCATCCTCTCTCACCCCCCTCCCTTCATCCTCTCACCCCCCTCCCTTCATCCTCTCTCACCCCCGTCCCTTCATCCTCTCTCACCCCCCTCCCTTCATCCTCTTTCACCCTCTCCCTTCATCCTCTCTCACCCCCCCTTCATCCTTTTACCCTCCTCCCCTCATCCTCTCACCGCCCCTCCCCTCATCCTTTCACCCCCCTCATCCTCTCTCACCCCTCCCTTCATCCTCTCACCCCCCTCCCTTCATCCTCTCACACCCCATCCCCTCATCCTCTTACCCCCCTCATCCTCTCACTCCCCTCATCCTCCATCCTCTCACCCCCCTCCCTTCATCCTCTCTCACCCCCCTCCCTTCATCCTCTCTCACCCCCCTCCCTTCATCCTCTCTCACCCCCCTCCCTTCATCCTCTCACCCCCCTCCCTTCATCCTCTCTCACCCCCCTCCCTTCATCCTCTCTCACCCCCCTCCCTTCATCCTCTCTCACCCCCCTCCCTTCATCCTCTCTCACCCCCCTCCCTTCATCCTCTCTCACCCCCCTCCCTTCATCCTCTCTCACCCCCTCCCTTCATCCTCTCTCACCCCCCTCCCTTCATCCTCTCTCACCCCCCCTTCATCCTTTTACCCTCCTCCCCTCATCCTCTCACCGCCCCTCCCCTCATCCTCTCACCCCCCCATCCTCTCTCACCCCTCCATTCATTCTCTCACCCCCCCTCACTTAATTCTCTCTCACCCCCTTCCTTCATCTTCTCACCTCCCTCATCCTCTAACCCCCAACACTTCATCCTCTCTCACCCCCCTCCCTTCATGCTCTCTCACCCCCTCTCCCTTTTCATCCTCTCTCACCCCCCTCCATTCATCCTCTCACCCCCCTCCCTGTCCTGTCCTGGCTTCTGATTTGCTGCTCTCTCACCCTCCCCTCCTCCTCTCAACCTCCCTCACTTCATCCTCTCTCACCACCCTCTCCCTTCATTCTCTCACCCCCACTCCCTTCATCCTTTCTTACCCCCCCTTCATTCTCTCACCCCTCCCTTCATTCTCTCACCCACCTCCCCTCATCCTCTCACCCTCCTCCCCTCATCCTCTCACCCTCCTCCCCTCATCCTCTCACCCTCCTCCCCTCATCCTGTCACCCTCATCCCCTCATCTTCTCACCGCCCCTCCCCTCATCCTCTCACCCCCTCATCCTCTTTCACCCCCCTCCCTTCATCCTCTCACCCCCCTCCCTTCATCCTCTCACCCCCCTTTCTTCATCCTCTCACCCCCCTCCATTCATCCCCCCCCTCCCTTCATCCTCTCACCCCCCTCCCTTCATCCTCTCACCCTCCTCCCCTCATCCTCTCACCCCCTTATCCTCTCACCCCCTCCCTTCATCCTCTCTCACCTCCCTCCCTTCATCCTCTCACCCCCTTCCCTTCATCCTCTCACCCCCCCCTCCCTTCATGCTCTCTCACCCTCTCCCTTTTCATCCTCTCTCACCCCCTCCCTTCATCCACTCTCACCCCCCTCCCTTCATCCTCTCTCACACCGTCCCTTCATCCTCTCTCACCCCCTCCTTTCATCCTCACCCCCCCTCCCTTCATCCTCTCTCATCCCCCTCCCTTCATCCTCTCTCACTCCCCTCCCTTCATCCTCTCTCACCCCCTCCCTTCATCCTCTTTCACCCCCCTCCCTTCATCCTCTCTCACCCCCCCTTCATCCTTTTACCCTCCTCCCCTCATCCTCTCACCGCCCCTCCCCTCATCCTCTCACCCCCCTCATCCTCTCACCCCCTCATCCTCTCTCACCCCCCTCATCCTCTCCCAACCCCCTCATCCTCTCTCACCCCCCTCATCCTCTCTCACCCCTCCCTTCATCCTCTCACCACCCTCATCCTCCATCCTCTCACCCCCCTCCCTTCATCCTCTCTCACCCCCTCCCTTCATCCACTCTCACCCCCCTCCCTTTATCCTCTCTCACCCCGTCCCTTCATCCTCTCTCACCCCCCTCCTTTCATCCTCACCCCCTTCCCTTCATCCTCTCTCACCCCCCTCCCTTCATCCTCTCTCACCCCCTCCCTTCATCCTCTTTCACCCCCCTCCCTTCATCCTCTCTCACCCCCCCTTCATCCTTTTACCCTCCTCCCCTCATCCTCTCACCGCCCCTCCCCTCATCCTCTCACCCCCCTCATCCTCTCACCCCCTCATCCTCTCTCACCCCCCTCATCCTCTCCCAACCCCCTCATCCTCTCTCACCCCCCTCATCCTCTCTCACCCCTCCCTTCATCCTCTCACCACCCTCATCCTCCATCCTCTCACCCCCCTCCCTTCATCCTCTCTCACCCCATCCCTTCATCCTCTCTCACCCCCCTCCCTTCATCCTCTCTCACCCCCTCCCTTCATTCTCTCTCACCCCCCTCCCTTCATCCTCTCACCCCCCTCCCTTCATCCTCTCACCCCCCTCCCTTCATCCTCTCTCACCCCCCTCCCTTCATCCTCTCTCACCCCCCCTTCATCCTTTTACCCTCCTCCCCTCATCCTCTCACCCTCCTCCCCTCATCCTCTCACCCTTCTCCCCTCATCCTCGCACCCTCCTCCCTTTATCCTCTCACCCCCCTTTCTTCATCCTCTCACCCCCCTTTCTTCATCCTCACCCCCCTTTCTTCATCCTCTCACCCTCCTCCCCTAATCCTCTCACCCTCCTCCCCTCATCCTCACACCCCCTCCCTTCATCCTCTCTCACCCCCTCCCTTCATCCTCTCACCCCCTCCCTTCATCCTCACCCACCTCCCCTCATCCTCTCACCCTCCTCCCCTCATCCTCTCACCCTCCTCCCCTCATCCTCTCACCGCCCCTCCCCTCATCCTCTCACCCCCCTCCCCTCATCCTCTCACCGCCCCTCCCCTCATCCTCTCACCCCCTCCCTTCATCCTCTCTCGCCCCCTCATCCTCTCACCACCCTCATTATCTCTCGCCCCCTCCCTTCATCCTACACCCCCCGTCTTCATCCTCTCACCCCCCTTTCTTCATCCTCTCACCCCCCTCCCCTCACCCCTTCCCCTCCTCCCCTCATCCTCTCACCGCCCCTGCCCTCATCCTCTCTCTCCCCCCTCATCCTCTCTCTCCCCCCTCATCCTCTCTCTCCCCCCATATCCTCTCTCTCCCCCTCATCCTCTCTCTCCCCCCTCATCCTCTCACCCCCCCCTCCCTTCATCCTCTCTCATCCCCCTCCCTGTCATTCTCACCCCCACTAGACAGGCAGGCAAACAACATAGGACCGGGAGGCAGGAGACACAGGCAAGACATAGACATGCAGGAGAAACACAGGGCACAGCCTCACTTCTCTCTGCTCTATGCTTTTTCTCCACTCTTTGGCCCCACCCACAGCCTCTTGCCACCTCCTCCTGATTGGCTGCATTACACAGCAGCAGCCAATCAGGATGGAGAAAGCTGCCCAGGCCCCTAGTATCATCAGCCCTGCTCTCTCCCTACTCTTGGGAAATCCCACTATTCAAGAGACTTAATACCGGACACCTGACAACCATAGGAACAGAATTAAGCACCGGTTCTGCGAACTTGGGAAATTCTAGGTACAGGTTCGTGCGAACCGGCTGAATCCCACCACTGGGTGTAATCCCTGCTTGTCCGGCTACCAAAAGAGGGTCTCATCTAAGTGTATTTATTTATGTACAGGTGCTCAGGGTACTTGGTTACCTTTCTCTGGGCTGGCATCTGTGCAGACTGGTGATTTAAGTGTGGATCTTAATGAAGGTCTCCAGGAACTTTATTATGACAATTCTTTATTAATAGCTTTCATACATTCTTCATCCCTGGGTGCTCAGACGGCATCCCCAGGGAGGCACATGGCTTTTCACCGCATAAATTGTGGATAATTGACAATGCCTTGTAATATTGAACATGAGGTTTTCCAGCAGCCCACCAGGACTATTTGCTGGGATGCACCCTCAATCTAGGATCCAAATTCTGTTTATCCTGTAGTGCCCTCCTAGTCTCTACCTTGGCTGCCAGTGTGCTGCTAGGAACCGGTCTTTAGGCAAATCCTCTGTGACATTCGCCTTATTCAAGTAGTCTTCTTGCATGAGTTCACTCACATCCTCTGTACTGTGTAGGACACATTACCCTCCATAATGTGGCCCTGTTTTAATAAGGGACACATTCCCTCACTATAAAACAATAAAAGGGACCACTCCTTCCTACCCATTTAATAAAGACTGACGCTATATACATGAGGGTCCCCTGTCTTCATCTCCCAGGAATCGAAGGGCATAGAAGCTTTTGCAGCCCTTATATACCCTTCTGTGATGTCACCCTCAACCCTGGATACAGGGGGAGGGGTTTGGATGTTGCTTAATCATTCTGACCCAGGTGACAGGCTAAGCATCTTCCAGAAGGATGGTGTGGCTAGACCTCTGCCTAGTCACTGCAACATCATATGGCAGAGGGGAGTTACCCTGCAACAACCTATGCAATTAACCCTCTAGGGTCCTTAACCCACTCAATGCACATAGTAATCCCAGAGAGGGATTACATGTGTTTTACGGTTATGATGTACTGCACCAGTTTTACAAAGCACTGTCATTCTATAAGGCTCCTTACGGCACATTCATGTGAATGGGCCTGAAGGTGTCTTCCAGAGCCGGAAGGGATCTTGTCGAAATATACTGCTTGATAAATATGGGCCACTGTCTTTCTGCGATGGGTGTTATCGCATAATGAAAGTTGGCATTACCGTTGGTGAAATGGGGTTTTGGGGAAGCAAGCAGACATGTGTTTGTTTACAATGTCAATAATTCCCGGTTTTGAATGCTAAAGGTGCTGTTGGCATTGAGCAACAAAGGTTGAAAACAGTTGAAGGTTATTAAATACATTGGGAGCTATGTATAAGGTGTCGGTATAATTGATCTTGTGGTAAAATCAGATGCACAGAAGAGCTAATGAGTGTGCCTCCGTGCGCCAATGTATACAATCTTTGTGTTGTGCGATGTGTTCATCAACTTATCTTTCACAAAGAAAAAAGTGACGCTATGTGGTGGAGTTAGAGCCGGAGTTTGTATGTTTGTGGCGCACATATGTAAATCATATGTAATCAAGTACGCAGCACTTTTGTGCCCCATCCATTTTCTGTCAAGTTTTTCTTGGCGTAAAAGGCAAATGCAAGTAGAGCTAAGTAATTCTTAATGCATGTGTATGTATGACCAGGATGCACACCATACTGAGAATAAGAAAACATGCCAGGACATGTCTGAGCTGGGGGGCTCCTATAGTTACTATATGATCCATGCAGGCATCCGTCAGAAAACCTCTGAAATGCCTGGGATTGAGCCTGAAGATGGCGAACATATATTTATTTTTCTTCAGGAGTTGCAGTTGCAAACTGAAAATGTAACTCATTATGTAAACAATGTAGAAAAAGAGGAATGAACCTTGAGACTCCGATGCTCCAAAGTAACACTGATATTGAATAAAACAATAAATTGACTTCTCTATTGTGATCAGAAGGAGTAACAGGTACAGGGCATGATAATATAACTGCAGGCTTCTTTTATACAGGTGTGTGTGTATATATATATATATATATATATATATATATATATATATATACAGTGTTCGACAAACCTATACATTTGCTCGCCCCGGGCGAGTGGATTTAACCCCCGGGCGAGTAAATATTGGCCCAAGCAGCACACGTTTGGTACTAGGTGGCGAGTAGATTTTTTTGTGTGGCGAGTAGATTTTTTGGTGATTTGTCAACCACTGTATATATATATATATATATATATATTATATATATATATATATATATATATATATATATATATATATATATATATATATATATATATATATACTAGGGTGGGGGCTAGTAAGCAGTGAGCTGACAACCCATGTCGGTAAACGCGCCGTAAAGCGTGTCCCCCAGGCACAAACCGAAGCTCACATAAGCTTCCCTCACACACCCTATGTCAAACACCATGAGAGTCAGCTGGCAAGTACTCACGCAAGTATCTCGGTGTCCGCATAGTATGCTGGTAGGTAGAGTAGAAAGCTCAAAGAAGCGTTGATCCTGCGTGCTCCAGCCGGTAAATGTGAAGTAGAATTGAAAAACAATGGTGGTCACTGCTATCCGATCAAGGAACCAAACTAGCGCAATAAAAAAATATATATATTTATTAAATCAAATGGACATCACAGAACAAAAAAGGAAATAAGTTCTCTGACGCATTTCGTCCCCGCAAAGGAGACTTTATCAAAGAGTAATGTAAACAAGTTAATAGGGTTACATTTACTGGAAATGTGCAATGGTAAAGTTTAAAGTGGATGGAAGTAGTTACATTCTGCAAGTTTAATCATTTGCAAATATATTTTGAATAAAGTAAAATAAACAATAATTTGTTACCTAATTATTATTAAAAGAGGTCATTCATACGAATATTTTATTTAAGCACTGATAACGAATTGTAGAGGTTTCTTTTTGTTTTAAACACAACTGGTAATACTTGAACAATATATGTGTACCAATGTTGAATATTTGTTGTGTCTCTCCAAAACAATAAAAAAAATTGAAACAAAAAAAAAGAGGTCATTCAAGGTGTGAATTGCTAACTGAGAGCCACGTTTTCTTCCTTGTACAGGCATACCCCGGTTTAAGGACACTCACTTTAAGTACACTCGCGAGTAAGTACATCTTGCTCAATAGGCAAACGGCTGCTCACGCATGCGCCTGTCAGCATGTCCTGAATAACAATATCGTCTCCCTACCAGTACCGAAGCTGTGCACAAGCGGGGAGACTATAGAGCCTGTTACACATGCATTATTTACATCAGTTATGCACGTATATGACGATTGCAGTACAGTACATGCATCGATAAGTGGGGAAAAGGTAGTGCTTCACTTTAAGTACATTTTCGCTTTACATACATGCTCCGGTCCCATTGCGTACGTTAATGCGGGGTATGCCTGTAATTGTTTTGTTATTTCAATTGTCCAAATAGTTTTGTTAAAAAAACATTCAAACAGATGCAGCGGCATCATGGTTATTCAAACATTTACCTGGGTACATCTTGCGTTTCGCCGCGTGGTGGACCTGAGATGGTCAGTTGCAGACTTAATGGCCCACTGGAGCCCTTCCCCTGCTCCCCTGGGACCCTGAACAACATCAGGTTTTTCTACTATGCCATTTTAACACCTTTGTTTGTGAGCGTGCATGTTTAAGGATTTCATCAACCTAATACATGTATTAAACAGTTATACATAAATACATATATACACACACACATATATATACAGACATACATATATACCCACATACATACATACAAAAAGAGGAATAGGTAATCGCACGCTTAACCAAAATGTAAACTAGGTGCTTTTGTATAGTGATGTTAAGGGTCAGTATTATAAATAATTAACCAGTGCAAAACCAATCTGATGTCATGTTGAGTGTATTTAACGGGACTAAAATAATGAATAAGAAATATATATTGTTCATATAATATGAACAAGTAGTGCACTGATAAAATCTTAAAAATAAAGAGTCTGTAGGTAAATACAGAAAATATATTGAGGAGTCAAAAGGCAGCTTCTCTTGAACATGGACCACATCCAAAGAGTTTGATTGATTAAAAAAAAGAAAAAATGAGTAGCGCTCACTCCATGATAAAAGTAACAAATAACAAAAATTAATCTTTAATCCATAAAAAGACAATGCTCATTTATTAAGACAAAAGTGACAAGCTCACATTGATTTTGTCAATGCAACAGGTGTGAATCTCACATAAGATGATGGTAATTGCAGGGGTGCCACAGTGTCTCTTAATTTACTTCAGAGAATAAAAATCCTCAATAGCAGACTTTCCCAAGAGGTACAATAACCTCAGCTGTTCATAGTCCAGTCACAGAATAAAAAAGAGAAAGCGGAACAGATGGTACTATATAATAGTCCCAATATCAATAAATCTCCATATACAGCCGGTCCTCGCTTTTCCGACATAATGCGCCCCTCAAACTGCCGTCGGATAACAGACCGTCGGATTACGGGTCAATGTTAATCTGCGGTGGTGACCATCGGATAAGCGGGTCCGACGTTGGATATTGCGTCCAGCGAACTGCATTATGCGGCAACGGATAAGTCATTCGACGGAAAGCGGGACATCGGATACCGAGGACCACCTGTATTCACTTTGTGTATAATACAGTACCTCTCCAACAGGTGTAAAAGGACCTTTTCTTGATCACACAAAGTGTTAACTATAACCTGAGGTTGCTGCAGTTTTTTTCCTTCACACTGAGTCTCTGTGATCTTTGCTGCTGAAATTAGTAGACCTTTACAGGAGAATAAAATCCCCTTGGCTCACAGGGATTCTCTGTATGCAAAGCCACAAAATACACAGACCGTTGAGGTGAGAAAGTCCCAAAGTTTCCCCGAGTCTCGAGTCCCTGTGTCTCTCTGTCAATGTGTGATGACATCACCAAGTTAATCCAACAGAACAAAGTCACATGTCCCAATGCGTTTCATCACTGGTAACTTCATCAGGGGTATGACTTAGGACCCCATACAAGGGTCTTAAATAGGGTACACATCAATGAGCAATCATAAAATCAATACATAAATCAATAACAGGAAATTGATAGATGGTATTACTCCTATTTTAACCCATAACAAATACATATAATATACAGTTGTACATAATTATAAAAAGAGACAAAAGGCAATTTATTTGAGAGCCACAAAATAGCAAAATGGGTTAATAGCTACCTAATTGACTTTGAATCAGATTACCTAATTTTTTTGTGTTTCATTTTTTAGCAAAATTGCTTCCCAATTATGGGGCAAATTAGATAAATGTGTGTATTGAGCTAACACATGTAAAAAATATTTACCCAGGTTACTTTTGATCTTTCTTGCTGACTGATTAAACCTTGTTGTAAAGATCGTTCGATCATTCTTGTATATTATTTTGTTCTTCATTTTACTCTCTGATTTTATTTAGTAGAGTATCTCTATCCATTATTGAAGCTTTATGTTAAGACTCATCTATAAGAGTAGGGTCATAGTCTTTAAGGATACATTTACTCTTCAAAAGTGATGCCTGTTTGTGAAAATCAATATCTGAAGAGCAATTTTGCCTAAGGCGGTTGAACTGGCCGTAGGGGATATTGCTCAACCATTTCTTGTGGTGATTACTATTTGCATGTAAATAGCAGTTGGGGCAACTGTTTTTATATGAACATTAGTAGTAATATCTAGATTCTCATTGGTCGATAATATCAAATCCAAGAATATGATTGGTTTTGAATCAACTACAGGCATACCCCGCATTAACGTACGCAATGGGACCGGAGCATGTATGTAAAGCGAAAATGTACTTAAAGTGAAGCACTACATTTTCCCCACTTATCGATGCATGTACTGTACTGCAATCGTCATATACGTGCATAACTTATGTAAATAACGCATGTGTAACAGGCTCTATAGTCTCCCCGCTTGCGCACAGCTTTAGTACAGGTAGGGAACCGGTATTGCTGTTCAGAACGTGATGACAGGTGCATGCGTGAGATGCCGTTTGCCTATTGGGCGACATGTACTTACTCGCGAGTGTACTTAAAGTGAGTGTCCTTAAACCGGGGTATGCCTGTATGTGTAAAACTCAATTCCAAAGAATTTTAGTTGAAATGAAAAAATAGATCCATAATATTTCCAGCTAAATTATCCCAAACAATAAGGATAAAATCTATGAAACGACCATAGTATACCAGGCCCGCCCCCAGTGGGTTACAAGTCCAGACTAAACATTCCTCCCAATAACCATACACAGATTGGCATAACTGGGGGAGGTCCTGCTCCCCATGGCCGTTCCAAAGATTTGCAAATAGAATTCATTCTCAAATAGAAAATAGTTATGTGTTAACATAAATTCTATAATACTGAGGATAAAATCCTTCTGTTTGTGTGGCATAGTAGTATCTAACCCCAAAAAAGGATTAATAGCCATAAGTCCCTTATTGCGTTCAATGCAAGTGTAAAGTGAATGAACGTCACAGGTTGCCCATGTGTATGTGCTCTTCCACTTTAGTTTGGAGATGGAGTTGATGACGTGTAAACTGTCCCTAATATAGTATCTGAGATGGATAACAATGGGTTGTAAATAAAGATTCACCTATTGGGTCAGATTGGAAGTCCATGACCCGACACCCAAAATTCTAGGGCGGCTCGGCGGGTTAATCAAACGTTTATGTACCTTTGGGAGATGATAAAAGATAGGGATGCTTAAGAAACAAAAATTTGTGTTGATAATATTTTTCTGGACCACATCTATTAAAATCCGGTCCAGAATGATCTGATAATCCTTTAGCAGGATCTTATTTTAATATAAGATAATATATCTCCCCAAGGTCTTTCCACCTCACCTATATAAGAAGCTCTATCCTGAAGAATGATACCCCCTCCCTTTTCTGCCTGTCTAATTATGAGGCTATTTAATACTTTGAGATCCCTGTCATGATAATATCATGAGATATTATGTATTTCGATCAATGTGGTGCATTAGGGGTTAATGTGGTTACCGTTTCTTTTAAAAATACAAAGAAATGTTTTATGCCCTGTTAAACCGTTGGCCAGGTCGAGTTTTAGGACTGGTAGAACCTGGAGATAAGGGCATCTGTTTTGCCAGAGAGGGGATTCATTTATGGCCCCTCTGACATCCAAGTAAACAGGACACTTTTAGAGATACTTTAAAAAGCATTCTCTGGAGGGATCTGAAAGGTTCATTGGGCATGGCTATGAAAGTGTTCCACAAAATAATAAATTTATTGAAACTGAGGATATCCTGTGATAGCCTCTATCTTAAAGTATAACATCCAGATATCTGTAATCGTAGCAAGGAGACCACACATTACATGGATAAGAGGTGCCAAGGACAGATTATTGTTCCTCCTGAGAAAATAGACGTTAGGCTGTCAAATTGTGGAGAGCACAGATGCAGCCGTGAAGATGCCGTCTGCCTAAGTATTGGGGAAATTAAGTTATGAAAGTTTATATATTGAGTCAAGATTTTAAACGCCTTTCTAGAGCAGGGTTTTTTTTTCTAAGTCGTAAAACAGTCAACCTAGCATCTGATTTAAGACAGGGGTTTGATTATGTGGTTTTCAATGGGAAAATAATGATATATAGGGAATACCCTGGAGTTATGAAATCAGAATTCAACAGAGGTGTGTTTGGGATCAAATATGTGAATTTTCATATTTCTATGCCAGTGACTTCTCTGGGGAGAAACCTAAGACATTGTAACGTACTGTATAGGGATTTCTGTTTTATCCTGTTATTTTAAGAAACTGTTCTGCATTTATTTTAACTGTATGTTCTTATAATCCTTTTTCTGTAATCTAAGCACTGTATTTTTATATATTCTTTAATAAGTAATGCTTTGGGGCTCTGAATGAACCGTTGCACGCTCTGTAGAGAGTAATTTGCATATTTGGACACATTTTGCTACAACAGATTTTTTTGTTAAGTGCATAGGTTTTTCTATAATAAATAGGCACCTGAGACCCTGGCAGATATATATTAATTACATATTTTGCTTATGTCTTGGTTGGTGGAAGTAGATAGATATGATTGCAATTGAGTAAGGGGTTAATTTTAACTCTTTGAAAGTACCTTGCAGAGGAGAAAGGGGCGTTGGCTAGAGTAGCCATGTGTATTAACCCTTGTGTTCACTTGAGGGGATATGCTGTTAATTTGAGGGACCTTTGTGAAAGTGTGCCGTACGTGACAAAACCGAAGTGCTGTTTTTTCACCTTTTGTGTTAATTTTTCTTTTAGTAGAAGTATTTTTACATAACTGTTGGAAATCATTGAAAACCATGGTGTAAAATGTTTAAATATAATTCCCTTTGGATTGATACGGCAAGAAAACAGACTTGGGTCAGATAGGGGAATGAGTGACCGGAAAGATCCAAAGTTCCTGATTGGTCCAGTGTAAGACCCTGAGATGCCCCCTCCATTATAAAGTCCATGTTACCTGACCAAATGTCACACGAGGGATTCAAAGTACAGCTTAACCCCATTATAGCGCGGCCCTTGGGGGCCACCCGCGACCACCGCATTATAAACGGGGTCGCGGAAAAAAATGTCCGCCGTAGGGGAAAGCTGAGAACTCTCCCAGCGTTCCCAGACCCGGTGGGGCAGTGGCAACAGCACTTACCCGTCATCTGGCAGCTATTCTCCCTGTCTCTGCTTCCTGCTTCTGCTTCCGTCTTGCGAGAGCAAGCTCCCTTAAAGAGACAGTGTGTCTCTGTGTGTGTGTGTGTGTATTTGACTGTGTGTGTGTGCAGTGTGCTGTGAGTGTGTGCAGTGTGCTGTGAGTGTGTGCAGTGTGCTGTGAGTGTGTGCAGTGTGCTGTGAGTGTGTGCAGTGTGCTGTGAATGTATGCAGTGTGCTGTGAGTGTATGAAGTGTGCTGTGAATGTATGCAGTGTGCTGTGAGTGTATGAAGTGTGCTGTGAGTGTATGAAGTGTGCTGTAAATGTATGCAGTGTGCAAAAAATTTTTTTTCTTAAATTCGGGGTCCACACTCAAACCGCGTTATATGCGGATCCGCGTTATAGCGGATCGCGCTATAACGGGGTTGAGCTGTATTAGAAATTCCACCAGGAGCGAGGTTAAATCATTAATACAATCCTGTTCTCTAGAATTAAATAGTAACACCATTATCTTTCTTTAGACTTATTCAATAGAAAATGTCTCTTTAACGTTACCTTGCATACAACATTATTTAAATCAACAAATTGCATTGGCACGAGTAAGAGAGACCCTGATCATTGGTGAGTACTTGTGAGGAAAGATTAAAAATCCCCACTGGGTCAGGAGGTAAACAATTTCTCATTCTTTTCCTTTTTTTTTCTTCTTTTTGATCTTTTTCCCTGCCTTGGTGTCTCTTCTAGTTAATATTCTCTCTTAGGCCAGGTCCCCGCTGACTACTGCAGCGCCTGCTGTGTCCGCCGCTGCAGGGAGAAGAGCCGCCCCACAATGGGGCCAGGCCTGCTGCAAGGGTGGGCCGCTGCGCTGCGTCGACAAACTCCTGCTCTCAAGAGAATTGAGATCAGGACTCGCGACGGAGCGCTAGTCTATGCCCCCGGGCAATTCAGCCAATGAGGGCGAACCTGCCGGGTGACGTCACGGCCGCTCCCCCGTCACGCCCCCCTCCCCTCCCCACCCTTATCTTCCCCCCTGCAGCTTACTGCAGACCGGGGAACTCGGCTACACGTACTGAGATCCTCGCAGGCACGCGAGCCGTAGCCTTAGAGAGGAGGGGAGAGGGTCTGAGTAATTTAGTTCCTGAGGATAAAATGAAGTTTCCCTTCTTGGAAAATTTGCCTATGCGCCTCTCCCTAAAAAAAACATTGTGTACAGTATATATACGGAGTTAACATCCTGAAATTGAAATGATTATCAGCACTAGAAAAAAGGAAGATTAAAAGTAAATAAATAGTACATATACGTGTGTAAATGTATGTATGTGTGTGAAAGCTCTAATATGTAATCCCTCCAAAAATAAAGTGTTTTTTTTTTAAATTTATTTATTTTAGAAAATGCATGTACTTAAAGCAGTTGTAATAATTTTCAGCGCTCCGAGAAATAAAATGCGTATATACTGTATGCATTTAAGCGCTGGGCAGAAATCACATTAATTCCTATAAATGAGGAGAGGAAGCAATGTTCTACTCTTACCCCAATACACATTCAGAATGTGAGTGATGGCTCGAAAGAAGTATGATTTATTCTTTCATTGTAGAGAAGAGTTACAAATACTATTATATTTCCAAGTGATTGCCATAAAGCTGAATGCTTCACTGAGAAGCTTAGAATGGATAAGAAGATTAGATATTAATATTTTGGTTTTGTTTATGAAATGTTGAAACCAAAGGGCGAAATGTTGATACCTGAAGATACCAGATGATTTGATTTGGCTATAGCCCTTTGAGTGCTGGAAGAGCGGCGACACCAGAGGGCCACGAGTCTTCCAGCTCTGAACCACGGGATTGCTGGTGTTGCAATCATGTTGCCACGGACAGTCTCCCCTCAATGTAAAAAGACGAAGAGTATACTCCGTTCCGATCACATTCTCTGCAAACACGTACCCCCCACTTAGAAAACAAGCATTTCATGTATGACATAGTCTGTATGGGTGCCTTGGGGCACCCAAACGGTTAAGTAAGCTCTTTTGAAAATTTATTTTTTAAACTCCTTCAAAATCCCACACATCTGAAATAATGACGTTGTATATTTTTACATGAATTAATTGATATGCATGATTTATGGTGAAAATCAGAAGTACAGTTCCAAAGTGCGGGGAAACCGTTTCAGGCGAGGAGAATCCTGTTTGTGCGGCCAGCACAACAAAGACAAACACATTCTTCAAAATGCAGATCTCTAGGACAGAGGTACAAAGTACATCTCAACTCACACGTTCATACTGCAATTGTGGAACGTCAACCCCCACCCACTGAAATGTTAATGAGCCAAGAGGACACAAATAACTTTTTGTTCACAGCTGCAACAGATTCAATCTCAACCACCCCAGTGTACGTCTGCGTTGCCCCAAAGGCGGACAGCCTTTGGTGCAGCCGGAGGGCAGCTAAAGGGTGTGAGCCATTTGCTGCCGTTCGGCTGATGTTTGGTGATGTTAAAGCTGCTCTATTTCAATCGGAAAATTACAAGCGCTTTATCCCCTTTACCCAATTTTCCAACTCTATCTGTCCATGAAATGTCTGAATTCACTGTATAACCCAGTTCTTTTAATGTAACCATGTATTTTTTTTATAACTGTGCCCAGGACATACTTGAAAACAAGAGGTAACTCTCTATGTATTACTTCCTGGTAAAACATTTTTTATAAACAAATAAGTTGCATTGTACATTCTTCTGTATTGGATACAATTTTTCAAATTGTATTGTATTGTATGTCTTTATTTATATAGCGCCATTAGTGTACATAGCGCTTCACAGTAGTAATACATGTGGTAATCAAATAAATAACAGATAATATAAATAACAGATCATGGGAATAAGTGCTTCAGACATAAAAGTAACATTTCGGAAGAGGAGTCCCTGCCCCGAGGAGCTTACAGTCTAATTGGTAGGTAGGGAGAACGTACAGAGACAGTAGGAGGGAGTTCTGGTAAGTGCGTCTGCAGGGGGCCAAGCATTATGTATCGTGTTTAGAATATCCACAGTGCTATTCATATGCTTCTTTAAGCAAGTGTGTCTTAAGGTGGGTCTTAAAGGTGGATAGAGAGGGTGCTAGTCGGGTACTGAGGGGAAGGGCATTCCAGAGGTGTGGGGCAGTCAGTGAAAAAGGTTTAAGGCGGGAGAGGGCTTTAGATACAAAGGGGGTAGAAAGAAGACATCCTTGAGAAGAACGCAAGAGTCTGGATGGTGCATACCGAGAAATTAGGGATGAGATGTAAGGAGGGGCAGAAGAATGTAAAGCTTTAAAAGTGAGGAGAAGAATGGAGTGTGAGATGCGGGATTTGATCGGAAGCCAGGAGAGGGATTTCATGAGGGGAGATGCTGAGACAGATCTAGGAAAGAGTAGAGTGATTCTATCAGCAGCATTTAGGATAGATTGTAGGGGAGACAGGTGAGAGGCAGGAAGGCCGGACAGCAGGAGGTTACAGTAATCAAGACGGGAGAGAATGAGGGCCTGAGTCAGAGTTTTAGCAGTCGAACAACAGAGGAAAGGGCGTATGTTAGTTATATTGCGGAGGAAAAAGCGTCAAGTTTTAGAAATGTTTTGAATGTGAGGGGCAAATGTGAGAGAGGAGTCAGAAAGTTGCAGAGAACCCTTTTAGGGATGCCCGGGAATCCCAAGGGTTCCTAGGAACCCAGGTTGAAAAACACTGTGTTAGTCAGTGTTATATGTAAGGGCTGCATATTTAAGTCTTCAAGATGAGATCATAACATAGAAAATTGAAACACTGTTTAAAATATTTGGCAGTTTTTTTTAAGTCCCCCTTGGAAGCACTTGTTTGAATTATTTATTTTTTAAGGTTTATTTTTCTTTCAGTGAGTTCCATATTTTATCTCTATTCATTGTGGGTTGTGATATTTTTTTTAGTGGACCGACATTAGTTTTCTTAAAATATGAAATTATAGTCCACAGAGTTTTTGAAACATCAGGTTTCTTCCTCAAGGGCGTTCCGCCTTGGGTAAAACAAATGCCCGCATTGCAGGAGAGAGTAGCTGAAGTGAAGTTTGAAAGGCTTTGTGCATTACCAGGGGCCACAGTTTGAGAACCACCATTTAAAATCAGACATTTAAATAATGTTTACAACAAAAAACAAACAAAGATGCCCAAAGCTACTTCCAATGTGATAAAAATACACAGTGCAGTACCTATATATTCTCTTGAAAAGGGGTCATTTAGTTTTACCCTTTGGCCAAAACGTCTTAAGCCTGATGCCACTTACAAGGCATGACCGTTAGCAAGTCCTAACACTCCCTGAGTTAAAATTTTAACCCAGGGAGAGTTAGGACCTGCTAACGGTCATGCCTTGAAAGTGGCAGCAGGCTTAAGACGCTTTGTCCAAAGGGTTAAACTAAATGACCCTTTTCCAAGAGAATATATAGGTATTGCACTGTGTATTTTTGTCACATTGGAAGTAGCTTTGGGCATCTTTGTTTGTTTTTTGTCGTATACATTTAGCCACGCCCACTAGCACTCCTTTGGACACTTATATACATATATTTAAATAATGTTATTGTAGCAGAACCAGTGCTATATTTACCTGACAACGACACAGAAATATCGGGGGGGTTTTCATACTCCGTGTTCACATAATTAGTCTGGTCTGTAAATTTGTTGTATGTTGTGATACCTTTAGAGAGCCAACATTACAGTTCTTCATACAGTACATTAAACCAGCAGTGCACAAACTGGGGGGCGTGAGATCTTTCTGGGGGGGCGCTGGCGGTTGCAGAGGCCCTGCGCTCTTCCCCAAGGCATTTAAATGAAATGCTTCTGATTGCGTCTCCATGGCAACGAGGCGTAATTTGATGCCGCATTAGTGTAAGGGGGGGGGGGGCGCGAGCACCCCTGCATTAAACTATAGTGCACGGAGAATTCTAAACCACATATGTTTCTTTTTCAAGTGTACTGACACATCCTGTTAAACATACACTGTTAAGTGACTGTATACGTTAAGAAGAAATCTGTACACTATAAAGTCTAATCGATGGAAGAACTTATGTTGGTTAGCTTAAAGATATCACAACCTACAACAAGTCTGACCTCCAGAATCAATACAATTACTGGATCTTTTAACTACATCTAGTCTGTAAGAAACCCTTGTTAATAAAATGCCCTGCTTACATTCCCATGTTCCAGGGAGATGGCTGAGTCAGCACGATATCGACCCTCTGATACACTATGGGTAAGGTTATTGTTCTGAGCCTGAAATTGTGGTACAGTGTTCTGCAGGAAGTTGGGTACACCCAGGGGCTGCCCTACTTTCTAGTTGTGGGACCAGTAATTTTGGGGATTATACATATATAGCCATGCATAATAATGGTATATTACTTTCCTCTCTGTTGGCAGTAAGTCCTGGTAAGTACAGGTATGCCAGCAGTAGTTATGGAGGTTTTCCCTCACACCATGGTGAGGTGCCCTATGTATGGAGGGGAGTGGCTGTATGCTCTGAGTCCCTGGATAGTGACATCAGGGATGCGCCTGCCTCCTGAAGTATATAAGGCACAACACAGTTAGTGGGTTCGAGCAGCTGTGGGAAGTTGTTGGGAAGTTGTATTTTCCTGCATAAGGGATTGTAGGAACACTTTGTGACCCTAGTGCAGTAACTAGCGGTCCAGGTTGACCAATCGGCCTGTCTAAGCCACTCTGTGTCCAGGGACCTGGCACAGAGAGGATCTCTCTAGGAGAAGAGGGAATCCCACTTCAATTTGGGAGGGCGTACCTGGCAAAGGGACAGCACGGAGAGATGTGCGGCTAGAGCCGGCAGCTGCATGGGGCAGTCTGCTACATCCCAATCTGCAATAAAGATGACCTTGTTAACGAAACCCCCACTGTGTGAGTGTGAAATTACTCAACAGTGGCAGTCACCATCAAGAAGGAGTTCCTCACCAGGACCATCTCCCTGCGGAAGCATAGACCCTGATGAGGTGGAGGCGCTGCACATGATGTAAGTTGAACTTGCACCCACTACCTCAGCTACCTGTCCTGATGACATCCCCTAATACCATCAAGCGGGAGACTCAGGAGTCCTGTTGCCTACAGGTGCACCACCAAACACTAACACGTAATGGGGGGTGGTTATTAGAGTACCCGGGCCAATGTGAGATTGGGGGGGGGGGAAACCCGTTACAATTGGAGGCGCTGCTGAGAGATATATATATCTGTCAACAGGACAGGCTTTTGCTAGGCACACTAGGAAACAGGGAAAGTGTATGCTGCCACTTTGTGCTGTGTTGGGATGGAACCGCAGGAGTAGCCTGGGAACCTGAGAGGAGTTAGTGGGTCTGGAGAGGGGCTATAGCTGTCCGAGTCACCTTGAGGTAGCGCTAGGGGTAGGATGCCTGAAGGGATAGCCTGTTAACTAGGTCAGGAGAGGGTCTGCACTAGGCTGACCAAGAGAGGTAGACGCCCAAGTACTGCATGGAAGCCCCAGAGTACTCTAGCCATTCCAGATCACTTACCGAAGGGAGCACAGACTAGGAGGAAGGAGATACAGTAGACACTGAGAGTGAGCCTAGCCTGAGGTAGTGCAAACACGAGTCAGATCTACATTAGGTACACAAGGTGGTGTACAAGGCATGTTTATTGTACTGATGTGGTAGCTGCCCCGCAGAGCGGAGCTCCATGTACAATAACCCAGTATACAGTGATTGAGAAACAACCGTCAGAATGGAGGATCTGCAAAGAGCAGAAGGTCCAGGATGTCGGACTGAGGAAGAAGAACAAGCTACAGAGGAGACTTTTGTGAGCTTGTTATGGAATGGCGTGAAAGCCGTGGCTGCGCCGTGTTTGTCCTGCCTATGTTCTCGGGAAAGTACCCTCGAGACTAGTGAGGACGACAGCCTTGCGAGATGGGAGGAACGAAATGGACTTTGTTATACACCAATAAACAAACAGCCAGACGCTACCTCAAATATGAAGAAGGACAGTACTCCCCAAGATGGCGGTTCCCGCGTTCCCGGGACACCGCGTGGGCCAGCTGCAGAAAGTCTTGCAACTTTGCAGTTTGCTAATTGTTGGCCAGGATTGGCGGCAACGAGAGGACTCCACCCTGCTGGGGAGTTTGGCGCGAAAGCTGGAGCCGCGCCCTCATGGACTATGACTCACTCTGCACCTGTGCTGGGTCAGCCTACAAGTCTACGAGACATCCCCCTAGTTTCAACAAGGGGGAGTGGTCTGCAATTCCACCGGATGCCGATGGAGGAAGTAGGGGGAGGGATTGTTCAACCATCCCCTGCCCTTCAGTTGCGAAGAGCCATTGATCGATACAGACCTCTACGAAGAGTGCCTCCGTTGGTGACTATGGCTGAACATTCCGAGAAAGTGGATCAGAGTCCCTTGATATCTACCCATCCCTATTCGGTTCCAGGAGGCTTCCTGATTATCCGCGTAGAGGGTGTGGAGACAGTGGTCTGTCTCTGCCTGCAGTGCAGACTGCCGGGCGGAGCTGTGGGCAGCGAGGCTCGATGTCCTCACTGTGGACTGCAATATATGTGGCCCATGACGACGTTTGTGCCGGTACAAGCTGGGGGAATGAAGGATTCTACCCCGATGTCGGCGGCGGAGCTTCCGGGTGCACTGTGGCGTGAGTACAGGCCCCGCGGAGCCAGAATCAAGCCGGGCTCTCAAGCCAGAGAAAACTAGCCATCGGAGAGGTGACCGGAAAGGAGCCCATCGACGGTCCTCTACTGGAATACCCCGCCCGAACTGTAAATTAGAGTCCTCGGACGAGGAGTGTGCCAGGCTGGCAGATGCACAGGACTTGTTGACGGAGTACCATACCAGTGGTATCCCGTGGCGAGATGCTATTCCTCGTGGTGTGGAGACACGCAGTCAAGTGTCTCCAGTACCGCGACAACCCGATCGCCGGAGTCCCACTGCCGTGGTGACTAGCGGGTCGGAAGGAGGTCGATCCACCCCGACCCTGCGGAGCAGTAGGCTAGCTCAGTGCTCGCCGCAGACCGAGGGGGTGGAGGTGAAGGAGGAGCGGATCCAGGGTTAGGCTGGACCGCGTAGCAGACGGGCGTTGCCGGATGTCCTCGTGGAGGAAGAGGTCTCGATTGGGGACCCAACCCAAGATGGCGTCGAAGCACGTGCGTGTACGAAGGAGATTCCGGACGACCAGGGCGGCATCGAGTGGGAGGTGATCGCGCCTCTGCGGTCGAGCAGTGGAAGTCGATCCCCTACAGACAGACGGAGTGGGCGCTCGAGCCGGAGAGCGAGAAGCTCTGCTGCCGGAGGAAAGAACGGACTTTGTGGCGGAAGTGAGGCAGGTATTGCTGAGGAGCAGGCCGTAACCCTGCCGTAACCTACTATCCGGCCCCGTCCCCCAACCCCGTCCATCCCCAAAGTTAGCCCCAAGGCCCTAGTTAAATCCCCTGTCTCTGTCACCTGTTCCTTCGGGTCTACCTCTAGCCTGGGGATGTCAGGGGATTCCCGGGGTCTTACCGAGGAACGGACTGGGAGCATGGACTGGGGAACTTCGGATGATGGATCGGAGGGTGGAGGGAGGATTTCCCGACGAGGGTCGGTGCCCAGTGATTGTGCTAGTATGTTGGGGATCACGGGTGGACATTGGTCACAGCGTCGGGGAAAGGTTACGCAATCTGAGGGTACTTCAGGGGTATCATCGGGCGGGCCTGAAGAGGAGGAGCCACTAGAATCCAACTCGGAGGAGGTACGGGAAACTCGATGGTGGGCACCACTATATGAGGGTTATGTCGCCTGGATAGACCGCACCCGTTTCATTCTAGAGAGGGATGGGGTAGTTGACCATTGGTGGGCTCCCGGGGATTTCGACGATGAGGCATACCTCAAAGAGCTGCGAGTAAGTTGGGACCGAATTCAAGGGGGTCTTATTACCCCAAAGGGATTTGAAGGGTTAGATGATCCGGTGGAGTCAGATGAGCCCCTGTCATGGGTGTTACCGGGAAAGACTGGGCAAACTAAATTAACCCGGGCCTGCCGAGCTGAACGGGCCATTACAGCCCAGTATAAACGGTCTCATGGGCTTGAGTACCCATATGTCCCTGAACCTCTGATGAGGGAGATAGAGGACAATCGAGAGAGGTGGCTTCGTAATGATATAGAATATTATATCGTCAATAAGGGAGGGGGCATTAAGGGCGTTCAAGCTGAGCAGAGGGTTTCCCAACTGATGGGGGTTTGGAAAATTGGGCGCAGCATTTATATGCACAAAGTGGTGTATTGTAATGAGCGAGGCCTGCCCCGAGAGTATAGCGTGACAGTCACCGATGCAGCGGGGCGGGAGGTGAAGAAACCAGACCCTCGACACTATTATTAGGTCCCGTCAACGAGTGGTCTGCCTTTTTCTTTAACGCTCCCTGCTGGTCAGTGAGCGGAAGGTTCTTGCATTATTATGTGAAGGTGATAATGTTTGACGCTTAATTTGTGTGTTCTTTTTCAGTGTTTCCTGGAGCAAGGTACACCAAATTTAGGCCCCAGCCGGGACGGTGGGGATTCACCAGGGGGACTATATAGCCATGCATAATAATGGTATATTACTTTCCTCTCTGTTGGCAGTAAGTCCTGGTATGTACAGGTATGCCAGCAGTAGTTATGGAGGTTTTCCCTCACACCATGGTGAGGTGCCCTATGTATGGAGGGGAGTGGCTGTATGCTCTGAGTCCCTGGATAGTGACATCAGGGATGCGCCTGCCTCCTGAAGTATATAAGGCACAACACAGTTAGTTAGTGGGTTCGAGCAGCTGTGGGAAGTTGTTGGGAAGTTGTATTTTCCTGCATAAGGGATTGTAGGAACACTTTGTGACCCTAGTGCAGTAACTAGCGGTCCAGGTTGACCAATCGGCCTGTCTAAGCCACTCTGTGTCCAGGGACCTGGCACAGAGAGGATCTCCCTAGGAGAAGAGGGAATCCCACTTCAATTTGGGAGGGCGTACCTGGCAAAGGGACAGCACGGAGAGATGTGCGGCTAGAGCCGGCAGCTGCATGGGGCAGTCTGCTACATCCCAATCTGCAATAAAGATGACCTTGTTAACGAAACCCCCACTGTGTGAGTGTGAAATTACTCAACAGTGGCAGTCACCATCAAGAAGGAGTTCCTCACCAGGACCATCTCCCTGCGGAAGCATAGACCCTGATGAGGTGGAGGCGCTGCACATGATGTAAGTTGAACTTGCACCCACTACCTCAGCTACCTGTCCTGATGACATCCCCTAATACCATCAAGCGGGAGACACAGGAGTCCTGTTGCCTACAGGTGCACCACCAAACACTAACACGTAATGGGGGTTGGTTATTAGAGTACCCGGGCCAATGTGAGATTGGGGGGGGGGGGTGGGGGGGAAACCCGTTACACATATTTACGTTCTATCTAAACGCTGTGTGTGTGTGTGTGTGATGTGTGTGTGTGATATTGTGTGTGTGTGATATTGTGTGTGTGTGTGTGTGTGTGTGTGTGATATTGTGTGTTTTTTTTGACCTGCAGGCATAAATTAATTCATGCTGAATATAATGGAGACAGATAGATGCCTTAATCTGATGCATGTAAAAACTCTTCTCACTTGGGTCTTTACCTGATGCCTACTCACACCTGAGGCATGTTGTGACAGACTGGTGTATCTATCTTCCTGGACTTCCTGAGCACAATGATTATTACTCTGAACATTTTGCATACCAGTCAACTTGCTTACTATGTGGATTATTATAAGGTATCACACTAACTATCACATGCTATTTTTCTTTTCTTTTTCCTGACGTCTGTTTTAGGATAAGAGAGTGTAAGGAAACAGCATTTATTTATTTTATTTTGCCTCATTTTTATTTATTTTTATTTTAGAGACTGTGAACCAAAATCTCATGCCTTGAGACAGCGTCCCTTTCTTAGTCCAAGCATAGCAAACACTGCCAGTGATTAGACAGTGATCCATTAAAAAGTTAAAAAAAATATATAAATGTGGAGTAAAATGAATGACACAAAAGGGAATTAAAATTATTTTTTATACATATTTTGAATGAAAAAATGGACCAACGTTTCGTTAATTAAAAAAAGAAATGTTTTGTTGTTTTGTACCTGCCTTTTGGACAGGGAGTTTTTTTTAGCAGATTACTACAAAAAGTAAAAAAATAAGAAAAAGGTATTCATTTTTTTTATGTTTAACTATTATATTTTGGAGTCCTGTTCTGAGTGTCTTATTTATCTCAGTGAAGAATAATAGATTTTAAATATGTACTGTTCACATTTATCCCTTTTATAGTGTATTATTACCATTTATTTAAAGGACAACCTTTTGAGTCTTCACAAAGAACTAGACTGTGTGTGTGAACTTTTCAACTTTTGATTGTTTATGCACCATCATGTTCACCCATTATACCTTGTACTTGAATGGGACCCCTCTAACTTTTCACACCCATGCTCTCAGACAGTTTTACAGATGTAAGGCTCGTCTGCAGTATCCCTGCTGCACTTCATTAATGTTGTCAGAGGTGTGAGTGATGCACACACTGCACATGTCTTCCCTATGAATAGTGTTACCTTTAAAGTCATTATGTTTAGCTGTCTTTGATCCTTTTACCCTCTTGCTTAATCAATAGCTGTCTCTGTAAATAGAATATCTGTAACAATGACACTGCATAAATATGTATGAAGCATGGTCTTTTTCTCTTGTAAGTTTGTGTTGGAAGAAAAGTTCTACTGGTTCATATTGGTCCTGAAGAGCGCTACATTTGTTTGCAGGCTGTGATCAATTTTATGGGGCCAAGATTGCAACATTAAAAATTGTCATGAAAAGTTACTGTATTAGAGCAGTGTTTTTCAACAGAGCTTCCAGTGGTTCCTCAGCTCATTTGAAAATGGTAAGAAATGCATAAGAATTTGCAATATATCTGATCTCAGACACTATTAGAGAGGGTTGGGGTTCCTTACAATGCATCTGATCTCAGACGCGCTGTTAGAGAGGGTAGGGGTTCCGCAGAATTTCACAATATAGTTAAAGGGTTCCTTTAACGAAAAAAGGATAAAAACCACTGTACTGTATTAGAGAATAAATGTATCAATGCCATTTAGTTTCTGCGACAAAACACCTCTAACCCACAAAGTGCAGTAATCCCAAAAGCAGTGAAGACTGCCTCCCTACAGGCAAGGCCGTCGACAGGGGGGAGGCTGGGACAATTGTCTCGGGCCCGGAGGCTGCAGGGGGCCCGGCCGGCCAGCGCTGCAGTTGGGCCCGACTCATATACCATATAGTATTCAAACCGTGTATCAATTTCCCAGTTGATGGTCATATGCGTAGAGACAGAAAATGTAGTGTAATAGGTTTTCATAAGATAAAAATATACTTAAATTACCAGGTTTGCACTCACAATTAGAGGCACATAGTAAGCCCAGTTAAGTCTGTGTACTGGTATTCCGGGTTTGGTGGTATTTAATACTCTTTCCATATATTCATATATACAATAGTAGAGAGGTGGCCAACTCCAGACCTCAAGATCCACCTACAGGCCAGGTATTGGGGATATCTTTGATTCAGCACAGGTGGCTCAGCACAGTAACTCATTGATACGACGCCACCTGTGCTGAAGCAGGGATATCCTTAAAACCTGTCCTGTTGGTGGCCTTTGAGGACTGGAGTTTGTAACTCATGCAAAAGTATATAACCTGATCATAATAACATAAGTGTGTGAAAGTGCTGCAAGTGACCAGTAAATGAGCAGGCCATAAATACAACAAAATAAAAGAACCCAAATAATAAATAAAACACATATCTAAAATAAGAGAATCTAAAAACTGGATTCAGAAATGCGCTAAAATAAGTAAGGTAAACATTTGAGTAAAAATAAAATAGATGTATGATTAAAAAATGTGTAAAAAAATCAACTCGCCACCTAGTACCACACGTGTGCTGCTTGGGCCAATAGGAGCTCGCCACAATGTTAAATCCACTCGCCCGGGGCGTGCAAATGTATAGGTTTGTCAAACACTGTATATATATATATATATATATGTCCACGGACCAATCAAATTGGCCTTTGGGACAGCACATATGTTTTCAAAAAAATATATATATATATATACAGTGCTTGACAAATTACCCAAAAATCTACTCGCCAAACCAAAAAATCTACTCGCCACCTAGCCCCGCCCCCAGCCCCTCCCCTTGCTCCACCCCCAGCCCCTCCCCTAGCTCCGCCCCCAGCCCCACTTAAAATTTTTTAAAGTTAATTCCTAGTAAAACATTATTTTTTGACATAAGTTTATTTATTGTATTACATTTATACTTTACTACAATTAGTCCTTGTTACGTGTGTGTGTGTGTGTGTGTGTGTGTATGTGTGTGACTATTTTCCTGCACCCATTAACCAGTGGCTGGACGCCCCATCTTCACAATATCTAAAGCAGCAATCCCGCCTGGGATCTTACCTGATCCGCAGTCCCTCAATGTCCAGGTACCTCATTCCCGCAATGTTATATGTGACTGCGTGGAATTACTGACTGGGTGACTGGGTGGAATTACTGACTGGGTGACTGGGTGGAATTACTGACTGGGTGACTGGGTGGGGGTGGAATTACTGACTGGGTGACGGGGTGGGGGTGGAATTACTGACTGGGTGACTGGGTGGGGGTGGAATTACTGACTGGGTGAGATTACTGACTGGGTGACTGGGTGGGATTACTGACTGGGTGACTGGGTGGGATTACTGACTGGGTGAGATTACTGACTGGGTGACTGGGTGTGATTACTGACTGGGTGTGATTACTGACTGGGTGAGATTACTGACTGGGTAACTGGGTGGGATTACTGACTGGGTGAGATTACTGACTGGGTGACTGGGTGGGATTACTGACTGGTGAGATTACTGACTGGGTGAGATTACTGACTGGGTGGGATTACTGACTGGGTGGGATTACTGACTGGGTGACTGGGAGGGATTACTGACTGGGTGAGATTACTGACTGGGTGACTGGGTGGGATTACTGACTGGGTGAGATTACTGACTGGGTGACTGGATGACTGGGTGGGATGACTGGGTGGGGGGTGGGATGACTGACTGTGTGACTGGTGGGGGGTGGGATTACTGACTGTGACTGGTGGGATTACTGACTGGGTGACTGTGTGGGGGTGGGATTACTGACTGGGTGACTGTGTGGGGGTGGGATTACTGACTGGGTGACTGGGTGGGATTGGTGGCTGGGTGGGATTACTGACTGGGTGGGGTGACTGGGTGTGGGGTGACTGACTGGAGGGGTTACCTCTGGTGTCCTGCACACACATGTTCTCTCTCCCCCATATATATATATACACACACACACACACACACACACACACACACACACACACACACACACACACACACACACACACACACACACACACACACACACACACACTCTCTCTCTCTCTCTCAGTCTCTTTCCCCCATACACATACACACACTCTTTCTCAGTACCTCACAGTATCTCAGGAGCGCTGGAGGGGAGAGAGGGAGGGGAGAAACACCCGGCTACTATCTCCCGCCCCGCGCGGACAGCGGGAGAGCACCGGAGGGGGGGGCGGTATCTCCAGACCCGCGCGCACAGCGGGAGAGCGCCGGAGGGGGGGGGGGCGGTATCTCCCGCCCCGCGCGGACAGCGGGAGAGCACCGGAGGGGGGGGCGGTATCTCCCAACCCGCGTGCACAGCGGGAGAGCGCCGGAGGGGGGGGGCGGTATCTCCAGACCCGCGCGCACAGCGGGAGAGCGCCAGAGGGGGAGCGGGAGAGCGCCAGAGGGGGGGCGGCAGGAGAGCGCCAGAGGGGGGGGGGGTGTATCTCCAGACCCGCACGCACAGCGGGAGAGCGCCGGAGGGGGGGGGTGTATCTCCAGACCCGCGCGCACAGCGGGAGAGTGCCAGAGGGGGGGGGGTGTATCTCCAGACCCGCGCGCACAGCGGGAGAGCACCGGAGGGGGGGGGAGCGGGAGAGCACCGGAGGGGGGGGGGCGGTATCTCCCGACCCGCGCAGACAGCGGGAGAGTGCCGGAGGGGGGGGGGGCGGTATCTCCCGACCCGTGCGGACAGCGGGAGAGTGCCGGAGGGGGGGGGGGGGGGCGTTATCTCCCGACCCGCGCAGACAGCGAGAGCACCAGGGACCGGGGGCAGGATGTATCAGTGTATATATAAATATTTTAAAGTGCATTAAATTCCCCCCACCTCAAGTATCTGTTCAAAATCCTCCATGACTGGATCAGTGCAGGTCTTGTAAATTACAGGAGCTGGCACAATTATACAGAAGGATATATAGAGGAGGAGGAGCAGCAGCAGACACACGCGCACACCCGCTCCCCCCCATCATTACTTACCCGTGAAGAGAAGGAAGGGTGGTTTGAAGTCCTGGTAACTCCATCCCGCTCACAGCCAATCAGCTATCAGCTAAAGGGATTTTTTTTTTTTTTTTTTCGAGCAGGGGATTTTATTTTGCAGAGTAGTGGAAAAGTTACTGGCCACGAGCCAATATCCGATCGCAGCTGGCGAGTTGGCGACCGGGTTTGTCGAGCACTGTATATATATATATATATATATATATATATATATATATATATATATATATATATATATATATATATATATAGATAGATATATCAATCAGCACTCCCTTGAGAAAGGTCCTGTGTCAAGGACCGAAACGTGGGGTTTATGTGCCGGTTTTTCTACTGAATACACGCTGTTTTTTGTACCTTTGAGTGTGCTGTCTCCTTCTTGCCTCGTGATCTTGGGATCCTGTATCTACTCGGTAAGGAACCTATCTATATATCTATATCTATATATATATATATATATATTTTTTTTTTGAAAACGTATGTGCTGTCCTAAAGGCCAATCAGATTGGTCCGTGGACCAGCCCCGCCCCGCACGCCTCATTGGTCACACTCACCCACCGCCGACACAGCTACCAACGCTGCCCGCTCCTCGGTGCCGCCTCACCTCTCCTCTCCCCACATTCCCCCCCCCCCCTCACACCCACAGCAAACCCCAGCCTCTTCACCGCTACCCACGCTGCCCGTTCCTCGGCGCCACAGCCTCACCTCAAACGCCACCCCTCCTCCACCTCACGACGCCAAAGCCCCCCCCCCCCTGCGGCTGAGGTGGTGCCAGCAGGTATCGACTCCCCCACTCCCACCCCCCCCCCCCCTCCGGACCAGCGGCCAGGCCAGGAAGCCGGGAGCGTGAGCAGCTATCAATAACCACCCCCCCTTTGCGGTAGGGCAGAGGAAAAAGCAGAGGGGGCAAACAAAAACAGACACACGAACTGCCTGTCTGAAACACACACACACACACACACACACACACACACACACACACACACACACACACACACACACTGACTGACGCACACACACACACTGACGCACACACACACTGACTGACGCGCACACACACACACTGACGCACACACACACTGACTGACGCGCACACACACACACTGACTGACGCGCACACACACACTGACGCGCACACACACACACACACACACACACACACTGACTGACGCACACACACACACACACTGACTGACACACACACACTGACTGACGCACACACACACACACACACACACACTGACGAACGCACACACACACACACACTGACTGACGCACACACACACACACTGACTGACGCACACTGACTGACACACACACTCACACTGACTGACGTACACACACACACTGATGGACGCACACACACTGACGAACACACACACACACACACTGACTGACGTGCACACACACACACTGACTGACGCACACACACACACTGACTGACGCACACACACACACTGACTGACGCACACACACACACTGATTGACGCACACACACACACACACACACACTGCATGAAGCTGTAAAGGAGGGGGGAACGGAGCTGGAAAGGGGGGGGCTCGATTGATGGGAATGGGGGACAAACAGAGAGGGGGGAGACAGGGGAAGAGCGAGAGAGAAGGGGGAAACAGGGAGAGAGGGAGGGAGAGAGAGAGAGAGGGAGGGGGGAGACAGGGGAAGAGAGAGAGGAGCAGGAACATTACATCCCGGGCAACGCCGGGTGTCTCAGCTAGTATATATATATATATATATATATATATATATATATATATATATATATATATATATATATATACATACACACACACAGTGGTTGACAAATCACCAAAAAATCTACTCGCCACCTAGTACCAAACGTGTGCTGCTTGGGCCAATATTTACTCGCCCGGGGGTTAAATCCACTCGCCCGGGGCGAGCAAATGTATAGGTTTGTCGAACACTATATATATATATATATATATATATATATATATATATATATATATATATATATATATATATATGTATGTATATATGTATGTGTGTGGGTGTGTATGTATATGTATGTATGTGTATATGTATGTATGTGTATATATATTGGGTGGGGAAAAAAAAGTCCTTGGAAAATCAGGTTAATTGAACATAAAATAAATATATCCAACATGGTGTTTCCATGCATTTAGCTTTGTCCCATAACAAAAATCCCAGTAAAAGGTATCGAATGTATATGTCTAGTGTTTGAGGTGGTGATTGTTCATTAAAACATGGACACCAGAAACTTATTGGATTCTTTCATTAAACACTGTGTCACCAAAAGGTTTAACCCTTTCAGTGCCAAAGAGTTGTGCCACCTTCGTGGCCTAGGACCCTTTGGCACTTCCGCATAATGTGAGCGCTCTTCGAAGCAATCACGTGATGCGGCTTCTGTTTCGGCCGTCGGGCTGGATGAGATGGGGAGGGGGCTGGCCCGCCCCTACAGAACAGTACGCAAACAGGATCGCATGCAGCCCCTAAAAAACGAACAAGGAGCAGTGACTGTGTATACCGTACATCATTAGGGCACTGAAGGGGTTAAATATTGATATTGATTTAGCAGCATTTATTGAGAATTAAGCCCCCCCGCGTTTTTTTTTAACAACCTGGTCATGCATATGTGTATATATATATATACATGGAAACACCATGTTGCATATATTTATTTTATGTTCAATTAACCTGATTTTCCAAGGACTTTTTTTTTTTTTCACCCAAAATTGTTTGGAACAAGGACATTCAAGAATATAAACAGCATAAGGTGCATTACAGCTAATAAACTGGTTGATATTGTACATTACTCCTGAGCTTCCAGATGTAAAAATAAAATAAATCTGTTTTGTCACATAAATCTAAAATGTAGGTGCACATCTTGAGTTAAAAAACACTTGAAGCCTCCTTATTGGCCTTTGGATAAATTATGTTTCCTGTTTATGTATGCAAACTCTTCTTAATTCACTTGGGGCCAGCACATTTTTACGATTCGCTTTCTTTTTCTAGACATTATTGATATCGTTTATTTATAAAGCACCACCACAATCCTAAACAAGGTACAGGCATACCCCGGTTTAAGGACACTCACTTTAAGTACACTCACTTTAAGTACACTCGCGAGTAAGTACATCTCGCTCAATAGGCAAACGGCAGCACACGCATGCGCCTGTCGGCACGTTCTGAACAGCAATACTGGCTCCCTACCTGTACCAAAGCTGTGTGCAAGCGGGGAGACTATAGAGCCTGTTACAAATGCGTTATTTACATCAGTTATGCACGTACATAACGATGCATGTACTGTACTGCAATCGTTAAGTGGGAAAAAGGTAGTGCTTCACTTTAAGTACATTTTCGCTTTACATACATGCTCCGGTCCCATTGCGTACGTTAATGCGGGGTATGCCTGTACAATGGGGGAGAAGAATGAACATATGAATGCAAACCGATACAAAGGGGAACGAGAGCCCTGCTCACAAGATCTTATAATCTAGAGTATACCTGAGTTTTCAGGGAGACTTACCAAGACTATCAGTTTCCTTTAATATATACCAGTGTTTTTATTCCTGTTTTTAATCTTTAAGCGCCCTCATTATAAATTTGGCACCTCAATCCCTCTCATCTTCGTTTTCCACACTATTATTCAACAGATTATCTCACTAAATTCTCTACTCTTTGTAAATCCTCAGAGGTTGATCCATATTATAATTCTTCTTTTCAAATCTATTATGCGCTTCTATCTTAAAATCTTGTTCTCTGGTAGAAATCCTGCATATTCATTGGAGTTATCCAAGGGGGATGTTCCTGATGCATTTCAGAAAACGCCAACCTATTGGTAACTAAATAGCCTTTGCAATCTACTGATTTTTCTAACATTGTTGGTATGTGTAAGCTGGTCAAAAAACTCTATTTCATGTGAATTAATATTGCAACTAAAAGATAAATAAACCTTTTATATTGTTAATATAATATATACAAAATTATCTAACCGTCCTGTCACATTTCCAAATAATGGATACTTTCAGTTTCAAATTGAATGATCCCTGTATCCTTCAATGGCTGTTTAATATGACTGCATGATGCGGGAAAGCGGCCGGGTATTAGCGATGCACAAGACGGACCCAGGGGAAGCAGAGTATGTAGTAAAAGGGAAAACACTGTTTGGCTCTATGTTATGGTGCTAGATGTTTTGCAATTTTAGAGCTGTTTTTTTTTTCTTTTTCTTTTAAAGTCTCATTAAAGGGGCTGCACTGTAAGAGATCTCTTTTATAGTGCTCTTTTTCTATAGGTTTTGGGTTGTGAACAAGTCTATAAGAGCAAAGGTAAAAAATACAGCTGTAGCAAGACTTGCTGATCCCGTGACCGCGGGAAACATATGACATTCCACGCCAACTCAGTGTATGTGTCAGACCCGTGACCGTAGCTCTGCTGCAGCTACCGAAAGGTGATTTGCGGCTTTTGTAGTTCTTTGCAGTAATGATAAGGGATGCTAGTGTATATTTGAGCTACATTCAACGTACTGTATTCTGAGGCTATTGAAACAGTAATGTATGTTATGAACTCTACATGAAATGCTCCAGTTCTGGGGGCACATTCGGGAGAGAGAGGATGCTTCTTCTAGATGTGGTGGTCTCTCTTGAAAGTCTTTCCACAAGTCCATAGAGCCCATCCAGGCGCCTCACTATATGGTCCATCCTCTGTAACATGAGGTCCATTTTTTTCTTCAAGTGAGTCCATTCCCTAGTCCTGCTCTGGTACCTGTGCATGATCGGTGGCAGGTCTGTACCACAGGTGTGCATGGCATGTCATCGGAATTGTAAAAAAAAAAACATTTGGCAATACCATGCTATCCTTGAAAAAAATGACCAGTAAAACTGGATCTCTGCTCTTGGTGGGAGAGCTGGCTCTCAAAAGGGGTGCGCTGGTTCCAATGTCGGGTGACCTGTGTCTCGAGTTGGGAGTGCTGGATCTGAGGTGAACAGGGTCTGAAGTGGGGTTCACGGGTTCTGGAGTGGGGTACGATGGGTCCAAGGTCGGGTGAGCTGGGTTTGATGAGCCTGGTCCGTGTTTGGGTGAGCTGGGTTCGGTATGGAGTGAGATGCACATGCCCTCTTTTCAGCACGTACTGCAAGACTGAAAAATTAGCTAAGTGGTTGTTAACCCCTCGGCGTGTCAGTAAGACTAACTACTTTGTACTGAAGATAATAACTTGGTCCTGAATGGATACCAATAGGCTAGGTTTTAAGGATATCACTGCTTCAGCACAGGTGGTTCAGTCAGCTTCGTTTTTTCATACTTATGGGAAAAAACTCTCGGACTTCCACACTTTAAAAACACTTTCTGCTACCAATTACTACCGTTAGAGTAGTTGGCTCGATCACCCCCTCGAAATCGAGGTAAATTATTGGGGCAAAAGAAGGACATCACAGTCCGCCTTCAGATTAAAACCCTAATAAATGATCTCAGCATTTCCCACCGTGATTATTGTAGTCCCATACTAAAGGGCTTCTGAAGTATGAATGAAGAATCCACAGTTTGGCAAGATCACTCAATACATAATGATATCAAACCTTCCAGTTTCTATGGGAATGCAGCTAGTGTATTACCTTGTCTCTAAGAGCAAAATTAGAAAAATTCCGTTGCACATCCCTCTAGGTCCCCAACTTTCTTACATTTAATCCTGCTTGCCTGTAATACAAATTTAATTAACCATTTAATCTCTCTTTATTCTTTTCAAAATGATATATAAAGCCTGCTGCTTCATTAACCCTTTTATATTTCTTAATTCAAAAAGAGTAGCTCTTTATTACAAATTTTGGCGAAAGCATGGTAAGTCTACCCACCTAGCCAAGTCACTTTTTCACCCTGTGACACGGGCACCAAACTATTTGTCTTATCCATTCTATGGGACAGGGACATGTTGTGCCTGTCATTCTACTTAAAGCGCTGTGTAGGTTGTCAGGATTATCTAAATATAATGTTTGTATTTCTTCTAGTTGTACTTGCAATGTGATGGCAGCTCTGGATGACATGGCAAATCACTGTCCACCTCTGAGCACATTGTTATGGTGACGCATTATATTGGTAATATGTTTGGAAACGGTTTCATATTTAACTCAAGATTTTCTGTGAATCCCACCAATTAAGAATACAGCTGTGACTACACCACTACTTTGCTGCAACATTGCTGTCATCTCCTTCAGACAGATACCCTAATGAATGATTTCAACATTTCCACCTTGCTTATTATACTAATAGGCCTCTCAACCTTCCAACTCTCCTACAGTCTGTTCAAAATGCTTCTGCTAGAATCATCTCACTATCACCTTTATCAGTAACTGTCTGCCCTTCCCATTAAAATCTACATTAATTAAACATTTTCGTCCTCTCGTTCAAGTTCACTTCTTACCCTTCGCTGAAGGCTGCATTCATCCTTGTATCTACCTCTCTTTCAAGACCTGAAGCCTTTTTGATTTACTGCCCGCAATCTCCAAAATTAAGTTTCCATTCAGTGCTCGCCAAGTTTCTTGTTTACCGGATTTCAAGGGTTAATTATAAATTGATTTCATTAGCATTAAGATTCCTTTGACTAAATCACCCTCTTACCAAATGCACTTTCCCCTCTTGACCATGCAATGCGATACCAAAGGCACTTATATTTGTCCTTGCGGCTTTTGCTTGTGTCTAACTCAGTGATTTTCAACCTTTTTTTGGTTAGGGAACCCCAGAATTCGATTTTGAAATTCTGGGGAACTCCAACCCTCGCCCCCTGTCTCTCGTCCCCCCCCGCGTCTCGTCGCCCCCATCTCTCTCCCCCTACGCTCCCTCTCCCCCTTGAGTGCGTGCACACTCTCCCATTTACACACACACACTCCCACTTCCACACTCCCACACATACACACTCCCTCTCCCACTTACTCTCCCACTTACTCTCCCACTTACACACCCAAACTCCCACTTACACACAGTCCCACACACTCTCCCACTTACACACACACTTACACACACACACACACACACACACACACACACACACACACACACACACACACACACACACACACACACACACACACACACACACACACACACACACACACACTCCCACTTACACACACACACACACACTCCCACTTACACACACACACACACTCCCACTTACACACACACACACACACTCCCACTTACACACACACACACTCCCACTCCCACTTACACACACACACACACTCCCACTCCCACTTTCACACACATACTCCCACACTCTCCCAGTTACACACACACATACACTCCTGTCCGGACCAGTTCAGGTGGGAAGCTCTTGGAATGTTACCCCCCGTAACCTCCCTCCCTGCGAGAGTGCGCACCGACCAGAGCAGACAGAGAGGATAGCAGTGAGCTGCCGGCTGCTGGGGATGCCGGGTCACTGCTATGCGGGGGTGCCGCCGTGCTCCCGGTCCTGGGACACCTGGGAGAGTTGTCCCGGCTCTCCCCCCCCCCTGGCGGTCGCGGAACCCCTGAGGGGTGTTTGCAGAACTCCGGGGTTCCGCGGAATCCCTTTTGAAAACCACTGTACTTGTATAGTATGCTTAGCAAAATGGGAATTCCTTTTCCTATATTTGCTTTCATGTTTAGGGCCGCCAACAGATTTCCTGGGCCGAGGACTAGCATTTCAACTGTAAAATCAGCGGTCTTATGAGTCTCCCCCCCTTTCACATCTCATTGGTCTCCCCCATGTCTCTTCCCCCCCCCCCCCCCTCTATCTTTCACTCTTCCCACTCTCTTCCTCACCCCTCTCTCTCTCTTCCTCACTCCTCTCTCTCTTCCTCACTCCTACACCCCCTCTCTCCTCTCCCACTCTGCCCCCTCTGCTATCACTCCAGCTCACTCAATCCCGCTCACTCAATCCCCCCTCCTCACACTCCTTCCCTCCTCACTCCCTGACCCCCCCCCCACACATTTCCCACCCAATACCCATACAATTTGCCCACACAATCCCCCCCACAATAATTACCCTCCACAATACACCTACAACACTACCCCTTATCCCCAAATACATACAACACTACCCTCCCCATCCCCAAATACTTTCAACACTACCTCATATCCCCAAATACATACAGCACACACTTACCTTGGGGATGGTCTCAGGCCTCTGGTTGTTGCCGGTCTTCGGCTCTTCCCAGCTTCTGTGGAACTCCGGCAGGGCCTGCCTCTGTCCCACTCCAGGCCCCGGCTCTTCCCAGCTGCTGCGTGCCTCCTTGTCTCGCGTGTGGGGCCCCTCTCTCATGCCAGTGCGCGACGAAAGCTAGGCTGCCCCAAAGTCAGGCCCAGCTTCTGACGTGCGCCGGTGGGAGAGAAAGGCCCGCAGCAGCTGTGGAAAGCCAGGGCCCAGCGGCAACCAGAGGCCGGGCAGCCAGACGCAGGCATTGATCTTTACCACTTGCCAGGCCCAGCTTCCAGCGCTGGCCGGCCGAGTCCCCCACAACCGTCGGGCCCAGAACACTTGTCCTGGCTCTCCCCTCCCTTGTTGCCATCCTTATTCATGTCTGAAGCGATTATTGCTGCATTGTATATGTACGTCATATTATATTACTTTGTATGCTCGTACTGAATGGGGCTATGTAATTTGTGGGAACTGTATATAAATGTGTAATGTGCATGCATAGCTATTATGTATGTTATTAAAAAAAAAACAGTATCAATGGCATACAACAATGAAACATCTGTATTTTTAATTCGTGTTAATTTTGGTTTGCAGCTATATAGTAGTAGTGACCCATTGTTATTTTAGTTCAGAATATGCAGAATTTATTTTGTGTATCTCAAAAATCCTGAGGCTGGTGCTCATAGGTTCTTATCAGTTCATCCATAAAAATACAAGAATTGATTTTCTGCAATTTATTACAGCCTACTGTAATTCAAATAGAAAAGTATTTGAGTATCATCTTCTGGGACTGCAGAGAATACCAGCAGAATACTGGGCACATGGTACCAGAATTTGAGTGCAAAATACCTTTTAAATTAAGCTGTTTAGTAAGTGGTATTACCACTTTAACCAGCACTAATAGATGAATCAATTAAGAATATGGACATTTACAATGATTTTACATTCTATTATAACTTAGGACTTGTATATTCACTTCCCTTCTGCCAAAAATGCAACCTAAAAATACTGTTAGATTCACTTGGAACAACTCGAAACCTTGTAAACGTGTATACACCCAATTAAAAGTGATTTGTGAGCTTGAAGTAGTACATTTTTCTATACATTACCTGCATGGAGTTTACTAATTCGGTAGGTGTCATGTAAAGAGTATTTAATTTTTTCCCCCATGAAAATATGTAAATATGTTGTTTCTTAAAGGACATGTGCATCATATTGCAGCTCAGTTTATGACGCTCTAGATTTCAGTACGAGTTTACTTTTGATAGGACCTTTGTTAAGAAGTTGGGGTTGCACTGAAGGAATCATTTATGGCTTTGGCATATTTTTGCAGATGTATACATCAGATTTGTAATTAAATATTAGCCTAATTCTAAATTCTAGGATAAACCTTTCTTTCATGTGCTCTGTAACAGTGAAAATGAAAAGTCTTTTTTTATTGATTCCTGAAGTGTTCTGCTTTTTTTAACAAAAGCGATAATAAGACTACTACTGACTCTAAAAGACTCTCATGATTACTGGTAACAGAGACCATTCATTTGCACATGTTGTTCCTTTCTTTGACAGGACTTATTTTCTATCTACAAATGTCTTTCTGCCTGGCTGAGCTGTACCTGTGGTCTTTGAAGAATACCTTACACGTTGGAGGTAAATCTGTTTCATTGAAGTTCTATTCTAGGAGAACTATGGAACCCCATTGCTGCTATAAGGGCTTGTAATGTGTTAGCTTGCAATGTGTTGCAGGTCACTTTGAACAGTAAAGAGTTTCAAGTTATTTCAATAGATTGCCGTGACTGAATCCTCACAAGAGAGTTATTGTTACTTTGATTTTCTCTAGAGCAAAAGAGAGGGACCATGGAAAATGAATCAAAATGTTGCCAATATTAGAAAACTAAAATATACGAAATAGTAGTTTTGAAAACAAAGTAACTGTTCCCTTCAAATTGTGGGTTTTTTACTTGTTGAGTCCATGTTTCAGCTACATTTTATTTTTTAAATGAATTACTTTTGTATTGTGAGTCCCATGTAAAAATGTTCCACTTCACGTGTTCTGAGCTCAGACCATTTATTTAGAACATTAATGGAAAAAATGTGGATACCATTTATTTCCGGTAATGACGAAGCTGTGATCTAGATGGTATTGCATTTGTAGAGAACGAAATAGAAACCAAAATGTGTGAGAAAGTAAATAAAAACCGGGAGAGTTGTGTCTCTTTATTATTCAAGTGTTGTGTATCCACAAATAATATGATTGTAACGCTGCAAACAGAATATTTCGCCCTTAATCATTATTTTAGTCATTTTAAGACCTTATTTCCTAATCCAAAAGATTTCCTTGAACCTGTCTTAAATTTTACATTCTTCATTTTTTCTTAATTCTACCACATTTGCCTGTTTCATGCACCCACTAGTAGTACTTAAGTTGTTGACCTGACTTTTATTTGATATGATTACACATCTAAAATATACAACCAGAAATGCGTTTCATTGTCCAGCTAGTTAGTTCTACATCTTTGCAGCCATGTGAGCATAACCAACATGCAGAGTGAATGTACATTACTTTCAGGTTAGGGGGACATTTTAGATCACATGTTAATTTATTGTTAAATTAAACTGTCGGATGACTTCTTACATTTTTGTTATAAGCTCTGAGATTGTATTTATGTGGAAAAATTATTTAATGATATTTCGTAGACAAGCAAGACAATATGTATGTCTAACCATTTTTTTCCTTTCATGATGATATAGATGAAGACCTTGGCATACATCAGTATTACGAAAAGAAAGAACCAGGTAATATATATGATAAAAATCATGTAGACCTCTTCTGACTGCATACCATTAACATTAGCAAGCATGAAGGTCTAACATGTTCTGAGAAGTAAATTGGCAAGTGCAAACTATGTGTAAGAAAAAACTTATCGTAGCCTTCATCACAAATGTTTCTTAAAAAAGGAGAAAAGGTATGACATTTAGCTAGACACACAAGAAGAGCAGATTACCTTGCCTCAAAGTTTTAAATAAGTAGGGGTTTTTATTTGAATAATTCACTTTCATAGGTACATTATTTATGAATCATGGTTGAACCAATGGGCGTTTTCCCTATCTCCATAACTACACGTTACTGTACAGGTACACACTGCTTTTACACACAGCAGTGCAAATGATTTTGGTGGAAATAGGATGGGGAAACTCTGCCAGTTTCGCTATTGTTATTTACTTATTCATTTATTTATTTTAAAACTTGTTTTGCAATTTTGATGGAAGGCCAGAGCCCAAACCAAAGTAAAAAGTGTTAATTTAGTCTGCAGCCACTGAGGAAACAATGTTTGATGATATATTATTTTCGAGCGTTTTCTCCCAGCAGAGGGCATTACAAACTCATAGGAACTCTGCAGTCTTGGCCTGGTGCATCTGTACCTGATATCTGAAATAGGCATTTCAAAGTAAATGATCAATTTTCTTTATCTGATTAATTGGGTTAATCCTAGAAGTTTCATGAAGGGCCAAAAGGTCCCTACGGCTAGAGTTGCTTCTTGTTCCAAGCCAGATTTGAGCAGAGAGGTTGTGTGGGCATCCCTTGTCCTATGTTTGCAGCCACTAAGGTCTTGATGACAGACTGACTCTGGATTCAGTTGCAGATCATTTCATTATGTGATGAGATGGGAAACTTAGTAACACAAACTGACCTGCTTCGATACCTAAACCCTTCCTTCACAGTAAATGTAAGATATCTGACTAACTAGTGAAATTATCAGTGTTGTCTACATTTTTACAAATGATATACTTTTTTTTTTTTGTCTTTTAGCACCATACCCCAACTATGGTTACCTAGAACAGAAGCAGCAGCTCGTGGAATGTAAGAGCAGCACAATAATGTACTCTCGCCATGCAATGCTACGTCACATGCTGCAATTTATCAGTACTGTTGGCCCACTCTCGTTTCTTAACCCATCACATAAAAGGAGATTTTAGTTTTGTGTTCTGAAAATGTGGGATTTAAGAACATCTACATTAAATTGTGTTAATATTAAGGATATTAACTAATGCTTTTTAAATCATTACAATAACTATGGTATGGTTGTCTTAATGTTGTATACATGATTTGATTCCCCAAATCTACCATGCTTACATTGTGTAGTATGTTTCTGTCAACGTCATTTACAATATCTCCCAAAAGGAGGTTAAGGGATTGGCACTCCTATAATTTCCACGTGCAATATGTAATAGCAAACTTGTAGTGATATAAATCGGTGTAAAAGAAGTGCAATATATATATATATATATATATATATATATATATATATATATATATATATATATATATATACTAAGTCTGTCTGACACAGACAGGTGAAATAATACACTGTGACCAAAATATGTGACAAGTTATCTGTGACTTGTGTAGAATTCTGATATATTGGGATACAGGTAGAACGTCCTGCTCAAACCCAACCTGTCTCCAAAAGTTCCCTGTGAATTTGTGTCTCCAAATTGCAGGGGGAGCAGCTCCCCCTGGAATGTGAAGATACAATGCCATTTACAAACCATGCTGATCCCTCAAAATAGAGTAAGCAAGAACTTGTAAATATTGTAACACTGTAGAAATATTTCATTGGTTTTGCATGTATGAGAACATAATAAATCTTTCGCACATTACTTTCATATTTCCTGATGCCATCACAAATTTGTAACTGCTTACCACCTTCATGTTAACAGTATGATACTGATCCGGTCTTGGCTTTATAATCCCACATGTAGGTCTTTTAACAGCTTTGGGATCATAGAATAAGCCCTGAAAAAGATCGGCCTGGATCTTTATCACACAGTTAACCAAGGGGTTTATGTTACAAGGCAAAACTGGTACAATTCTGGGACACAACAAACTGCACCCAATGTATAAACAAAATTGTATTTGATACGTATAGTGCAAAATTGATTGGCATGTGCAGTATGCAAAACTCATTTTCATTTGGACTGAATTTCAAGCAGCAGAATGCAGTTTCGTTCATTTCTAAATTGGTGTTATAGGATTTAGTGGAACCTAACTATTAGCGAAGACATCTTTTCCCACACAAACATCCTTTTTTGTTTTTTTGCTTTTAAGGGAATTCAGAAACCTCACTCATTTGGGTCTTTGGACTCAGATTGCTACGAAATATTGTTGTTTTGCTGAGTGCAGTGGGACATTATTGGTTTACCTGATAATGGGACAATTTGTAGGAAGTTAAGGTTTAAATATTGAAGAGCAAATATTGTTTTTACCTTTGATATACCAGTGTTGCTTAAAAAACATTGATTAACAATACCTACGGTCTAAGATTTGTTTTCTACCTTTACTTTTGAATAAAATCAGTGAACTTAACCTAGTTTAAGTCAATAGAAGATCCAAAGGTGTCTTTCAGCTTCTTCCTAAACCTCACAATGGCTTTACATGTTACCCAGTATTGGCTACACTACCCTGCAATTGCAGCCTAATTTTGGACTGCATCACTGAAATAATTGTTCCCAACATTTTTCTCCCACCTCTACAGTAGATTCAATGTAAGTTGTGATACCAACATCAGAGTTCTTCATACATGAAATTACAGTGTATAGAGCTTCTTAAAGTGTACTGTGGCAGCACAGTTATAAGGAAACATGCCAATCCTAATAATGAGCAGGGGTGGTGTAGGGAGTGCGGAAAAAATTATCATAAATTAGCTGGAGGTAAGTATGTGAGGTCTCAGAGGTGGATAAATAGCAGAGGTGTTAGGCTGTTATGATCACACCTTCTCCAAAATGTTGTGCAGGAAGTGGATTCAGTATCTGGATTTAAACCATTGTTTTTATAGCCCAGAAATTGATTACATTTGAATTCCCATATTCTTCTTTTAAAAACTTTTGCAAAAATATTTTGAGAATTAACCCTTTCAGTGCCAGAGGGTCATGCCTCCTCCATGGCCACGGACCCTCCGACACATCCTGATCACGTGAACGCTTTACAGACCGATCACGTGATCAGTTCATGGTTCGGGCCGATGTGACGGGGAGAGGGAGGTCTCCCTCCTCAGTGGGGTATGTGATTGGATCTCCGATCATGTGCAGCCCCTAAACAATGAGCAAAGGGCAATGACGTATGGTGGTGCTTTTCTTGACATACGTCATTAGGTCACTGAAAGGAGGGCGAGGGTCCTGGCTTAGAAAAGTGCTGTCCCACATCAGTGCTTTTATTGATGTCTGATATAGTGAATCTGTGGTTATACTGGTATCAAGAGCCTTATTGGTTTCTGTATTAGACACCTTGCATCTAGCTCTCCCCACTTAACTACTGCTTACGTTGGTTGCCATCTGGTGGATATGAAAGAACACACTCACTACCTGGTGTAATAAACACTATGCATTCCTTTCTCTTTCAAAACCGACCACATGAAATAGTAGTGCGGTCTGGGTAGGAGTACACTTGGAGGCTCTAGACCTCCCTTCACATCCTTCTAAGCATTTTGTCGCGGTCGTTCCGCTGCAACCAAATGACTGTTTTGCTGCTACATACCAGACAATATAAGAGAAATGCTGCACACCTCAAAAAGAAAAATAATGATACAGTTACCGGTGCTCCAGTGTTTGCACGAAAGCCTGCAATCAGTCCTGAACAGATGAACAAAGGAACATAGGGCACAACGGGTTTAGCAAATCAAACTCATTTATTGAGCCAACACTGACTGTGTTGGCTCAATAAATGAGTTTGATTTGCTAAACCCGTTGTGCCCTTGCTGCTACATACCCCACCTCCGGGACCTGTCATTGTCGGCTGAATTGCCGCTAAGGTGAATTCCTCTGTTTAACCCTTACTTTAATAACCCCAACCCCTTACCCTTAAACCCCTTAAATTAACCCCCTACCCTAACTGCTAAAACTCCTTATATGAACCGCTACCCTAACAGTTAAAAACCCTTAAATTAACCCCCTACCCCAACTTAAGGTAAAACTTACCTTAGAAGTTACTCAGGCGGATTGGCTGTGGCAGAGGGTCCATCTGTGGCCAAGCGCCGGCGGTCATCCGGTCGCGACAAAACGACTGCGACCAAATGTCCCATTTTTCTTCACATCCTTCTTCCCTTTTGCTAAGAAATGGCCCAATATACCTCATCATAGAGGGTGAACGTGTATACTACACTGGGAATTTCTATATACTGTATATGAAACTATCACCTTACCTCTATTTCTAAGTATCCTTTTGCTGCTAAATGCACCAGTATTTGCAGCTACTATTAGGAGGAAACCCTGCAGCACCATTACTCCAACTGTACACATGTTTCTTTGAGAATGATTGATCGAATAGATGCATGTAGATAATAGCCAACGACTGCGATGAGTGTTGACTTTTATCAAAAGCTAGCATGTGGCCTATTGAAATAAATTGTAACTTTGAGTTGAATGTATTTCTTTCGAGTAGTAACACGAATGTTGCAAATACCATTGCTTTATTAGATCAATTAATTACATACAGCCAGTCTATGAGACAGCTTTATCATGTCCTATTATTTACACAAATGAAATGAGTAAGCTGGGACACTGGATAAGTTATTGTTTATTATTGGAAAGAGGGTGGTCACTCATAAATTGACCTGAGAAATAACAAACACTTTTTTATATTAGTGGTACTAAGGATTAGACAATCTTTAATATAGGATCACCAGTATAACCACACTTTTTAAGAATTTAAGATGTTTGGAAATAGCTTGTGTTTTTAATGCATAATATCAGTAAAGGTTATGGTTTCATTTGTTTTTCAGCCTGTCAGTAGTGAGCGCAGACGAGGAGGGATTTGTTTCTCTTTTGGGTGTGCAGTACTGATTGGTTTCTCCACATTTTCATATTGATGCATTTTCTATATTTTATAATATACATCCCATTGCTGGATTTGCAGGAGAATGATCCCTGTATATTGATCTTATTGTTCCGAGCCATGGTTAACAATACTAATTCTCCAAATTTTGACAAAGCTCAAACCTTCCCTGTCTTAAATTACACTTAGTAAGAAGTTGTTGGGATTTTACATGGATTGCAAATATAAAACTGTATGAAATTGCCATTTGAGATTAGTGTGAATTGCATTTATTCCCATGCCCTGCCATTTTACCAATGCCTACAGATAGGAGGCTGTCTTGAGTGTTTCCTCACACCAAAAAGTTAATGCAAAATCGCTTTCAAAATGATACAAACTGAGTATCGTTAAGGACAACACTAAATAAAAATTTTTTTTGGAAATAAACATTTTTGTAAGAAAGTCACGTCGCCTTTAATAGTAACTAATAATATTTTAATTGTAATGGATGCTGGCAGTGTACAGTGCACTAAGGGACGCAGAATTTTGCTGGTACAATTAATCCCTGCCATGGAGAGCTCACATCCTATTTATTGGTGTCCAGAGATAGTGATTTGGCCAAGGCCATAGGGAGCTGCCACTGTGTCTCAAAGCAGGTTCTCTCCCTGCAAACAGAATGCTATGCCATTTAAGGCGTCCTTGAACATTTAAGAGTACATAACCTCATGCATATGTCTTGATTTTAATGTAAAATAAACCCCTCCTTTCCATTTCTGAAGTGATTTCCTTCTGTTTTTGAAGCACGTGGCTTCCCTTGGATGCTGAAGAACAAGCGCCCAGAAAAGCTTCGAGACAATCTCACGGAGCTTGAGGTACTTTTTTGAGAAAGTTGCAAGAATGGCAACAAACAATCCTGCTTTCAGTCTCCTTTCAACAGCTTTAATTTTCATAAAGGATCAGGCATCATGGTGATGATAGCAGTGCTTTTGTCTGGAGAACTGTTCTAAAACAGTTGCATCTTTGTTTATGTGGCATGCTAATCTCTCCCTGCTTAAAAACCAGAAGCACTTTAACCACTAGTAACGATGTACGCAGCCGACTCTCTCTCTCTCTCTGTTTTCTCTTGTCCTCCAGGAGCTGATGCAGAGCAGCGAGTGTGTGCTGAGCAAATGGAAGAACAAATATGTCTGTCAGGTAGAATGTTTTGACATGCCCTTCCTCTGCTGAGTCAATGGAGCTGAACAATTATTCACTGATTGATGCTACTGTTTAATAATGTAAACTAGCTCAGAAAGAAACATTTAGTTGCAATTTTTGTTTTCTTGTAGTGATAAGTGCTTAGGTTTTGACATTATTATGGTACAGTATAGATCAGTATTTGTTGTACAGCAGCCAGTACCACCACTACCTTTGACAGTTCCAATTTCATATCTAAGAGTGTTTTGGGAAATCCTGTAATTCATTACAGTAATATGTGGATTGCTGCAGTCCTGGTCTTGTGTTTTATTTTCATATAATTATTTTTTAGGTAATCTTAATTAACGGAAAAGAAAAAAAAACACGAGTGTACAATTTTAAAAACACTTTTTTTGGAAATAGGGGACGGAGTAGGGATTAATGTAACATTTGGCAGATTGCAAAATCCTGAGGATATCTGTGCAAGAATTGTAGAGATAACATTGGCTGGGTGATGTACTGTACTACCGAGATGCTGTATTTGATATCTGATCAATCTAGTGCAGATCAAATATACTTTTTTTTTGACTGGTAAGGCTTTAAAGCAGGGGGTTACAGTGAATTACACACCCATGCAGGTCCATTGGGTTTGGGGAAACAGATAAGAAAAACATATTATTATTTTTTTTTACTAAGGAAGCCGAGTCTAGGTGAAGATTGGGTGATGGTAATATTTTAATAGGTCAACTTCTACGTATATTTCTGTATGTAGGAATATAGTTCATGGATTCTAATGCTAACACAAAAGACCTGCACAATATGACCAAATTGTGCCAGAAGTTTACTTGAAAGTATCGTCTTTTAATGCTAAACTTTAAATGCTAAATGCTCTGAAGTTTAGCTTTTCAGAATCCTTGTTTTTCACCATATATTAATATAGATCTATATATATATAAAAGACTAAAGATGTCTGCAACTCATTATGATGTCACCAGTTTGATGTCACATGCCAGATATATAGCCTACCAGGTACAACACTCAGTGGCTGACTTGCCACACAGACAAACATTCTGAAATATCTATATAGCTAAGGATGTCTGCAACAACTGGAATGCCTCCTCAAGGAGAGGAGCAAGGAGGGGAGAAGAGACCGGAAAGAGGGGAAAGGAGAGCGAGAGAGACACAGCAGGAGGGGAGGGGAGAAGTCAGAGAGAGATACATCAAGGCGGGGAGAGGAAACAGAGAGACAGCAAGGAGAAGAGGAGACAGATGGATGATGAGGAGGAGGGAATGGAGAGCAGTGTGCACATGGGCAAGAGGGAGTGCAAAGAGGGGAAGAGATAAAGCAAGGTGAGTAGGAGGAGGAAACAGAGAGACAGCAAGGAGAGGAGGAGACAGATGAGATGAGTAACGGAGGAGGGAATGTAATGTGCACAGAGAGGAGCAGATACAGGAAAGGCAGGGATTGGAAAGCGAGGGGAGGAGAGAGTGCAAAGAGGAGCAGGGCATTATGGAAGAGAGAGTAAGGTGGAGAAGAGGGAACAAGAGACAGCAAGGCATTACAGGGAGGGGTGAAAACAAAGAGTCATGCTTGATTAATAACCTTTCAAATCTGCTAGATCGGCATATGTTATACCAGGTACATCTAGTATTTATTGATTGATTTTAAATACGTATTTCTATGAAAGGTACTTGCTACAAGTCAAGAATGGCACATACAGACAGTATGTAATAGATGGAATCTCCATAATGGTACAATACATTAGACCATAATACTATGTTTTACCTTTAATTGTAGGGAATTCAGACAGAATACAAGATTATTTTGGTCACCTCCTAAATATTTGTCTGATTCGTAAAATAGTTGAAACAAATCTAATTAGAGTAAGTACTCCCAAAAAATACAACTAAACAAAGATGGTAAATAAGACCACCAAGTAAATGTGTGAGAAGCTAGAAGGTTCATATGAGCTTTAGTTTATTTATAGTCAACCAACCATTATGTAGGAGATGTGCACAGAGGGTAAAACACCGGAGTTGTTTTTAGGAGAAAATAAACATAGGCTTTATTAGCCAGCAGCTATAAACAGAAAACAAAATTAGAGCAGAAAATAACAACCAGGTCTAACCCCATCTAGAGGACTAACTAACGTTCACGGGGCTGGAAGGCAAGTCCAGGGTCTGTGGTGGTGTCTGTGGTGTGTTCCCTCCAGGAACCGGTGTGGCCTGGAACAGTCTCTCTTCCCCTGGGATCTCTCTGGCAGCACAGACTCTCTCTCTGTGCTAGTGATCGTCCTTGCAGTGAATGCTGAAGGCTTTTTAAAGAAGCTAACGAGCCAGCTGAGCAGGTTAATTAGGACAGTCTCGTTAGCCTGCTCAGTGCTGGGCTAAAGCTCTCCACACAGGTTTTCCTGCAAAACTACTTCACAGGGAAGGTACCATGTTACATTCCTCCCCTGTTTGTGGGTAACTACGGTTAGCCACGGCAGAAGCCCCATTCTTCCATTCTCTCTTGAGCCCTAGGTCGGGAGAGAGACCACATATTTGGTCTGGGGTTTTCCCCAGAGCAAAGTCTTCTCTGCAGGCAATCCTTGCTCCTACCAGCAACCTTGCTTCCCCCCCCCCCCCTTTATGCCAGTTATATTGTAGTCAGTAGATGAGGCAGAGAGGCTTGCTACCTCTCCATCACTTTGTGAACAAGATATGTGGCCATGGTTGAAGAGGACACCGGTGAAAACGTCCTTGTAGCCTATGTAGATAATCAGTGCGCTTTTGTCGCTCAAGGAGGACCTTTTCCAAGCCTTGCTTTTCCATGATGTGCTTAGCTTCCTCAACTCTGCAGAGCACTTCTTGCTCAAGTTCCTTTTTCCATTTTACCAAGTTTTCTTTTATTTGCTTGGCAACGAGTCTTTTCCCGCATTGTGCAATCTTTTCTTCGCTGACTCATCATCCTTGATATTGGGAGCCTCAACCTTGGCGGAGTTTATATCAACTCTGATCGTTCCCCGTGGCATCTTTGTTTGTCAGTTGACAGTCATAGTCTTGGGCCTCTCTTTCTCGAAGCATTAATTTATCCGTAAGGCTCTGTTCTCAGTGTTCATCAATGATCTTCTCACAGCTTGTAAGGAAGCCTCAATACACATGTATGCAGATGACACAATCCTATATGCACACAGCCATAGCCTCTCTGACCTTCAACACATACTTCAGTCTGACTTTTTGAGAAACTGGATTTCCCACAACAAACTGTTTTTAAACACAGACAAGGCTGTAACAATGGTATTTGGGACCAAGACTAAATTTTTAAAGCTTCCAGCGACTGAGCTCCAGATTAGAACCAACGCTAACACCACCCTAACTCCTGTTACTAGTTTTAAATACCTGGGCATATGATTTGACTCCCACTTAACATTCGGGATGCACATTGATACCCTGACAACCAAGACCTATGCCAAACTAGGGGTACTTTACAGGAACAAATCCTCCCTAAGTCTCCTGGTCAGAAAGCGTATCGCACAGCAGATGCTAATGCCAATTATTGACTATGGAGACATAGTATATGGCTCAGCACCTCAAACCCACCTTAGCAAACTTGAAATCCTCTACAATTCAATTTGTCGTTTTGTTCTCCAATGCAACTACAACACACATCACTGCAAAATGCTCAAGGAACTAGATTGGTCATCACTTGAGTCTAGACGCAAAGTTCACCTTTCCTGTCTTGCCTTTAAATTCTTTCTGGGCAAGCTACCCAGCTATCTGAACAAGCTCCTCACCCCTACCACATGCAGCACTTATCATCTGAGATATGACTCCAAAAGACTGTTCATGGTCCCAAGGCTCAACAAAGTATCCGGACGTTCCTCCTTCTCTTACCGTGCACCCCAAAACTGGAACAACCTACCAGAGACTCTCACATCCACCACCAGTTTAAGTTCTTTCAACTCTAAGGCTGTCACATATTTTAATCTGGTCTGTAACTGTTTCATACTCCCATAATATATATTTTCTTTAACTGTGCATGCAATGTCTTGTATAATGTATGCCCTGTTCATTTATGTAACTGTATTTGTAACCATGTATTATTTGTTTTACTCTGTGCCCAGGACATACTTGAAAACGAGAGGTAACTCTCAATGTATTACTTCCTGGTAAAATATTTTATAAATAAATCCAGCTTGTTCACTTCAATGTGTGGGGAAGTCCCAAGTGATGTCCGGCGGGGTATCTCTAGTACAGTAGCTCCGTCTTGAAGCTTTTAAAGTACCAGGGACCCCGGCCTACAGCTTCCTCATCCATCTTACCGCAACAAGCACGTCCCCTTAATCAGTAGAGAGGTCATTTGCGTTTCGTTAAGGATCCTTAAATTCCAGTACATCAATATTGTTGTAGTTCTCCTCACACCTAACCGTTACCCATGGCCTTCCTTTTTTTTTTTTTTTAAGTTGGCAAACATGTAGTCTTGTGCTTTTTTCCCTTACAAAGACGAGTAGACAACTATTGTTGCATCTTTAGTGGCGTGACTGAATCTTTATAGCAGCTATTTTCATTGTGAGGAATCTGGATAGGGCCATGTGGGCATGGTAGCATGACTGGATTTGTATTATGCTTCTCAGTCATAATTTGTTTTTTCTTTCCTGAATTTTGTGGAAAGCCAATTGTAGCACTGAGACAGTATTGCTGGTGCGCTTATAGCAACATACAGCTTGCGTGGTTGTGACGTATCACCTCCATCTGGACTGAATCATGCAAGCATCTTCCTTTATTTCCTACCCCCTTTGTATCTAAAGCCCTCTCCCACCTTAAACCTTTCTCACTGACTGGCCCACACCTCTGGAATGCCCTTCCCCTCAATATCCGACAAGCACCATCTCTATCCATCTTTAAGACCCACCTTAAAACACACCTGCTTAATGAAGTATATGAGTAGCTCCGTGGCTGATACTATAGACCTCATAAATCTTGGCCTCTTTCAGACACACTTACCAGAACGCCCTCCTGCTGTCTCTGTACTTTCTTCCTACCTACCAATTAGATTGTAAGCTCTTCGGAGCAGGGACTCATTTTTCTAAATGTTACTTTTATGTCTGAATCACTTATTCCCATGATCTGTTATTTGTATTATTTGCTATTTATATGATTGTCACGTGTATTACTGCTGTGAAGCGCTATGTACATTAATGGCACCATATAGATCAGGCCTGCCCAACTCGTAAAGCGAGAAGGGCCGAACTGCTCCAAGGAAAAAAAATTTGGGCCGCACGGGTTAAATAATCATCATCATCATCATCATCATCATCATCATCATCATCATCATCATCATCATCTCTCCTCCAGCACCTCTCATCATCATCATCCTCATATCTCCCCCAGAACCCCTCACTATCAATCTTTACGATACTCCCCATCTATCTCTCATACCCCCATCTCTCCCCCTCACCCACACAATACTCCCCTCCACATCAAACACACAATACCCCCCTCCACATCAAACACAATACCCCCCTCCACATCAAACATACAATACCCCATCCACATCCCCCCAGCCCATTCCATGTCAGCATCCCCCCCCCCACAAGTCAGCATCCCCCCCATGTCTCTCTTCCCTTAATATGACACTCTCCCCCCCTCCCCTTAATGACACTCTCTCCCCTCCCCTCAATATGACACTCTCCCCCTCCCCTCAATATGACACACTCTCCCCCACCCCTAATATGACTCTCCCCCTCCCCTCAATATGACTCTCCCCCTCCCCTCAATATGACTCTCCCCCTCCCCTCAATATGACACTCTCCCCCTCCCCTCAATATGACACTCTCCCCCTCCCCTCAATATGACACTCTCCCCCTCCCCTCAATATGACACTCTTTCCCCCTCCCCTCAATATAACACTCTCTCCCCCCCCTCAATGACTCCCCCCCTCAATGACACTCTCCCCCTCCCCTCAATATGACACTCTTTCCCCCCCTCCCCTCAATATGACACACCCTCCCCCTGCAACTCACATCACTCTCACCCTCCCCCTGCAACTCACATCACGCTCTCCCCCCCTGCAACTCACATCAGTATCTCCCCCCCTGCACCTCACATCACTCTCTTCCCCCCCCCTGCACCTCACATCACTCTCCCCCCCCTGCACCTCACATCACTCTCCCCCCCTGCACCTCACATGTCAGCAGCCCACCCCCTCTCATGTCAGAGGCCCACCCCCCCTCACATGTCAGCAGCCCCCCCCCTCACGTCAGCAGCCCACCCCCCCTCACATGTCAGCAGCCCACCCCCCCTCACATGTCAGCAGCCCACCCCCCCTCACATGTCAGCAGCCCACCCCCCCTCACATGTCAGCAGCCCACCCCCCCCTCACATGTCAGCAGCCCACCCCCCCTCACATGTCAGCAGCCCACCCCCCCTCACATGTCAGCAGCCCACCCCCCCTCACATGTCAGCAGCCCACCCCCTCACATGTCAGCAGCCCACCCCCCTCACATGTCAGCAGCCCACCCCCCCCTCACATGTCAGCAGCCCACCCCCCCTCACATGTCAGCAGCCCACCCCCCCTCACATGTCAGCAGCCCACCCCCCCCCTCACGTCAGCAGCCCACCCCCCCCTCACGTCAGCAGCCCACCCCCCCTCACATGTCAGCAGCCCACCCCCCCCTCACATGTCAGCAGCCCACCCCCCCTCACGTCAGCAGCCCACCCCCCACCAGCCCGTTTTTCACACCCACCCCCCCCACCAGCCCGTTCTTCACACCCACCCCCCCCCACCAGCCCGTTCTTCACACCCACCCCCCACCAGCCCGTTTTTCCCGGCCCAAACACACACACACACACACCTCTTAGATCAGCTCAGCACAGCTCAGCACATCCTCTCTCCCCGGTGCTAAGCCCCACCCCCGGCATGCTCTGACCTCCCCGGCAGCCTGCTATTGAAGAAAAAAAAACACACGGCTACCGCATCCTCCTCATGCTGCTGCCCCCACGCACCGCAAAACCTGGGGGCTGGGAGGGAGAGGGAGGGACGCTGGGAGGGAGAGGGAGGGAGGAGGGATGAATCGCCGCCATTTTTTAAAACTTTTTATTTATTTATTTATTTATTTAATTAACTGGCGCCCGGCCAGAGTCATCGCGGGCCGCACAGAGAGGCCAGGCGCATGCGGCCCGCGTGCCGTATGTTGTGCAGGCCTGATATAGATGCATACATACATACATACATACATACATAGCATCTTTGCTGCAGTCACGTCCTAACATTTGCTAGGAGCACAAATACACATTACTTCAAATGTTCATAATTCTTTCTTTGTCGTGGCATTCTCCATATTCACTGAAGAAGACAGGCTGTTTTATTCTGGTGATAAAGCTGACAAGCTTTCTTTCCTCTATAGACAGCCTGTATGATGATCGCTGCAGAGCGTTTGCGTAGATACCTTTCTCTCTCCAATCTTACTTCGTAGAATTTCTGGAGTGTTAGAATGCTTCTCTTCTTTCTTTCAGAGTTTGCTCTGATTTAAGAAAGTTTTAACTGGAAACAAAGCGATTGGCCTCTTTCCTGCTACAAGTGGCCCTCTGCTACTTTCAGTACTAACTGTACTTCCAACTTTTCTTGCTCCACCTGTTTCTTCACATGTCTTACTCCGTGAAGTTTCTCATTTTCTTCACTGACTTGATTAGTCAGATATGAAACTTCCTCTGTCAGGTTTCTGTTCTCTCTTTTTACAGTCTCTATAACCAGTATAGGGATTCAGACGGTTTGCACAGGTTCGTGCGAAACTGTACCTAAAATTTCCTCCGTTCGCCGAGTCGGTGAGAAAAGGGAGAGAGCAGGGCTTCTGCTAAGGGTCTGGGCAGCTTGCTCCATCCTGATTGGCTGCATTACACAGCAGCAGCCAATCAGGAGGAGGTGGCAGGAGCCTGGGGGTGGGGCCAAAGAGCGGAGAAAAAGCATGGAGCAGAGAGAGGTGAGGCTGTGTTAGGCAAGGTCTGTGTGTCTCCTGTCTGCCTGTGTGTCTCCTGCCTGCCTGTGTCTGTGTGTCGCCTGCCTGTGTCTGTGTGTCTCCTGCCTGCCTGTGTCTGTGTGTCTCCTGTCTGTGTGTCTCCTGCCTGCCTGTATCTGTGTGTCTCCTGCCTGCCTGTGTCTGTGTGTCTCCTGCCTGCCTGTGTCTGTGTCCTGTGTTGTTTGCCTGGAGTAGAAGATGGATATCCAGCCATTATACACTATGATTACACTTAGTGAGTGCCCTCCCAGGTTATGCGCCTGCGCGTGACAAGCGAGGGGCGTGTCTACCTACCGAGGTTTGATCGGCGACGGTGGCGCCTCGCGTGACATCACGCGCATGCGCAGTGGGTTGTGGGCCGAATCTTCCTCATTTTTTTCATGTGTAGGCAATCTTTCTATTAAATAAGGGGTATATAAGGCACCCTTATTGCTCTTTGTTCCACACTCCTTGATAAAGGACCTACCCGTCCGAAACGCGTAGGAGGCTGTTTGTTACCCCCCCTGGGGTGATGTTTTTTATCAGATATGTTCTGAAATAAATGGATTTTATCTTTTCACCACCTGACTCCCTGGCAGTGCGCTGTTTGCTTTCTTTTTCTACTTATATCTGTGTTGTTTGCCTGCCTGTGTCCTGTGTTGTTTGCCTGCCTGTGTTGTTTGCCTGCCTGTGTCCTGTGTTGGTTGCCTGCCTGCCTGCCTGCCTGTGTCCTGCCTCATGGTGCTGTTTTAGCATTTGTATTGGTCAGGATTGTTTTGCAGGCTGGGGCTTTTGATCAATAGGTGCAAAGGGCTGGCTTTGCATAATCTAGTTGGGGTTTACGTTGACTACTTACGGTCACTTGTAAAACGTTAACATTTGTCCTTGCACTGGTTGCAGGCTGCACTTATTTGCACTGGTTCCCCCTGGTCTCTCTAAGCCCCCCTCCTGGTCTCTCTAACCCCCCCTCCTGGTCTCTCTCCACCCCCCTCCCTGGTCTCTCCCCCCTCTCTGGTCTCTCCCCCCCCTCCCTGGTCTCTTTCCCCCCCCCCCTCCCTGGTCTCTCTTTCCCCCCCCCCCTCCCTGGTCTCTCTTTCCCCCCCCCCCTCCCTGGTCTCTTCCCCCACCCTCCCTGGTCTCTTTCCCCCTCCCCTCCCATGTCTCTCCCCCCCCCCTCCCTGGTCTCTTCCCCCCCCCCTCCCTGGTCTCTTCCCCCCCCCCTCCCTGGTCTCTTCCCCCCCCCCCCTCCCTGGTCTCTTCCCCCCCCCCTCCCTGGTCTCTTCCCCCCCCCCCTCCCTGGTCTCTTCCCCCCCCCCTCCCTGGTCTCTTTCCCCCCCCCCTCCCTGGTCTCTTCCCCCCCACTCCCTGGTCTCTTCCCCCCCTCCCTGGTCTCTTCCCCCCCCCTCCCTGGTCTCTTCCCCCCCCCTCCCTGGTCTCTTCCCCCCCCCTCCCTGGTCTCTTCCCCCCCCCCCCTCCCTGGTTTCCCCCCCCCCTCCCTGGTCTCTTCCCCCCCCCTCCCTGGTCTCTTCCTCCCCCCTCCCTGGTCTCTTCCCCCCCCTCCCTGGTCTCTCTCCCCCCCCTCCCTGGTCTCTCTCCCCCCCCTCCCTGGTCTCTCTCCCCCCCCTCCCTGGTCTCTCTCCCCCCCCTCCCTGGTCTCTCTCCCCCCCCTCCCTGGTCTCTCTCCCCCCCCTCCCTGGTCTCTCTCCCCCCCTCCCTGGTCTCTCTCCCCCCCTCCCTGGTCTCTCTCCCCCCCTCCCTGGTCTCTCCCCCCCCCCCTCCTTGGTCTCTCTCCCCCCCCTCCCTGGTCTCTCTCCCCCCCCTCCCTGGTCTCTCTCCCCCCCCTCCCTGGTCTCTCTCCCCCCCTCCCTGGTCTCTCTCCCCCCCCCCCTCCCTGGTCTCTCTCCCCCCCTCCCTGGTCTCTCTCCCCCCCTCCCTGGTCTCTCTCCCCTCCTCCCTGGTCTCTCTTCTCCCCCCCTCCCTGGTCTCTCTTCTCCCCCCCTCCCTGGTCTCTCTTCTCCCCCCCTCCCTGGTCTCTCTCCCCCCACTCCCTGGTCTCCCCCCCCCCCTGGTCTCTCTCCCCCCCCCCTGGTTTCTCTCCCCCCCCTGGTCTCTCCCCCCCCCCTCCCTGGTCTCTCCCCCCCCCTCACTGGTCTCTCTTCCCCCCTCACTGGTCTCTCTTCCCCCCCTCACTGGTCTCTCTTCCCCCCCTCCCTGGTCTTTCTTTCCCCCCCCCCCTTGGTCTCTCTTGCCCCCTCTCCCTGGTCTCTCTTGCCCCCTCTCCCTGGTCTCTCTTGCCCCCTCCCTGGACTCTCTCACTCCCCCCTCGTCTCCCCCCTCCCTCCATGAGAGAGAAACTGTTGCTAAACATTTTGAATCCCACCACTGTCTATAACTCTTCATAGTCATCCTTCGATTTACACACCTCTGTGTTGAGACTTTGGATTTCCTGGTGCGAGACTTCAAGCTTTGTGTCGAGGGCGTGAAGCTCTTTCTGAGAGACTTCCAGATCAGCACTGATAGTAGCGCACAGTTTATTTCTGTTTTTCCACTGATATTGCAAACCTCTTTTTGAGAGACTTCCAGCTCTGTACCAAGACTATGAATCTCCTTTTGGGAGCATCCCAGTTCTGCACGGAGACTGTGAAATTCCTTTTGAGAGATTTCCAGTTCTGAGCTGAGACAGCTGACCTTTTGGTGAGAGACACCCAGCTCTCTCTGAGAGATTTTGAGCTCTGTACTGAGACTGCGAATCTCTGAGAGACTCCCAGGTCTGTACTGAAACTGCAAAACTCCTTTTTGTGAGATTTCCAGCTCTAAGCTGAGACTGAGATATTCCTTCTGATAGAGTTGAAGCTCTCTACTGAGACTGAGTGCCTTCTTCCAAGAGACTTTTAGCTCTTCCTGAGCTTTCTTATAATTCTGCTTCCAGTCAGCAATAACTTCGTTAGAGTGGCTCTGCTTCTCGTCCCTGGCGGTAATAGCAGCTTTTGCCATCTCCAGCTCAGTCATCAGGATGTTCAAACCAGTACGGAAACGACGCTGTGTTATTTCACAAGTTGCATACTCTAGGAGGGCTGGGAACAGAGACCTCTGTAGCTTGGCATTGGTTTCTTAATGCTTTTCCAATTGTTCATAGAGGAGATCAGTCTTGCCTGGCATTTTGCAGTGCATCTTCAGGGCTTGTCAAGGGATCGTCACTTACTTTTTCCGGCTCAGTTTTCCCTGGTATTGTTTGTTGAGAGGTTCAGAACCGGACATACACTTCCTCGTCACGTCACATGACCCCGCAGCGTCATTTGATGCACGTTGCCATGGCAACGCTTCACATGACCTTACAACGTCATTTGACGCATCGTTGCCATGGCGTGTCGCCGAAGACCCGGCTGACAGCAGTTAAGGGACGTTACAGAGGCCTCACGCATCCCCCGGCATTTAATTTAAATGCCTTGGTGAAGAGCGCAGGGCCTCTGTAACCGCCGCGCCCCCCTAGCAAATCTTGTGCCCCCCAGTTTGCGCACCCATGGGCTAGGACACTGCTGGTAATCATACAGGTGTGGCAGACTTCACATGCAGAGTTGTAGCTCTTGCAGGCATCTCTGTAGACTTTACTTTTTTTCTGAGTGGCCATTGAACTATGTGATTTTGTTGTTGTTTGTTTTTTTCTTTTTGCTCACGTGACGGTGTAGAGTTTGGTCACAGAATCGGTAACTTGTGTGGGTCAATCCCCCCAGTCAGACTGTGGCATTTGTAACTATATCCGGGCAGTGTAGCGTGTTCTGCCTGGATCTGTAGCCCTCTATTCTGGGCACCTCTGCACGTGCTTCTGTCGCTTGTGCTCCATGGTGTTCAAGCGGTTGCAGGAATTGTGACAAACAAAGGCACAACATTTTAACCCGGACGGTCTCTTTGAAATTCAAGGGCCACCTCTCATCCCACTTCAAACACCATATGTAGGAGATGTGCACAGAGGGTAAAACACCGGAGATGTTTTTAGGAGGAAATAAATGTAGGATTTATTAGGCAGCAGCTTTAAAAAGAAAACTAAATTAGAGCAGAAAGTAACCAGGCCTAACCTCACGTAGGGGACTGACTAACATTCAGCAGTCCCTATCTGGGGACTGGAAGGCTAGGCCGGCTACCAACCTTTTGACAGAAGTTCCAAAGAAAGGTACCTGTATCAATCCAGGTTCTGGGGTGGTGTATGTGGGGTGTTCCCTCTTGCGGGTTCCACGGACCAGTGTTGCCTGGAACAGTCTCTATTCCCCTGGGATCTCTCTGGCTGCACAGACTCTCTGTGCTAGAGATCCTCCCTGCAGTCAGTGCTGCAGGCTTTTTAAAGGAGCTAAGAGCCAGCTGAGCAGGTTAATGAGGACAGTCTCCTCTGAATTAACTGGCTCAGTGCTGGGCACAAGTTCTCCACAAAGGTTTTCCTGCAAAACTACTTCAAGATACCCTGTCACACACTGGTTACTGTATCTGCAAATATCTCTGATCATATATTCCCTTGTTAGCACGTGGGATATTCATTGTGATCAACAGTATTACAGCTGTTTTAAAAGGACAATCAGTCTCAAAAAGTAAGAAAAAGAACCAGTGTTACAATTAAGAGTTTAAATCTAAACGATTTGGTTCGATTGTCTCGTGTACTGTGTACATTTCTTCTTTGACAGTATAAACCTTTAAATCAGGCCTGCACAACTCCAGTCCTCGAGGGCCGCAAACAGGCCAGGTTTTCAGGCTTTCCCTACTTCAGCACAGCTGGCTCAATTAGTGGCTCAGTATGACTGAGCTACTAATTGAGCCAGCTGTGCTGAAGTAGAGATATCCTGAAAACCTGGCCTGTTTGCGGCCCTCGAGGACTGGAGTTGTGCAGGCCTGCTTTAAATCATTGTTACCAATGCCTAATCAGCAATTTAGTGTATAGCGGTATAATAATATTTACATTTCAATGTTTGTTTGTTTTTTACCATAAACACTGTAGTCCAGGCCTGCACAACATACGGCCCGTAGGACCCCCTTCAACCCCCCCCCCTTCACCCCCCTTCCCTGGTAAGGACAGAAGGAGCTCGCTCCAGCATTAAGTAGGAGCGCGCTCCAGCAGTGTCTGTGTGACCGTGCTCTCCCCCGCCCCCCCACTCCCTCAGCCTGCTCCAGCAGGGTGACGCGCTCTAGCAGTGTAGCGTGACCCGGAACTTCCGGGTCTGCTGCTAGAGCGCGCATCCCTTGCGCTTCCCTCACGCTTCCCTGCCGCCATCTCTGTTGCCGCCGCCACCGCCACCATCGTCGGGTAATCATGGGGGGGCTGCTGACATGGGAGGGGGCTGCTGACATTGGAGAGGGGTGCTGCTGACATGGAATGGGCTGGGGTGGCTGCTGACATGGGAGGGGGGCTGCTGACATGGGACGGGGGCTGCTGAAATGGCATGGGCTGGGGGGGCTGCTGACATGGGAGGGGGGGGGCTGCTGACATGGCATGGGCTGGGGGGGCTGCTGACATGGGAGGGGGGGGGCTGCTGACATGGGAGGGGGGTGCTGCTGACATGGGAGGGGGGGGGCGGCTGACATGGGACAGGGGGGGCTGCTGACATGGGACGCGGGGGCTGCTGACATGGAAGGGGGGCTGACATGGGGGGGCCTGCTGAAATGGAATGGGCTGGGGGGGCTGCTGACATGGGAGGGGGGCTGCTGACATGGGAGGGGGGGCTGCTGAAATGGCATGGGCTGGGGGGGCTGCTGACATGGGAGGGGGGGCTGCTGACATGGGAGGGAGGGGGCTGCTGACATGGGAGAGAGGGGGCTGCTGACATGGGAGAGAGGGGGCTGCTGACATGGGAGGGGGGGGCTGCTGACATGGGAGGGTGGGGGCTGCTGACATGGGAGGGGGGCTGCTGAAATGGAATGGGCTGTGGGGGGCTGCTGAAATGGGCTGTGGGGGGCTGTTGTGGGGGGCTGCTGAAATGGGCTGTGGGGCCCGACTCTGTTTTCCTTGTGAGGGGGGAGAGTGGTGTGAGTTGCAGAGGGGGAGAGTGGTGTGAGTTGCAGGGGGGGAGAGTGATGTGAGTGGCAGGGGGGGGGGAGAGTGATGTGAGTTGCAGGTGGGGGTAGAGTGATGTAAGTTGCAGGGGGGGAGAGTGATGTGAGTTGCAGGGGGGGGAGAGTGATGTGAGTTGCAGGGGGGGAGTGATGTGAGTTGCAGGGGGGAGAGTGATATGATGTGAGGTGCAGAGGGGAGAGTGATGTGAGGTGCAGGGGGGGAGAGTGCTGTGAGGTGCAGGGGGGGGAGTGATGTGAGGTGCAGGGGGGGAGAGTTATGTGTGTGGTGTGCAGGTGGTGTTGTGTATTTTATGTGGAGGGGGAGTATTATGGGTGAGGGGGAGAGATGGGGGTATGAGAGATCGATGGGGAGTCCCGCAAAGGTTGATGATGGGTTTTGGGGGAGATATGAGGATGATGATGAAGGATGCTGGGGGAGATATATAGGAGGATGATGATGAGAGGAGCTGGAGGAGATGATGATGATGATGATTTTACCCGTGCGGCCCAAATCTTTTTTCCTTGGAGCAGTTCGGCCCTTCTCACTGTACAAGTTGTGCAGGCCTGCCCTAGTCCAATCTTAAGATGTACTGAAGTTGTTAGTGTATTCCCACACAACTAATAACTAAGTTTATTTATCTGTTGGTGCCACACTTGTTTGTTGCATTATTGCATGATATATTAATGGTGTGTGTGTGTGTGTGTGTGTGTGTGTGTGTGTGTGTGTGTGTGTGTGTGTGTGTGTGACGAAACCATGCCAGGACGCAAGATGCAAAACCTGCGCAATGCTCTACACAGCGGACACAATACAAATACCACACAGGAATCGGGAATACAAAATCAGAGGAAGGTTCACCTGTTCCTCCAGCAATGTCGTGTACCTCATCATGTGCATGAAATGCCCAGGGGGCTGCTACTACATAGGTGAGACGGGGCAGGGGCTAAACAAGAGAATGAACCTGCATCGCCACAGCATCACACGCGGAACAAGAGACGGTCCTGTCAGCGAACATTTCTCTGAATCTGGCCATAAGATGAACGATCTGAGGGTTGCCATACTCAAAGGTAATCTTAAAACACCGAAAGAGAGACGGTTGCATGAATACAAATTTATGCAACTGTTTGGGACACTTAGCGGTGGCCTAAACAGAGATCGAAATTTTATGAGTCGTTACTGACACAAGTGAACTCTCTTCCCATGAGCGCTAAAGGCCATGTCTGTACATACTGTGCTATATGTATGCACACACAGCTGTCTCTTACACTTACTAATACTCCTTGTTTTTCCATCCCTATTCACCAATAGGGACCACATAGTATCTACACACACTTTTAGTTATGCTACAATCTCTCACATTTTCACACCTACCCACACCATTTATATTAACTCCCACTCCACACACACCTTTTGTAAAGCACTGTATACACTGTGGGCTCTCCATTCATTTATATTCACACAGATACACACACACTCTTACATCACTAACTTTCAGGAACTATTTAACACCTCTAGCCATAAATCACATCCACACATGGGGGAGGGACAAGCACAGATAACATTCCAAGAGACACTGTTTTTAAGTATACCCTTTGCTTGCTTCATTCATTGTAACATCGCCGGAAGAAGAGATCAGTGTATCTCAAAAGCTCGCACAAATAAAAGCATTTAGTTAGTCACAGAACGGTATCGTCTATTTATTTTTTGATTATATATATATATATAATATACAGGAGGGCCCCGTGTATACGGCGGGTTCCGTTCCAGGGGCCCGCCATGTAGTGAAAATCGCTGGAAAGCGGATCCGGCGATTTTCCGTTCTGCACATGCGCTACCTATGGTCTGCGCGCACAAACTACGATATGCGCGCGCAAACTACGATATGCGCGCACAAACTACGGTCTGCGCATGCACGTGGCGGCCCCCTTCTCGGTGCCGGCGGATCGCCGAAAAGCGGAGCGCCGATAAGCGGGGCCCTGCTGTACACATATACATACACACACACACAGTATTACAAAAACAAAAGTACATTATTACAAAGCTCTCTATAACTTGGTTAAAAAGTAAGCACTGCAAAAATGTGCAACTCTCTGGCTTGAGACTCTCACATACTCACTGGTAAAGAAACCAAGCTAGACCAATAGAGTTTCTAAGGCTTGGGGATCAGATAAGTTGTGTAGGAAACTATTGCTCATTTGATTTTATTCAGCACAGTTGCTGCATCCACTTCTGTTTACCTGTTCTTAATGAGAACTGCAAAATTGCCCAATGGTAGTGAAACAGAAATCTTATTTACAGAAGGATTGTGTCCGTGTTTGCATACTTGGGCACACTCTTTGTTTAAGCCAGTAGGAAGCGGACTGAATTTCCACTGTTCGCCTAATTGGCTTCTCACTGCGTGTCATCTGTTGTATTAATATTATTAATTTCAGCACATGGCAGTCTTTCCACTGACATTCAGACTCCAATACTCAAGTTGGGTAATATTACCGTGCCATTTTACCACAGTAGTTCAGAGGTATCACATTACCATAGTTTATGATTAAAGAAAGGATACCACAAAACTTTTTCCTCGTGCACTTCAATCCAGATGATGGCATATTTTAAATGTACTGTATCCCATAATTACTAATAGTATATGTGATCCTCAAATCAAGGGCTTTGCCTTACCTATGTGTTTTTTGTGCCCATAAACAATATATACATACATACATACATACATGTAGAGGTATCAGTACCGTTTTAGCCGAGCTTCAATAATCAAAAAATAAATAGATGATACCGTTCTGTGGCTAACGAAATGCTTTTATTTATGCGAGCTTTCGAGATACACTGATCTCTTCATCCGGCGATGTTACAATGAATGAAGCAAACAAAGGGTATACAGGCATACCCCGCTTTAAGGACACTCACTTTAAGTACACTCGCGAGTAAGTATATTTCGCTCAATAGGCAAACAGACGCTCACGCATGCGCCTGTCAGCACGTCCTGAACAGCAATACTGTCTCCCTACCTGTACCGAAGCTGTGCGCAAGCGGGGAGGCTATATAGCCTGTTACACATGCGTTATTTACATCAGTTATGCACGTATATGACAATTGCAGTACAGTACGTGCATCAAAAGTGGGAAAAAGGGATTGCTTCACTTTAAGTACATTTTCACTTTACATACATGCTCCGGTCCCATTGCGTACGTTAATGCGGGGTATGCCTGTACTTAAAAACAGTGTCTCTTGGAATGTTATCTGTGCTTGTCCCTCCCCGTGTGTGGATGTGATTTATCTCGAAAGCTCGCACAAACAAAAGCATTTCGTTAGCCACAGAACGGTATCGTCTATTTATTTTTATTATATATATATATATATATATATATATATATATATAATCAGAAAAAACAAAAGAAAATGAAGTAGCGCCTCTAATATATCCTAAACAAAGCTATAAATTAATTAACCCAACTGTATGTGCATCCAGTGGGGTGGTAAGAAAATAGCAGAATAAAACTGTGAACCAGTATAACAAAGAATTTAAAAATGATATATGTGATGTTAAAAACATCAACCTAATACTTTAATAATACAATATAAACAAAGATACAAATAAAAGGATATAGAAAAAAGAAAACCTAATATATATATCAAAAATATGACAAATATAAAAACTTTCAAATAAAAAACCTTTGTAAATAACCTCTGAAAACACAAAGTCCTGTTCCAACATGAATGACATCCAGGTATATGGCAGCCCGTTTCGAAAGGGTTCACTACTCCCTGATTATACCTATGAAAAAAGAAAAGAAAACAGGCGCACACCTAGTGCATTATCGTTATAACAAATGTTTATAGAACACTAAAATCAATCAAATACCCACTCACAAAGGTACAAAATTTGAAAGCAGATATGAGATAGACTCTCCAACTTGGCGCCCAGCACAGGAAGTCCCTCCGGGAATCAGCAACTCCGGATTCTCAGTGCTGGCAGTGATGTACCGGGGGAATAGGATCCAATGTCTCTCATATGTCTCTCATACAGCATGTAGCGTCTCTCATACAGCAAAATTTGCTCACGAACTCTGCATTTGCTGTATGAGAGACGCTGTATGAGAGACATTGGATCCTATCCCCCCTATTCCCCCGGTACATCACTGCCAGCACTGAGACTCCGGAGTTGCTGATTCCCGGAGGGACTTCCTGTGCTGGGCGCCAAGTTGGAGGGACGTCACTTCCGGCCATCCGGCTACACGGAGGAAAGACACGAGAGGACGCCATTGCTGAAATCGGATGGCGGTGTTGGCACATGAGACCTATCTCATATCTGCTTTCAAATTTTGTACCTTTGTGAGTGGGCATTTGATTGATTTTAGTGTTATATAAACATTTGTTATAACGATAATGCACTAGGTGTGCGCCTGTTTTCTTTTCTTTTTATATATATATATATATATATATATATATATATACTTTTTTTAAACTATTTTTTATTTGCTTACAGTTATGGGGTGGGTGGTTAGGTGGATACAAAAAGAAAATGGGTACAAGGGAGTGGGGAGGGGGGGGGGGGTCACCAGTAGCATTACACTTATACCATATTAGCTGGGGGTGAGCGAAATTCTTTTGGCGGACGCGGTGGGTACAGAGGCCCTGCGCTCTTCCCCAAAGAAGAGCATCCGCCAAGTATATAGGAATGTGCCCACCTGCCGGCACCCGCTAAAGCATAAGGGAGACAGCTGACCATAGATTTTGTTCAATTTGGATCGGTTCAGGTACCATGTGTGCAGCAGCTTGTAGCGATTTACTTTAATAATAATATTCATGGAGACTGAGGCTGTTTATTACCAAATGTCGCCCCATGTCTTCTGGACACCCCTAAATCTGCCTCCCATTGTCTAATATATGATTTTTCCAACACTCTTCCCTCCAGGATCAAGTCTTGGTATAGAGTGGCGAGAAAAAGTTTCTCAACCTTTTCTCTTAATAATCTTCATATCATAAAAAAGCGATAATAAAGTAATATTTAGATTATGTACCAGTTAAATATACAGATTGATCTGTTTAGATTAGATTGTATGAAAAATGAATTAATACACATTTGGTACAAATAGTATAGAATATTAAAGCAGCAATATTACATCCCCTCATAACCCCCCCCCCCCCCCCCCCCCCCCAGTTAATTTGTGGGAGGTTGCTGCTTTCAGATCAACAAAAACCACTTTCCTCCAATTTTGGTTAAAAAGCTACTTTTTAAGGTTAGCATATTTACTGATCATTCAAATGGTTTAGAACATAAGAAAAACTATGTACCATTAATGATGATCATCAACTAAAAATTATGATTATGTACATTATACCATATTAATTATTAAAAGAAGAAAATATACTTTCGTGACAGCTTTTGTTTCAGTACATCACATTTAGTGTAAGTCTTCCAAACAGAACATTTTCTATTGAAGAAAGTGAATTATTGATTATATTAATTATAGTAAAATAATAGATTAGGTTATCCTTTGTTAAATTATCATTGGTCGGAATGCTCATCCTATATCTATAGTTACTGTTCAGATCCAGTTGATCCAGAAGAAGGCAAACAAACAATATTCCATATATCTTTTGGCAGATGTTATAATTTTGCCATGGTTGATATGCATGTTTGATATGGACATCAAAATGGATGATATACAGGTGTTAAAGTACTTGGATATTATGTAATTTGCTTTGGAGCCCTTAATGCCACATATTTTTATATTAAAGTACAGTCCAATAGGGCAGCGATGTGCAAAGTGGGGGGCGCGAGATTTTTCTGGGGGTGTGCGGCGTTGCAGGGGCCCCGCGCTCTTCCCCCAAGGCATTTAAATTAAATATCGGGGGGATCGCGTGAGGCCCCTGCAACTCTAAACGTACCTTCACTCTGCTGGCGTCAGGCTACGGGTACATGGCAACGCGGCGTCAAATGACGCCACGTGGTCATGTGACGTCACGCATCAAATGACATCGCGGCTCACATGACGGGACGTGAAATGACACTGCGCGAGGTAAGGGGGTTTGGGGACAGAAATGCATTCCGGAAAACGGAAAACTCACATATTCCAGGGTGTCCGTTGTGCGTCCCTGTAACCAACATGGAGGTTCCAAGGTGTGTGACATCTGCTGAAGTTGAAATCCCAAAAATGAAGTGAAATGCGGGGCACTTCCATCGACGAGAAACAAAATAAGATCAAGAGGCAACTCCAATAAAAAAAGATGTTTTTTTATAACATGGATCTGAGTGGTTAAAAACGTACCTACGCATTTCACACAATTGTGCTTGATCAAGGCGTCAACTTTTGTATTAGTTGAGCAAAATTGATTGCAGTTGCATGTTACAAAATCTGCAAAAAATACCTGCACCTTGGTTAATGACAACTGGATGTAAGCTCAAAAGAAACACGTGTTAATTTGCTTCTTTTGTGTGTGTAACGATGCAGCGTATTCACTGTTTGAAGATTGATCCTTCTTATAAATATTTGTTTCACTGTGGTATGACTTACCCCCCATATTACCTAAGTTTTAAGAGTAAGATTTCTGGTGCTGAATTAGTAATTATCTGTGCATATATTTTGTCAACTTGCAGTGTAGTGGGTTAAAAAAATATGCTTAAAGGTCAACAGCAAGTAAGTGTTACATGTCCAAGATTCGGTCCATTTGTCTATGCAGTATATTCTGTATAAACTACATACAGTATCAGGATTTACTCTCTTATCTCCATTTTTTTTTTTTTTTTTTGCCCTTGTGTACTTTTTTAAAAATTAATTGGCTGTATTTGCTTAAAAGACATACACTGGTAACTCTTGCTTCAGGCCTCTACCATCATTGTATTTTCTTTATCCATCTGTTAAGTTTCATCAAATATCCAAGAGTTTTAGAGTTTTGCTTCTTGAACAAAATGCCTCCCTTTTCTACACCCTGTTTACACACGTTAAAGAATGTGAAAGCTTCTTCTCCTGTCTTGGCCCCAAGTATATATATTCCATAATCATTCCCTCCATTTTTAATGGTGAATCTCTGTACCATTTGCATCTATCCACGCTAGGTTACCGATATGTGCTATGAGTTGAGCTTGCTCTACTTTTCAGGTTAGTTTGTTACAGGAATTGTAGCGTTAAAGGAGCAATCCAAGTGGGCCGTTTTTGGGGGTTTTTTATCGTAGGATTGTACCCCGTTACTTTCAGCTTTGCGGAGCCCCTGCTTCCAGAGATACGTACCTCCGAAGTAGGTGCAGGTACATCTCTGCAAGTTTAAAGCTGCCGGGTCATGTGGGCAAATAGGAAGCCGCACTGGATGATGTCACGGCTTCTTATTAGAATACAGTACGCGGGAGAGGGAGTTAGCAATAGTTTGAGCGCGTCTAAATACTACTGTATATTAGGGCCCAGTTGTATATATGGTTTTAAAATTGGGTCCAGACACAAGACTTCCCAAAGTTTCTTAATAATGGACCTGATTTGGTTAGCCTGTTTGCTAAACTGATTAATGAATAGCGGAGTTTCATTCTTAAAGGCCTTCTTAAGGGTTCTCTTATCCATTGCCGTTCCATGTGTCTGGAGATAGTGAACCCCATCAAATAGAAAATAGTTGTATGTTAGTAAAAAGTGAATAGAATCTAAAATAAAAGTGCTCTGTGAATGTGATAAATTAGAGTGGTGAAGAAAGTGTCGAATAGATGCCAAACCCAGCTGATGTAAAATTACTGTGTACAACAAGGTCACATCCATAGAGACCCAAAAATAATTGCGTTTCCAGAATAGCTCCTGAAGTTGGTTAATTAGATCAATACTGTCTAGGATAAAAGAGGGCAGGGATCACATAAGAGGTTGCAAAAAGTGATCCACAAACCGTGATAAACCATCCCCCAAAGATCCAATGCTAGAGATGATAGGTCTCCCAGGAGGGGAGACAAGCGTTTTGTGGATCTTTGGGAGATGGTGAAACACAGACGTGGTTGGGTAAAGGTTATAAAGATAATCCACTTAATTATCGCTAAGTACTCCCAATGTAATTGCCTCCTCCAAGAGTTCTCTAATTTCCTTCATAAACCTATGTGTGGGGTCAGTATGTACAGTAGTACCACATAGGTGAGAGTATAATAATAGTAATAATTGTTTGTTCTTGTATAGCGCTGCTAGGTTTTTACATCGCGCTTTACAGAGACATTTTATAGACACTGTCCCTGCCCCATAGAGCTTACAATCTATGTTTGTGGTGCCTGAGGCACAGGGAGATAAAGTTACTTGCCCAAGGTCACAAGGAGTCGACACCGGGAACTGAACCAGGTCCCCCTGCTTCAAACTCAGTGCCAGAGTCAGTGTCTTTACTCACTGAGCCGCTTGTGGTAGTCGCTTCTATGTTGTACCACCATTGTTCGCATTTTTTATGATTATGTGATAGGTAACCAAGAGGTTAACACTCAGGCGCTTCAAGAGTCAGTTAGATAGCTGTGTCCTGTTTGTAGATAAATAAACCCTCCCGGGCGACCCATCGTCTCGAGTATTGGATCTTTGGGGGATGGGGTTTCCCGATACGTTTACAGGTTCCTCCAACCGATAGTACAAACTCTGCCTTCCTATATTCAGGATACCACTTCTCTTTTAATCGCATTAAAGGATATTATTTGGAAAGAGTGATATCGATGGGTCACCATGGATGTCACGTCTTTATACACTACCGACACACTTTATTAAAGTGTGGCCGGTACCGCAAGCCGGGAGATTTCCCGGCTTGCTAGTGGCCGCCCCTCGGCGTGCCGCGCGTCATAGACGCGCGGTCACGCGTCTTTGGGAGCGTGCGCCCCCTGCACGCGCGTCCAGGGGCTCCCCGAGGGAGCCCTGGTGTCCCGCGATCGCGGGACAGCGGCAGGGGGTTCCGGGGGACCCGGCGGACCCGGCAGCGTTAGGGAGAGCGCCCCGATCGGAGGGCGCTCTTCCGCTGCTTCGGTGCGCGCCCGTCACTCTCGGGCGCGCGCCAGGCTACTGCTGCGGCCAAGAACGGGCAAATGCTCGAATAAACTTGGCCGCAGCAGTATACTATTATCGAACACCAACACGGATTAAGGGATATTCATCACTATCTTGAAGACTCTTCACTTTCTATAGATCAGATTTCATTTATCACTGATTCCATTTTGTTCTTATTAACACACAATTATTTTTTATTTGATTCTCACTTTTATCTTCAAAAACATGACACGGCTATGGGGAGTTCTTTTGCTCCCTCATATGCCAATCTTTTTATGGGTTTATGGGAATCTGTATATATTTATGGTAGCACTAATATCTTTCACTCTAATATTATTTTTTACAAAAGGTATTTCGATGACCTGATTTTTATTTGGCACGGTGAGTTAGATAGTTTACATTCTTTTATTAGTCATCTTAACACTAATGATATCAATCTAAAATTTACGTTTCACACTAACACAACATGTATTGATTATCTTGACGTGACACTCCATGGTGATCCTGATATGATTATACAAACTGATATTTTTACTAAGCCACACTCCAGAAATTCCTACTTACACACTGAAAGCAGCCATCCAGAATCCCTTATTCGAGGCATCCCTAAGGGCCAGTTCCAAAGATATAGAAGACTGTGTTCTAATAAGGATTCATTTGAGAAACACTCAAAAGAACTCAGCTCCAAATTTTTGGCAAGGTGTTATTCCTCTAATGATGTGCATGCAGCATATGCTAGTGCTGAATCTATGGACCGTACTGATTTAATTCATTACAAAAAAACGAAACGTATGAAGGTTCTAAATAATCCTTTATTCATTACAAAATTTAATAAACAAGCACAGCAAATACGTACAATTGTTTTCAAACATTGGGACGTTCTTAAATTAGATCCTGATTTAGATTCTATCACCAAGTGCGTAGAAAAAGGGTGAAATGTCCTCGGGCGCGTCACTCTGCTTGCGGCTCCACGACGTATAAAACGTATAAAATGGAAGAGAAAAAAGGGAGGGCCACAGTAAGGAAAACAGCACAAAAAATTATACACACTTCTTCATTAAGATATGGAGAGGGGAGGGGGGAGAGGGGGAGAAGAGGGAGGATAGATAATGGAATCACACTTTTTTGGGTGGAGACACACTCACATCAAATCTCTAGTATCTTGAGCAGATGTCTCCTCCTCTGTATGTGATTGGGTTAGTTGTAGGTGAGGAAATGCCTCCTGATATCTTCCTTGACAAAAAATAAAAGGGAGAAAAAAATAGTGCAATACAGTTTAATTGAACAGTGGGTGGATGAGATTTAAAACTTACAAGCGACCGATATATTTGGGCATAGGAAGGAGATGCCGCCAGACTCCACAACGTGTCCCTCTCTGGGTTGGGGTGTTTTGTCTTGGCTGGTCCCTGCTGGCAGGTTCTTCCTGTCTGTGTATCGAGGTGTATAAGGCTGCAGTGTGGATAATCAGAGCCCGTGCACAGGCTGTGTCCTCCTCCGGCCGCCTATCCCCTCTGCACAAACAGTCTTCAGCTTCCTTACTCCGTTGCGCATGCGCAGACGGTGAGACGCTGGGCCAGGATACAGGGGAAACAAACTCCTCACTACGGTGGCTTGGAGTAACCAAAAAAAACGTCAGACGCGTTTCGCCAATGCTTCCTCAGTGACGTAGGCAAGTTCAGGGTAGCAGCAGTCTTTTATACCTTTGCGGTTTCGGCGGTTTAACTTTAAATGTGCTGGTTTCTCTCTGGCCATGTTAGCTGTTGTAATACACTAAGTTAAACATGTCTATACTGGTGCAGCAGTTAATACATAACAGACAAAAAATACATTACATTAAACTCTTAATAATTACACATATATTAATTTTAAGAACAGGTGGCATGCTTAAAAAACCTTTATTAACCTAAAGAGTTTAATGTAATGTATTTTTTGTCTGTTATGTATTAACTGCTGCACCAGTATAGACATGTTTAACTTAGTGTATTACAACAGCTAACATGGCCAGAGAGAAACCAGCACATTTAAAGTTAAACCGACGAAACCGCAAGGTATTAAAAACTGCTGCTACCCTGAACTTGCCTACGTCACTCAGGAAGCATTGGCGAAATGCGTCTGACATTTTTTGGTTACTCCAAGCCACCGTAGTGAGGAGTTTGTTTCCCCTGTATCCTGGCCCAGCGTCTCGCCGTCTGCGCATGCGCATGCGCAACGGAGTAAGGAAGCTGAAGACTTTGTGCAGAGGGGATAGGCGGCCGGAGGAGGACACAGCCTGTGCACGGGCTCTGATTATCCACACTGCAGCCTTATACACCTCGATACACAGACAGGAAGAACCTGCCAGCAGGGACCAGCCAAGACAAAACACCCCAACCCAGAGAGGGACACGTTGTGGAGTCTGGCGGCATCTCCTTCCTATGCCCAAATATATCGGTCGCTTGTAAGTTTTAAATCTCATCCACCCACTGTTCAATTAAACTGTATTGCACTATTTTTTTCTCCCTTTTATTTTTTGTCAAGGAAGATATCAGGAGGCATTTCCTCACCTACAACTCACCCAATCACATACAGAGGAGGAGACATCTGCTCAAGATACTAGAGATTTGATGTGAGTGTGTCTCCACCCAAAAAAGTGTGATTCCATTATCTATCCTACCTCTTCTCCACCCCTCTCCCCTCCCCTCTCCATATCTTAATGAAGAAGTGTGTATAATTTTTTGTGCTGTTTTCCTTACTGTGGCCCTCCCCTTTTTCTCTTCCATTTTATACGTTTTATACGTCGTGGAGCCGCAAGCAGAGTGACGCGCCCGAGGACATTTCACCCTTTTTCTACCCATATTCATACAGAGGTTGGTGAATCACCTCTGAAAGACTCAGGCAGTGGAACTGCATTGTGGAAAGGACTGAAGCTACACATTGAATAGTAGGCTAATTTTTTCTGGCGCAAATTTTCCCTCTTTTTCTTATCACCAAGTGTGGTCCGAGATTCACTTTTAAAAGAGCTAACACATTGGCTGCTTCGGTCTCAAGAAGTTTATTTCAATCCAAACAACATAAACCCTTGGGTAACATACCAAAGGCTTCTATAGATGTGGTTTTTGTAAGTGGTGTCCATTTGTTGTCCCCACTAAAAGATTACTCACTTTGTACCCCAAAGATAGATATAGAATAAGGTCTTTTATTAACTGTCATACCAGTTATGTAGTATATGTTATTATATGTGGGTGCAATAAGAAGTATGTCGGTCGAACTATTAGGCCATTGAAAGTAAGAATTTCTGAACATGCTAGATTAATCATGAAAAAAGATGTTACACACCCAGTGTCCAGGCACTTTATGGAATGCCCACAGGGGGATATGACAAATTTCAAATTCATTGGTATTGAGCATGTCCCCATTAATGTTATATATGTTTACATGTATCTAGTACTGTGTATCTGAACCTGTTTTTTATCGTTTTGTATCATACTCCTGCTATGGTGATGTCACCCTGGACACCTGCTGGTGATTAGACCTTACAGGTGTTCTGGGTCTGACACTCCATAAGAAGGCTGTCTGTTCACTGGCGGATCACTCTTTGACAAAGGCCCACCGGGCTGAAACGCGTCAGAGGATCCGCCAGACTTTTACCTTGATGTTCTATTAAAGTTTTTTCATCACCACCATTGCCTGCATGCAGTCTCCTTTCACGGCGGTGCATCGCTTCTACCTCCGGTGGGAGGTGTGTGTGCTATTTTTTATGATTAGTTGTTTGTTCTTTTTCAAGATTTGCAGCGCCATTATTTCCCCTTCAGAGATATTGATCACATATGAACCCATAGTGGTGTTAAACTGATAACCTTTTTCACACTCTACCAATTTTTCAAACGTGGTTAGGAAAGTACCTTTAACAAAGGTGGAATCAAAATTAGGCTTCCTTTTGAAACCTGAGCCACGTCTTCCAAAAAAGGCAGAGGGATTTGGTCATCAAATAAATCATTGAGGTTTTGTAGAGCACAGAAGTCTCTAAACGAAAATTCCTCACTCACTTTAATTTAGAGTATTTTCTACAGATATTCATCTCCCAGAGATACTAGCTACCGATCTTTTTATTTTTTTTCTCATGCTATTTGCATAGTATGTAGCACTAAACACATTCTTACTTGAAGAATTAACTGGGTAATGTGTCTTTCATGACTGAGTCCTACTGTATGTCACCCTAAGCATCAGCCTCGTCTTGAGTTTCTAGGCCAGTTCCAACCCTTCAGTGAAAGGACTAAGCTTTCTCTTGAAATATTTGTCTTTGCTGTATTTGGTACTTTGGAGTCTAATTGCTTCAAGGTGATGGGTCTGATAATTATCAAAACTCTTCTTTCTATATACCCAGAGATGAGACAAAATGTTAGGCTTGGAATATTATAGAGCAATCAGGGTTGTTGAAAGTTCAGTGAGAAACCTGTTGTGGGCATGACAAATCTACACCTCAAGATTACAACATAACAATGTTTAAATGACTATGCCAATGCTCTTTGGTTAGCCCTCTCCAGTGTACAGTAGTAGTGTGTTAATTTATACAAAAATCTGCTCTGATAGTGTCTATCTGTAGTAAAGCTAATGGAATGTGATCATGCAGGAAGTAGCTTGTTGAAAGACCTAGCCATAAAGCATCATGAGAGATACAGAAGGAAGAAGAGTAAGCAGTCTGCTTTAAATTACTAATTAGCAATTTGGATACTGCGTGGGAGTTATAATTAGTCTTTGGTAACCTAATATGGATGGCCACCATAATCACCTGAGGCTGAACCCATCAGTAATTGTCGTCATCCAAGTTAGATCATTCATCCATAACTTGCAACTCCCATTCATTATCACTTAATTATAGCAAACAAGAAAGCTTGTTATACAACCAAAAGAAACATCCACAACCACAACACTTCTGTCTCAATGGAAATGTCCATGATAAATATAATGATGTTTCTTTTCTATTCAACGGAAATTATCCTGGATAATCTGCTGAAAGCACCTAGGTATATTCTGAGGGATTAAAGGGTTAGAAGCAAAAGAGGAAAAGGCTGGAAGGCATGAAAAAAAGGTTTTCAGGAAAACTGAGCATCTGGTGTTGTGCATTATTAATGTCCCAATTAAACAAGGGCTTTCTCTTATTATTACACCTATCCGGGCATCATCCTGAAAGCAGCAGCCAATGAAGATCATGTGATGACATTAGGATGTTGAAAAAAGGAGCACTTCATGCATGCTTATTATTTTATTTATTGTTTTACTTTGTTACATGAGTGTTTTTTTCCTTTTCATTTTGGGCCATTCCAGCAGTCAAAGTGTTAATTAGCAGCATCCTCGCGTTTCTGAACATCAGAGACTTTGCTTGGATGGGATACCAAGCTCTTCCCTGGCAAAGGTTTTTATTTAAGTTGCAAACGTTTTTACTTTTTTGGTACTATTTTACGTGGTTTCCTCTTTACATTCTGGTGGTTCTAAATGGCTTCTGACCTTCTGCTGTGTGAGATAAAAATATAAAAGGCACACAGGAGGAAGTTCATTGACGAGAGCCACACCGAGTGCTATATTTAATACATGTTAAGCCAGCTGTAAAAACACGATAGAAACTCTACGTATTTGCTATTTTATTTAAAAACATGGGTCGCCATTAAACGTGACAAAAGTTTGTAAATGCAGGTTTTAGACTCATAACTCTACTTTATTGGCATCCACTATGCAGGGCCCTACTCCCGAAGAATCCCCTCTAGCAGGCTTCACTGGTTGAGCCGTCTCCTCTTCCCCATTAATTAAAAAAGGTGATCAGAAGGCCCTCTTAATAAGCCTTTGTTTTCTAAGGTTGGTTCCTGCAGCAGAAAGCAACATTCTCAGTGCTGCTGTCTCTCAATGAGTCTACTTTCCTGCTCTATTCTAGACTGCAGGATGGGGGTAGGGTGAAGTAACATGGAGGAAAAGAAAAAAATATTATGGTGGAGGTAGGAGGATGTGGATGGGGGGGGAGAGAAGTACATAGTAAGAGAAGGTTGGAGAGAGATAAATGGGTCTTGGAAATTAATTATATGGAGAATTAAGAGTAGAGTACAACATTTTTGCTGGAATTAAAGTACCATGTGTGAACACTTTGCACAACAAATAATTTGTCAAGCATTAATATTCAAAATGCAACGGGTCACATTTCTCTTTTTATACAGTCATTTTTGCTTAATTCTGGCAAAAAGTGACTGGTGAAATTGACGAAATCGGTGAAATTCTGATCAATGTGGACTTTCGCAGAACACAAAACTTAAAGCAGCGACCCAGTCAAAATTGGACATTGGACCTCCAGAGCTCAAAGTTGTGCGTTTTTGCTCTGCAGTACTCCCTGGCTCCAATGCAGTAAACAAAATAAAATAATAATAATTCTAAAAATATATGAATATATCAGATGGAATTGGTGCCTGTAACAGGGACTTATAACGGTTTGAGAGAAACTGCCTCTAAGGCTGCGTCCAGGGTCAGAGCTTAGGCGCTGACCCGTGCCGAGGCGCGCTGATGCTTTTCAGTGAGCCCCTGCAGCCGCAATGAGAGCGACTTTAGCAGGGGCTCGAGCACGCTTCCGCAAGCGTGTGTCTTTGAAAATTTTTAGATTTTCGCGCTCATGGGAGCGCAGGGCCAGTCACGTGAGCGGTTCACCCAATAAGGGCAAACCAGCTCCGTGACGTTACAGGTCACCCCCCCCCTTTCCCCCGACACGCCCCCGGACGGCGCGCGGACCAAGGCCAGGAAAAGCACCCGCTTTCCCTCAGCCTCCGCGCGCCTCTGCACGGCTGCAGTCCTAAGGACGCAGCCTAAATCCAGCAGGGAGCTGGTTAATTGCAGACAGACAATGAACTAGACTCCACCTGGCCACATTAGAGGTCTAAGAAAAGCCTCCTGTTCGAAACTGGAGAGAGATGTTTCCTTAGCTCACATTTGGGCTGACAGAAGGAGAGCAGAGAAGCCTGCACCCAGACACTGTCTTGAGCACAAAGGCTGTGCTGAGATCAAGACACCCAGAGACCTATATTTCCTGGACCCAGGAACCAGCCAGAGACTGGCATGGAGTGCCACCTGCTTAAGGCTGGTAATGGGAATATCCCTCCAGTCCTGCAGATAGGGTCTGGGGAAGTAAGTTAGCCCTTACAAAGGGATAGGGGTTTGTTATTTTGTTGTTTTTGTATGTTTTTCCTGGATAAAGGAACAGACTCAATAAAGCCAAGATATAATTGCACCCAAATCGGTCTCCATTATATGTACCTCTGCACACATTTCTTACATATGGTGTCAGAAGTTGGGATGAGAGGTGGCCCTTGAAGTTCAAAGGAACCCCGGAGACTTCCTGTGAATTTTCTGGTGCTTTTGCCTGCATAAGTTCCTGCTAACTGCCTGAGCAACAAAACAAAGAATCACGTGCAGAAGTGACCAGATTTAAAGGGCTACACATCCAGGCAGAATAGCTACAACTGCACTGGAGAAAGCCATAACGCCACAGTTTGACGGGGAGGACTGTGACAGACGGTGACCCACACAAGGGACTGATGCTGTGACCAGAGTCAAAATAAAACCTGGGAATCTAAAATGGCCGCCAAACTGAAGTCAAATACAGACTCTGCAAGAATGAGGTAGAATTGTTTCGTTGTGATTTGTTTTTGTGTTTTCTTCGATAAGGCAATAAATAAAAAAAATGGAAAGCTGCAAATTTTAAGATCATTAAACATTTTGGCTGGTGGGAAACAAACCAGTGAAGTGACATATAAAATAGCTGGTGTGCATTGACTTTCATATATATATGATCAAGATTTGTTTTTATAAAGGCACTCCAGAGGTCTTAATGTCTTGATAAATAAGGATTATAAATGTCTTTGGGGCAGATTCTCTCCTGGACCATTCTGTTCGAAACTGGAGAGAGATGTTTCCTTAGCTCACATTTGGGCTGACAGAAGGAGAGCAGAGAAGCCTGCACCCAGACACTGTCTTGAGCACAAAGGCTGTGCTGAGATCAAGACACCCAGAGACCTATATTTCCTGGACCCAGGAACCAGCCAGAGACTGGCATGGAGTGCCACCTGCTTAAGGCTGGTAATGGGAATATCCCTCCAGTCCTGCAGATAGGGTCTGGGGAAGTAAGTTAGCCCTTACAAAGGGATAGGGGTTTGTTATTTTGTTGTTTTTGTATGTTTTGCCTGGATAAAGGATAGTAGTGAAAAAGTGAATATAAAGGTGCGAACAACTTAAATAAAATAATCAGAAAGGTGTAAAACAAATTAAATAAATAGCACACAGTGAACATAAATGAATACAATAGTGTAAGTCTGATAACCCAGCTCAAACCCTCTGGTGGGACCTGTTTCACGGGTTCCAAGATGTGTGACAATTTCTCAAACAATCCAGGGGGAGCATGTAAGGGAAAAAAGACAAAAGAACACACAAATAAGTGTAGATGTATGGATAATTAATAAATAAGGCACGTGATGATTTCTTGGCTCGTATGTCTTGTCTACTCACAAGATGTCAGAGGACAAATTGCTTTTTATCCTCTGACATCTTGTGAGTAGACAAGACATGCGAGCTAAGAAATCATCACGTGCCTTATTTATTAATTATCCATACATCTACACTTATTTGTTTGTTCTTTTGTCTTTTTTTCCCTTACATGCTCCCCCTGGATTGCCTGGATAAAGGAACTGACTCAATAAAGCCAAGATATAATTGCACCCAAATCGGTCTCCATTATATGTACCTCTGCACACATTTCTTACATATGGTGTCAGAAGTTGGGATGAGAGGTGGCCCTTGAAGTTCAAAGGAACCCCGGAGACTTCCTGTGAATTTTCTGGTGCTTTTGCCTGCATAAGTTCCTGCTAACAGCCTGAGCAACAAAACAAAGAATCACGTGCAGAAGTGACCAGATTTAAAGGGCTACACATCCAGGCAGAATAGCTACAACTGCACTGGAGAAAGCCATAACGCCACAGTTTGACTGGGAGGACTGTGACAGACGGTGACCCACACAAGGGACTGATGCTGTGACCAGAGTCAAAATTAAACCTGGGAATCTAAAATGGCCGCCAAACTGAAGTCAAATACAGACTCTGCAAGAATGGGGTAGAAAATGTGTTCTTGGTGTAAAGAGCCCAGCCACATGGAGCAGTGTCCCTTCAGGCCTTATTTGGACGATGAGGATGATCCCTACATGGACCCTGAAAAAGGGCAGCAGCCAGAGGAATATTTTTTTCAACGAGCCAAGGAACTGCAGCCGCAAGCAATACACTGTGGTCACAAGGAAGGTACAGAAGTTTTACTTGGCAAGGGCACATCCAGTATTACTGATGAGAAAGAATGTGTGCACAGTACTGCTGATGTTTCAGAACCTACCAAAGTAAAAAAGAAAAAGTCTACAGAGACGCCTGTGAGAGCTACAACCTCTGCAAGCAAAGTCTGCCCACCTGTAGGACTACCAGTTGGGGTTCTAGCGAATACAGTGAAAACAGCGACAATAGCACCTCCCGAGGTCAGGAAGAAAAATATACCTGAAAGCCCCAAAATGGAGGACAAGATGTGGCGTTTCTGTAATGAACCCTACCCCATGGAAGATTGGCCCTTCCGGTCCTATGAGGATACGGATAAGGATGAAGATATCTCTTATGGGGAACCTGAACCAAGTCAAACCCACAAAACACCCAAAGAATGGTGGTGATGCCTAAACTCGGTACGCACCGAACAAACAGGTTTCTATGACCCCGAATATTCCTGCCATCTAATGCAACTAAGGAGCGTGGTAAGAGTGCTCAAGTACAAGGCCAATATAATAATGAATTAGATCCAGATTATTGAAGGTATAGGTGAATCAATGTTCAATGCAGTAAATTAGTATATCCATAAAGCACTTTCATATGACAGGTAATCCCTGAAAACCAGGGGGCAAGTGAAGTTATTACGAACCCTAAATTTCATTGGGAATGTCTGCTTAAAATGGAAAATATAGTACTCACAATCACCTCCTCCAGACTGGATAGACGTGCAGCTGCTGATGAAAGATCCAAGTAGAAAAGTAAGGAGTAGAGCACAGCCAAAAAAGAGCAAGGAGAGGATCCAATTGATGCAAAAAAGTTTATTGGAATAACCAAAGCGTTTCAAACTAAAAGTTATTTATCCTTGATAAAGCGAACTCTGCAGGAAGACAATCTTCAGACTGCTAAAGAAGTACAAGTACTGCAGGAATGTCTAAGAACCACGTATGTTCTTGCAGAACAGCATGAGAAACTGAAGGCTACCCAGAGCATCACCAGAGCATCACTGGAGGCCAAGCTTAGAGGCCAGGTGACTCTGTATGAGAGGGAGCACGAGAAGGTCCAGAAACTAGAGCAAGAGATGGAGAAGCAGAGCGGCTGCTCCATCCCCAAAAGTCAGTACGCCCAGGAGAAAGAGGCGTGGAAATAGCAAGCAGCGGCGACCCTGGAGATGAAATCTGCAGAGCTCCAAAATATGAAGGATGCGTGGAAGCAAGCTCAGAGCGAGCACAGTGAAGAGATGAAGGCCCTGAGAGGACTCACTCAAGAAACAGGGATCTCTCGTTGATGAGTTAAAGCTGGCAGCTAAACACACATACCAGCAACATGCAGCTCTGCAGATGCAGGTTGCCGAGCTCAAGATATCCTTAAAAACCTGTCTTGTTGCGGCATTCTGAGGACAGGAGTTGAGAACCCCTGTGGTAACTAATAGTTTATCTGGAGAAAAGCAAAGCACAGTGTCTGCTGCGCTGAGCTAGAACATTTAACTGGGGAACATAGCTTCATTTACCATAGTCATCTTCATGATATGTACAGTAAATGGCAATGGTGCTGCCTGTCAATGTACAGATGGGGGGGAGGGGAGGGGTGGGTATGGGTTGTGGAGGAAGATGACTTCATTATATTATGATTATGAGATGGCATCATGCTGACCAACTCTCCCTATTTACAATAGACACACCTTGATTTTTAGCTAAAAAGTGAATCATTTGTCTCCTGTCTCCCTGAAAATAATGAAGTCACCTCAATGGAAGTCAATAGAAGATTTAGAAACCGCCTACATTTTTATGCCACGTCTCCCTGAAATAAGCTTTCAAATGTTGGCCAGTAAGAATGGCATTACCAATCAGGACACCACATTCTTGGCCTTGGTTAATGAAGTCCCTTCCCCCACACACATTACAATCTAACTGATAGCTAATATATACAGTATCTAAGTGTATACATATGTATGTATATATTATGGTCACAGACATGCCAAGTTGACTTGTTACCTCCAAGTTATGACCAACCATTGAAGCTCCCCAAGGACAGGGTTGATGTTCGATTTGACGGCACACCGTTACTCATTCTCCAGAAAGTGCCTCTCCAGTTCTTATGAAGGCAAACTGATGTGTATTGGGTGACACCTTAAAGTGTGTGTGTGTGTGTGTGGGGGAGAAACTAATGACTGATCTGTATTGTTTCGTTATGATTTGTTTTTGCGTTTTCTTCGATAAGGCAATAAATTAAAAAAATGGAAAGCTGCAAATTTTAAGATCATTAAACATTTTGGCTGGTGGGAAACAAACCAGTGAAGTGACATATAAAATAGCTGGTGTGCATTGACTTTCATATATATATATATATATATATATATATATATATATATATATATATATATATATATATATATATATATATATATACAGTATATATATATATATATGATTAAGATTTGTTTTTATAAAGGCACTCCAGAGGTCTTAATGTCTTGATAAATAAGGATTATAAATGTCTTTGGGGCAGATTCTCTCCTGGACCATTGTGCAGTTTTTTTTTTTAATCTTGTACTGATTTCCACCCTGCTGGGGATTATCATCGCAGTATACTGACGGTTTGTGAGGGAAACTTTTCCTATTTACCTTTCATATACAGTGTACCGTATATGAGAGGAGGAGAAGGAAGTTTACTAAAGTGTGTTGAGCTTTAGCACAACCTACCTCCCTTTCAAATCAACAAGAGTTAGGACGTGCTAAAGCTTAGCACCCCTTAGTGAATATGGGCAATTTAATAAAAAATTCAACACAGAGCAGAGTTTAGGAGTAAAAAAAATTGCAGCCCTAAAATAGCAGTGCTGCCAATACTAACTCAAGATAAGTGGCTCTAAAGTTACTAACTAGTTTTGCCTCATTGAACGCCTCTTACTAATCATGAGTGATTACAGTAACCTCCTCCTGAATGATGAATCTGCCATATTAACCGGGGTTCAGAAATTACAAATTCGAATTTAAAGGAACCATTTACCTAAAAGTGGCCAATAAGGAGCCAATGCAGCTGTAGAGCAGCAGAAGCGTTCCACTTGGAAACTTGAACAGGACTGAGCTGAAACACGACATATAGAGCAGTGTTTCTCTTCGGCTGGCAACCCATGGGTTACATCTGGCCCATGAAGGGCTTTGACTGCATGCTCTTGATAATTTTATTGCAGTTGCTCACACAGTTGCATACGTTTATCACAGAGTATGAAAGTAAATATGTATGGCACAGATGCTGCAAATGCGTGCAAATAGAAGTATAATATTTTTTTATGTCTTTTTAAAGGCATCTTAAATGACATTATAAAACTTATGTGGCATGTATTTTTTCAACCCGGCCCTTTGAAAATCTGTAGGTCTCAGAAGGGAGTACAGTCATTACCCAGTAGTTTCACAGTGATGGTACTACATGGCATAAAGCAGGGGTGCGCAAACTGGGGGGCGCGGGTGTGACGATGGGGAGGATTTGGCCCGGGATTAAAGGGGTTACACCCCAATTGGCCACCCTCTACCCTCACCTGGGAAGCAAGGGGTTAACTGGACTGAGGTCCAGTAATGTGTTTTGCCTTGCTTCAATATCCAAATGTGTATAAATGTATTGTTTCTGGGCCAGTGTCTGCATCACACACACACACACTAGGATCCATCCGGGAGTACAAGGGTTAATAGTTCTTTAATGATTATAGCCCTTTGTGTAATTTTCCCACCTTTTCAGGCACCATTTTGCAGGGTCCCATAGGCTGCCATTAGGGCTCAATGCATTCTAATGGCGAATCTTGCTGTTTTGGTCCTGTTTCCTGTGAAGACCAGCAGGTGGTGTCCCATTGTATGTCAATGGGCCCATTGACTTCAATGGAGGTTCCTCAACTGCGCTTTCCAGGAACGAGTTGGCTGCCGTCCAAACCGCAAAGCGGATACTTTTTCTATAAGAGAGCTTTGATCACTTAGCAGTCAAGTTCAACGACAAGTGGCGTGGGAATAAAAAGTTCTAGAGCACCTAGAAATAAAATTATTTTTGCCCCTAGTTCCTAGACCTCCCCCCACTCGACCACAACCGGGTCCCCGAATCCTGGACCCCCGATAAGGGTCGAACCGAGAAGAGCGGGTCGCGCCATAGGTTCCAATGGCGGCGGCAGAAACGGCTCAAGAAAACGGCTAAGTGTAAAAAGCTGAAATGTAGGAATCCATAGCTCCGGTTCCGGAGGGTCCAGAGGATCAGGGTTTGGGGTACCTGTAGTCACTGCTCCGGCATCGCTGCAGAACCATCCTTGACCCTCTTGGACCAACCCGACGGAGTATGGACCCCCTTGAAAGTTCGGGACTTTTCCCATAGACTCCAATGACGGCCAATCTCCATTGACCGGCTATGGCGAAAAACCCCCATTGACTTCAATGGGGGCATTGCTCCGTTGAAAGTCTATGGCGGCGGATTCCCATAGCCGCCAACGGCGGCGGTTTGCCATTGAAAGTCTATGGCGGCGGAGCCCGTTGTTTTCAATGGGGATTTAGTGAAAAACTGTGATTTCATTTACAGCGGAGTTTTTTGTATTAAAATAGGAAACGGTTTAAGGTGTATTTGTGTAACTCCGGTTCCGAAGGTCGTAGCAAGTCAAAAATTGGACCACAGGGTGTCCCAGTTCCGGCATTAAGAACTGGGAAGTTTGGACCCGCTGGACCCAACGGAACCGGATATTTTAATATGTTTGTTTTTTATCTTTAATACTGTGTCCCAAAGCAGGGATAAAATCCAGAGGAAATTCCTTTGCATACCAGGGTAGCATATGGCCAGAGAGGCGACCCAATGTCTAGAATTTAAGTGCTGTTCAAAGGAGTTTATCACCTACACTGTTTACAGGAGGGCGGAGATGACTCAAACCAGAGCAGGCTATAAGTGTCCCATTTCACACCTTACAACAAAGGGTATCCTGCCAGGAATTCTGTTTAGTAGACTAGCTGGCATTCCTGATGCAAATGTGGGGGCTGCAGAAATGAGACCCCAGAGTCCAACTGAGCATGTGCCAACTAGCTGGGGGGCATGTATCAAAATGTGTTCCCATGTTAGTGAGTGGCTAGAGGTAATTGAAAACCAATCACCTGTACTTAATGTTAAGGATAGGGTTACAAAAGGTATATAATCTGTGGTCAACCCTTTATCCTGTGTTCTTCTATATCATCTTGATTGCTGAGAGAAATGCTATGCAATGTCTTCATGCCAGAAGTCTTTCATGTCTTTGGTGTCTTTATGATTATGAAGATTGCTGTATGAACTGCCAGTCCAGATGGGACTGTTTCATCATTCCATTTTAAGTAAGTGTCCATATTTTGCCTGTTATTTGTATATCTGTTGTGTTCACCTTTATCAAGGAATAAATTATATTTTATCATATCTAAGTCTCGTCCCAGTTCAACCCAGTTATATATATATATATTTGGTGTAAATTACAGCCTGTCATAAAGCTATCGTCACAGCGGGGTTTTGTTGGGAGAGAGCGCGGCGGTTGCAGCGGCCCCGCGCTCTTTCCTGAGGCATTTAAGTTAAATGCCGGGGGTCCGCGCTAGGCCTCTGCAAACTCGACTTATCAGCGTTCTGTAGTCTTCTGGATGCGGCGTCAAATTACGCCGCGAGTTCATGTGGCGTACGTGTCGCCATGGTTGCGCACGTCAAATGATGCTGCGGGGTCATATGATGTGACGTCACATTTGACGCCGGGCACAGAGAAGGGGTGGCGCGAGCGCTGGGGCTGTCACACGGGGGGGGGGGGGGGGCAGCTCCAAAACTTTGTGCACCCCTGGCATAAAATACCACCATTCCTTCCTATTTCCAAACCTGTAATTACTTGCCTCTTGTATGGCCTTAATCTTTTCGATATACTGCTTCTTTATTCCCTATTAAGGGAAAATAGGTTTGAAAACAAATAATTAATTACATTTTCTACAGAGGAAAATGGATGACATTCTAATTGTTTCATAAAGTTTATTTATTTTTTTAATCCATTAACTGAAACTTGCACATTATAAAAAAAATTGACATTTTAATTTTAGAACATAAAAAAAAAAAAAAGAAATGCTGATGGAAAATAAATGGGCCTGGAATAACTGCTAGTCCATCTGAAAAAAACGATTTCATGCCCTATACGGGTAAGACTTTATTAACAGAAAAATCTGGTTTTCTTTCCAATACCAGCATTCCATAAGTACAGGCATACCCCGCATTAACGTACGCAATGGGACCGGAGCATGTATGTAAAGCGAAAATGTACTTAAAGTGAAGCACTACCTTTTCCCACTTACTGATGCATGTACTGTACTGCTATCGTCATATACGTGCACAACTGATGTAAATAACGCATTTGTAACAGGCTCTATAGTTTCCCCGCTTGCGCACAGCTTCGGTACAGGTAGGTAGCCGGTATTGCTGTTCAGGACGTGATGACAGGCGCATGCGTGAGCTGCCGTTTGCCTATTGGGCGATATGTACTTACTCGCGAGTGTACTTAAAGTGAGTGTACTTAAAGCGGGGTATGCCTGTATATAAAATTTTTGGCTCTCAATTTTAACTTTTTGTTTTAAGATGGTCTTACAAATGCTATTTGTTTTCTTAGAAACATTTCTCTGCAATTACTTATACAGTACGCTTATTATACACAAATTAAATGCAGCATTAGCAGCCACCCACGTGTTTGAGACGATTTGTAATTATCCATTGTCACTGGATGTGGGTATTACTCATTTGACTTGAGATTGACATCTTCAGCTAACTCCCTTTCTGTGCACTAGAAAATGTGAGATTTACATGACGTACAGTATCTTGTATTCTCCTTGGGTTTGTACCCAGTAGGTTTTCTATGATGTACTCAAATTGAAGTGGCCGCTATTTCTTTGGAAACATTTATATCTCGCAGTACTGCACATGAGACATATTTGTGTGGAGAGGTTTTGTGACTGCACAGATTTTTTTATTGTTAATAATGACATTTGTAGGATCAGAATATTTGCCAGCAATTTGTAAATAAGAGGGAGGTAGACTATGAAAACCGTTTTCATGACTGTGTTACCTGTTACCATGCAGCACTTGAAAGCCTATGTCCATGAAGGCGTGATAACCAGTATTGCTAATAATTGCTGTTGACAAGTGATAATTGCACTTTAATGAATTTAAAGCAGTGGCATTACCACGGATTTGGAGTACAGTTTTTGCTTAATGTTTTCGAGCTCCTGGATTGAAATCTCAGGACAGGCCCCAGGCGTGACCCGGTAGTTCAGTAAATGGACAATCTTTGGAGTGGAAGTGTCCAGTTTTAATCCCAGTCACTTTGATACTATCATTTTATCCCCCTGTACCTCTGGTAGATTTTAGAGGCCATGAGGAAAGGATTCCTTGTCGGTGCCCGTCTTAATGCATGGGCATGCTGGGCAGTTGCCCGGGGGCCCCACAAGCATAGGGGCCCCATGCTAATCTATGCACAGACCAGAATTTAACACTAATTTTCCGATCACCCGCCTCAACATTCAAATCTCCCGCTAACTCGGGAGAAGGAGAAAAATTACGACTTGTAGCGGAGAGTTGGAAGGCCCCAGTGCACTGCTTTACCCGGGGGCCTATAATGCTGTTAAGACAGCCCTGTTCATTGTTCCTGCCATATTCACATCATATAATGATTTATTGTGATTATCTAACTTTCACCAATAAAGCAGCAATACAACTCTCCCCCTTCTCTTTTTTCTTTCTTTTTTTTCTTATTTGTATATGTAAAGCATGTGTCAATGTATAATTCTACATCTTAATATATAAAATTGAAATTTGTGGGGTTGATAATAGATGTGGTGAATCTGATTGGTCCGTGGGTCTGTCACTCAGCCTCTGGCCAATCCGATTGGTCCGTATCCCTGCCCCACCCCGCACGCCTCTCATTGGCCTGCGTGGCTCTATGACGTCACCCAACTGCCACTCTCTTCTCCTCCTCACTCGCAGCTCACCTTCCCCCTCGGCCTCACCCAACTGCCACACACACGCACCCAGCGGCCTGGACTGCCGGCTCCCCCCCCCACCCATCACCCCCCCCCCCAGCTCACCTTCCCGCCGGCTCCCCCCATCACCCCCCCTCACCCGCAGCTCACCTCCCCGCCGGCTCCCCCCCATCACCCCCCTCACCCGCAGCTCATTGCGCGTGCGCACAATGCTCCCGTTACCTAGCTCCCTTGCTTGCCCACATGGGGAGGGTGATGGGGGTGGGGTGGTGGTGCGCAGTCACGGCGCCGCCGCCGGACTACATCCCCCAGCTTCCCCTGCGAGCGGGTGACGCGTCGGTCCCGTGACCCATCCCGCCTGGATGCTCCTCCCCTTCCCTCTGGTCCCCTTCCCCACGGCGCTCCCTTGCTTGCCCACGTGGGGAGGGAGATGGGCGCGGGGGGGTGGGGTGTGTGTGTGTGTGTGTGATACTGTGTGTGTGTTTGACACTGTGTGTGTGTGTGTGTGTTTCACACTGTGTGTGTGTGTCTCACTGTGTATGTGACACTGTGTGCTGCGCAGGGGGGGGACCAGACTTGTGCGGGGGGGGGCCAGAGCTGCACATGGGGCGGACCAGAGCTGCGCAGGGGGGGGGGCAGAGTTGCGCAGGGGGGGACCAGAGCTGCACAGAGGGGGGGGGGCGCAAGACCGGAGTTGCGCGGGGGGGGGGGGGGGCGGGAGACCAGAGCTGCGCAGGGGGGGGGAGCGGAGAGAGGGGAAGCGGAGAAAGACTGGGGGAGCAGAGAAAGAGACAGGGGGAGTGGAATGAGGAGGGAGCGGGAAAGTTGAATCACGGGCAACGCCGGGTCTCTTAGCTAGTTCTTACCTAAAATGGAAATAGTTTGGTGCTCCTGTTTTAAATCTGTAAAAATCCTGATTGTGTGTCTAACTCAGGGGAGCGCAAACTTTTGCTGCTGCGCCCGCCTGTCTTGGTTGCCCCGGTTCTTGCGCCCCCCCCCCTCCTTGCATGTGACATCACGTGACCCGCGGCGTCATTTGATGCATGTGACATCACGTCACGTGACCCACAGCGTCATTTGATGCGTGTGACATCACGTCACATGGCCCCGTGGCGGTAATTGATGCCGCATTGCATGGCGACGCGTCACACAGCCGACTGAATCACGGTAAGTGGAGTGTTGCAGGGGCCTCACGCGGTCCCCCGGCATTTTATTTAAATGCCTTGGGGAAGAGCATGTGGCCTCTGCAACTGCCTGCACCTCCCCTCCCCCCCAAAAAAATCTCCCAAACCCTCGAGCACCTCAGTTTTCGCACCCCTGGTCTAACTAAATGGCCACCTTTCAGTTCCAATCAATCCTTCAGTCAGTGTAACTCGGCAACTACAATGTATCCTGATATTAATAAAGTAACATTATCTATTGTTACAGTTACTGCTGAAACTGCTGGGAACATTGCCAACAAATTATCACACACAGGAAAGTGTTACAAATCAAAAGATACTCAGTATATTAAAACATTAAAAATTGCATTAACAGTTGACTTAAAAAAAAAACACTTATCTAATACTACAGAACTGATTTATTTTAAACATATACACGAGATTTCACATTATGTTGCTTTAAGTGGGAAAACGGCTGGGCCAATGGTATAGGTCAGGGGTGCGTAAAGTTTTCTTCCTGCCTGGTCTCCCCCCCCTGCTCACGCCCCGCCCCCCCCCTTCGCGTGGCTCCGGCGTCAAATGACGCAGTGGGGTCATGGGACGACATGTTTCCATGGCAACACAACATCATGTGACCCCGTGGGTGCCATGACGACGCATCGCTGGAAGGTAAGGGAGTTTTACAGAGGCCCCACACGATCCCTGGCATTTAATTTAAATGCCTTTGGGGAAGCGCGAGGCCTCTGTAATGGCCACGCCCCACCACAGAAAATCGCGACCCCCACTTTGCGTACCCCTGGTATGGGTCATAGTATGGTCTCTGAAGGCCATTTTGCCCTAAGGCACACATGCTTTTTTTCACAAAGATGCGAATGTCTGCATTAGGGGCCATTTGTGTGGATATTCGCAACCGAATTGGATAAAATTAATTGTCTATTTGTTTTACCATTCACCAATCAAATGTTGTAAAATTCGAAAAAGGGAGTAGCGGCACTAAATAATGGCGGGTGTAGGTATATTCTGCCATATTTTTTCTTGCCAATTTTGAGGTAAAATATTTGACTACAAATCAAATTTTGGCAAAAACATGGCAAAGAATTTGCAGATTGAATTTTGACACATTTGCCACCTGTGCTCTCTAGTACAGAATCTGCAGGTAATCAATCATAGTTGCATAGTTACGTAGATGAGGTTCAAAAAAAAATATGTCCATTGAGTTCAATCTACAGTATGTTTATGTAGACAAAAGTGATACTCAAACTATATTTGTATTTACAGTATATTGATACATAGAAATGAAAACAAAAAAACACCAGTGAAATATTATCCAATTATATCTCATAAGGGGAAATATAAATTCCTTCCTGACCTGTAATGGTAATCCGGTTTGACCCTGGGTCAATCTACTTCCTATGTTTACTTATTGGTATATCCCTATATAGATTTCTTTCTAAAAATGTCAAGTCTTTTCTTAATGATATCTATTGTATCTACCATCATCGTCTCCATGGGTAATGAAGTCCACATTTTAACTGCCCTTACTGTAAAGAACCATTTCCTTTGCTTCTGGTGAAATTTATTTTCCTCCAATCTCAAAGGATGACCCCGTGTCCTTTGTACTGCCCTTGTGACGAATAATTATCTTGAATGTTCCTTATATTGACCCTGAATATATTTGTAAATGGTTATAATATCCCTTCATAGATACCTCTTTTCTAATTTAAACCAATCTAATTTAACTAGCCTTTCCTCATAAGTCAGACCTTCCACCCCCTTTACTAATGTGGTGGACTGTTCTATGTACTTTTTCTAGTTCCGTGATCTATTTTTTTAAATGTATTTGTGGCCAAAATTATCCTCCATCTTCAAGGTGTGATCTTACTAAAGATTTATACAGAGGCAACATTATGCTTTCTTCCTTTCCATCCATATCCCATTTTATGCAAGATAATAACTTATTTACCTTTGCAGCTACTGCCTGACATTGATCAGTATTGCTAATCCTTCTCCATCAAGGATTTACCTAATTTTGTCCCATTTAATTTGTAACTCGCCTGTCTTGTTTCCCAAATGCATAAACCTCATCTGCCATTTGTAAAGAAAACCATCAGCGCAAAAAAATCACATAGTATGAATTGGTTCAAAAATTTATAATAAAAATATAGAATCAAAAGACACAAATACGTATCACACAATATATAGAGTATCAATAAATGAAAGACAGCATAAAGAAGATACAAGTTAACCGCTGGCACTCTCGTCGGTTGAAAAAACTTGTCACCGGAAAGAGAAACTTTCTGTTACAGTCCTCACTTTAAGGGGAGACTTGAGGTAAACACCGATAGGGAAACACCCGCTCTCGGCTCCGTGGTAAAGGGAACAGCTCACGTCACAGGCAATTCCACACCCACTCTGCTCCGTGATAGATTGAATGGCTCACGTCCCGGTGCAGGGTGAATGAGAGGGGTACCGTCCCCGTTGTGTAATACCTTACACAATTTCATGTCATCAGCAAAGATAGAGACTTGGTCTCAATGCCAACCTCAAGGTCATTAATAAACAAGTTAAAAAGCAGCAGTCCCAGTATCTATTCTTGAGATACTAAACTCCAACTTTACCCAACCTGAAAAGGTTCCATTTATGACAACCCTCTGTTGTCTATCCTTCAACCAGTTTTCAATCCAGGTGCAAATATGTTTACAAAGACCAATTTCCTTTATTTTGTACACTAACCTCTTGTGTGGAACCGTTTCAAAAGCTTTTGCAAAAAAAAGTAGACCACATCAACTGCATTACCCTGGTCTAAATTCCTACTTACCTCCTCAAAGACACTATTTAGGTTAGTTTGACATGACCTATCCTTCATAAATCCATGCTGACTATTACTAATAATTTATTATTCATTTATTATCCATTAGGTATTTCTCTAGCTCCCTTTTTAAATATAGGCACCAAGTCTGCTTTATGCCAATCTTGTGGTACTGAGCCTGTTGAAATTGAGTCCTTGAATATTAAATGTAATGGTTTGGCCATTACTGAATAAGAACTCTTGGATGTATGCCATCGGGGCTAGGTGTTTTGTTTACTTATTTCTCTTCAAACCACCTACAGCAGCGGTGTGCAAAGTGGGGGGCGGGAGAATTTCCAGGGGGGGGCGCCACGGCTACAGAGGTCCCCCGCTCTTCCCCAAGGCACTTAAATTAAGTGCCGTGGGCCAAACCATTATATGCACTGTAATATTCAAGTACTCGATTTCAACCGGCTCAGTACCACAAGATTGGCATAAAGCAGACTTGGTGCCTATATTTAAAAAGGGAGCTAGAGGAATACCTAATGGATAATAAATGGATAATACAATTATTAGCAATAGACAGCGTGGATTCATGAAGGATAGGTCATGTCAAACTAACCCCCTTCTCGCTCTCTTTTTCCCTTTTCTCCTCATTCTCCCTCTCTCCTTCCCACTCTCATTCTCCCTTTAATCACCTTCTCATTCTCTTTCTCCCGTCTCTCCTCACTCTCCTTCTCACTCTCATTCTCCCTTTACTCACCTTCCCACTCTCTTTCTCCCGTCTCTCCTCACTCTCCTTCCCACTCTTTCGTCCGTCTCTCCTCACTCTCCTTTTCCCGTCTCTCCTCTCTCTCTCTTCTTCTACCCCTCACTTTCCTTCTCCCTAATCCCCCTCACTTTCCTTCTCGCTCGGCCCCTACCTGTGGTGCGGGCAGCGGAGGAGGCAGGAGTGTGGCTTGAGCCCACCCAGGCGGTGATTACGACAGTTGGGTTGATTTCCGGTTGGCCTAACTTCCATGTTAGGACCGTCTTGGTGGGCTCCAGACGCGCTGCTGACTCCACCACCGCCTGCTGATTCCTCCCCCGCAGCCACGCCACTGCTGCCCGCACTACAGGTAGCGGCAAGCAACCATCCACCCAAAGTGCCGTACTTTGCCCACCCCTGTTTTAGAGACTGCCAATTCTTGTGCTCATGTGCAAACTCCAATTATATGTGTACCTATATAACAAGGTACAATGCTATGTTCACAAAGATGTTATATCACAGATATTACCAAATGTCCCAGCTGTATGAAAGAAAAGGTTTTATGTCCAAATAAATATACAGAAGTCCACAAAATTATAAATGCCCATCTAATGGTTAGTGACATTCAGGTCCAGCATAAATGGAAGAAGTATGGCAGCTTCTTATTGGACCAACCAAATCTATGTTGAAATTTAAAATATAAAGCATAGAAGCCCACATTCCATCGTGTAAACCAATGTCATTGTTTGTATTTGCGATGCACTCACAAACATACAGTAAGTTGAAATATCGCCTTATAGTAAGTTGTCTGGTATTACCAGACAGTGATTCTCAGATGTGGAAAGCTCAATGTGAAAACTAGATCAGTAGTTGGTTCGGCTGCATTGAACCCAAATACTGCAGCACCACGCTGTTCGGTGTTCTCAGCCTGCTATAGACAGCCCAAGGCTGAAGAAGTCGTAATACACCACGGAATGCGTTGGACTGTCCGAGAGATGACATTGTTTATGCCGTCCGTGAGAGGCCATCACATCCAGAAGAGACGTTGCATCCGTGGGCATGAACATCTCGCTGCCTCCATCATCAGTCAGTTGCCTAATGCTGGATCACTGGTGAATACTATCCTGCTCCTCTTCTTACACAGGGTAAGCACATGAGAGGAGCGTGCCAGTACAGTATTTATAATTGCACTGTCATTAAGCAGCTGAGAGAGCGGGGAGAAGCTACAATCCAAACCAACAACATCGCTGCTCCCTCTGCACTGGGTAGAGAGGGAGAGTGGGCTGCTGTAGCGGGCAGATGTTGGAGGCACAGGTGAATCCCCCAGGAGGCGCCTGTTGCCCACAAATGCCCTAACCTAAGATATCCTGTTTTTGATTTTCACCTATACCATCAAAATGGTGAGTTTGACACAATTTCCCAGCACTAGAGCTTCAAAGTCTGGCTTCAAATTAAAACACATCTTCAGTGCTGGTTTTGTAATGAAATGTTTAAAGCTAGCACTAATAATAAAAATAATAATAGCATGTTCTTGTATAGCGCTGCTAGTTTTACATAGCGCTTTACAGAGACATTTTGCAGGCACAGGTCCCTGCCCCGTGGAGCTTACAATCTGTTTTTTGGTGCCTTGGGCATAGGGGGAGATAAAGTGACTGGCCCAAGGTCACAAGGAGCTGACACTGGGAATTGAACCAGGCTCCAAACTCCGTGTCGGTCAGTGTCTTTACTCACTGAGCCACTCCTTCTCCTGGCTCAAAATGTCCTGATCCATCCCTTAATTTTTAAAGAGAAACCTCTGTAATATCAGACTTTTTTATGTTTTCTGTACCAATGTTAAACTAGCAGTGATTAAAGTAGTTATTTTAAATCTGTAACAATGTGGCAAACCTAGATTCAGCACCTTGGTAATGGTTGACAAGCACCTTATATATATTTGGTAACAAGTTGGCACCTCTACAACTCACACTTGGTCTAGTTGTGTCTAGTTTCGCACAAATATACACTATTTTGCAAACCGTCTTTGTAATCTGTTTAACACTTGTAAATCAAGTGCAATATTTTTGTTCACTCTTTTGTGGGAAAGTTCATCTTAAATGTTAATACATCAAAAGACCATCTGGTGGCACTCCTCCTGTGTGTATTCTTATTTCAAAGATATTCATAGTAGGTGTTGTGGTTAATGAATCTTATTATTCACTCTTTACACAGCAAAATCAATGACATTAGAAACCTAGCATACAAAATGTTAGGCATCTTTCTGCCCCGTTTTAGGTCAGAAAGTGCAGGAATAGTTAAAAATGATCCAAAATGATCCATTCCACAGCTTCACATTTACTCAGGCTGCTGGATGGAAAATCCAGACCACAGATTACAATGGGTCTAGTTCTCCCTCACCTGCTCTTCTAATCACTTGCACAGGTATTTAGAGCAGAGAGGTTTGCATTTCAGTCTCTCTCCTTAGAGCCTGGGGGCTGGGGGTGTCGCTGCTCCCCCGAATCCAGTTCGGGGTGGACGGCCCCTTCAAGTATCACAGTACCAGAGGACTTGCCTGGACACTTGGGACCGAGTTCCCATCACGAACAGATAAGACAAACAAATCTTTATTGCTGTATCTAAAAGACTATGCTTTATCTAGTGACCCTAAATGAGAGGGCCTTCTTTTAAACTGGGGAACCAGGTTAGTTGGCCCAGCAGCAGTTAGAGGCTGATTCTGATGTGTAGTTAGATCCCTGAATGGGATAGGATTTGGTTTATTTGATTTGGTTTGCTTCTGAAAAGTGACACTGTGTGAAATGCTATAACACTGATATGAGTAAACCGCTGAAGGTTAAATGTCTGAGTGCCTCCTGCCTACACATGTTAAAGCTGCAGTACCTTACTTGGATGAAAATAAAGCAGGCAGAAGCCTGAGTTAAGCAACGTAATACTTTGCATGTTCCTGTTTGTTGTATAATTAACCCTAGAAGACTGTGTCGGGAAGCACTTAGACAGACGTCAGGGCTACAAAAGAGGGGCGTTTGTCACAATATATATATATATATATATATATATATATATATATATATATATATAGCAACTGTAAATATTACTGTATGTTCATTTGCATGTCTTAGACAGGTCTGCAACCCTGTCTTTCCCCATTGTCACCCAGCATACAGCACTTCCACTGCAGCAAGGGATTCTGGGAAATGACATGCAAATGAGCACTCAGTGCCACCTTTTGTCTCAAGCTCGTATTACACAAGCCAATCCTCAAGCCAATGCATGCTGTTTTAAACACAGCTTTTAAACAGAGGCTGGGATGAGATGCAAAGCCATTAGACCTACTCACATACATGTTTCAACCTTGATGGGTATCATCAGTGTGAGGCTGGTCTTAATGGCTAGCAGGTTTGAGACTAGACTAGGTAATCACCACTGTCATTAAGGTTATGGTGGGTAAAAAAAGTGACAAAAACCCTCCACAGTAAAGCATAAAGCAACTGTAAATATTACTGTATGTTCATTTGCATGTCTTAGACAGGTCTGCAACCCTGTCTTTCCCCATTGTCACCCAGCATACAGCACTTCCACTGCAAATATATATATATATATATATATATATATATATATATATATATATATATATATATATATATATATATATATATATATAACTTAAAACCTGATGGTAAACCCTACAGTCTTGAAAATTGCAAAGCCAGCAGTACAACCAACTTCACACTGATGATACCCATTAAGGTTGAAACATGTCTGTGAATGGTTTCTCTGGCTTTGCATCCGATTCCCATGCTGTGCTTTAAAGCTGTATTAACAGCGAGCATTCGCTTATATGGTCTCCATGTAACAATGGTTTTTCAGACAAAATTGTGTGCTCATTTGCATGTCATTTCCCAGAATCCCTTAAAACGTGATGGTATATATATATATATATATATATATATATATATATATATATATATATACATATATATATATATATACACATACACACACACACACACACACACACACGAAAAGCATCCATATAAAGAGCACACGGGTATACCAAGGAAGTATAAGTAGTTATTTTATTAATGATAATAAAAACAGGGGATATATATATATGGACCGAAACGTCGGGCATATGTGTGCATTTTTGACCCAATAAACCACTTTTATGTGATTATCTTTTGTGCTGTGCCGGTATATTGGATCTCTATGGATCCTCACAGTCTTTAACTATTTACTCTTTACAATGCACCACACTTGCCTCGGTATGTGCTGCCATACACACATACTGCTGCGGCACAGTTTATTCGAGCATTTGCCCGTTCTGTGCCGCAGCAGTAGCCTGGCGCGCGCCCGAGAGTGACGGGCGCGCGCCGAAGCAGCGGAAGAGCGCCCTCCGATCGGGGCGCTCTCCCTACCGCTGCCGGGTCCGCCGGGTCCCCCGGAACCCCCTGCCGCTGTCCCGCGATCGCGGGACACCAGGGCTCCCTCGGGGAGCCCCTGGACGCGCGTGCAGGGGGCGCACGCTCCCGAAGACGCGTGACCGCGCATCTATGACGCGCGGCACGCCGAGGGGCGGCCACTAGCAAGCCGGGAAATCTCCCGGCTTGCGGATCTGGCCGCAGTGTAATAAACTGTGTCGCCAGTGTACACTACCGACACACTTTATTAAAGTGTGGCCGGTACCGCAAGCCGGGAGATTTCCCGGCTTGCTAGTGGCCGCCCCTCGGCGTGCGCGGTCACGCGTCTTCGGGAGCCTGCGCCCCCTGCACGCGCGTCCAGGGCTCCCCGAGGGAGCCCTGGTGTCCCGCGATCGCGGGACGGCGGCAGGGGGTTCCGGGGGACCCGGCGGACCCGGCAGCGGTAGGGAGAGCGCCCCGATCGGAGGGCGCTCTTCCGCTGCTTCGGCGCGCGCCCGTCACCCTCGGGCGCGCGCCAGGCTACTGCTGCGGCCAAGAACGGGCAAATGCTCGAATAAACTTGGCCGCAGCAGTACACACACACTGGTGTGCAGAAGTATTCACCCCCTACCAATAATGTCACATTTTCTAACTTTATCACTTTGGAATACCTTTTGTAGATTCTACATGTGAAGTTTAATTTGAAAGCTTTGTGACGTACGGTTTAGTGCCAACAACATGGGAAAAATTTGCAGAGGGGTGAATATTCCTGCAAACCACTGTGTAAAAAAAAATATATATGTACAGTATATATATTATCACATATAATACATGTGAAGAATAGACACGAAAGCTTGCATTTAAAAACACCAACCAATGGAAAAATGTTTTCTTTTGGCGAGGCAAACAACCGTACAGTCGACTGATATTTCAGATTGAGTGTCACATGATCGGCTCATACTTAACAAATGTTTCTATTTTAATGCAATATTTCAATATCCATTTGCTATATAGATACCACTTAATTGGACAGGACGATGTGATTGGGAGTCATATTACCACTGAAAGGGAAAACAGGGTGACATCCAAAGGGCGGTACTTTCCACAGTCTTTAGAGAGTTTCTCCATATTAGAAGTGGTAGTGAACAGACAGATGTCTCCTTCTCTTCCCATGGCTAGACAACCAAGCACTTGCCCAGTACAACCCTTATACACATCTTTTCATATCCCCACATAAAATTATTTGCTTCACGCCATTGATGGGTTTAAAATTGGCCATAGCATTTAACAAGTTCATATGCCATTTATCCCTGTGATTTAGATTTTTAACCTGGCCCAGATGAACTTACCAAGAGCATCAATTCAGCCGTAACTACATCAACATATTTCATATTTTAGGGAGGGGCAAAAAAACACCCCTTAGCTGCTGTTACGTAGCCCACAGCGAACACTTCACCATTTGTGCTGCTGCTGCCCATCCGGCTTATGGCCCAGTCGCCGGTGGAGCCTCCTTTACCCTGTTACATGGCAGCCCTGCTCCCGCTCTGCTGCTCGCTGGGAAGTTGCAGGGAGCAGTGTACTGCCCACTGTGGTAATATCGCCCACATGATGTTGCAATTAAAAACTCACAATGGATTGCTAATTCTGCATGAATTACTGTTATAATGTATAGCTAAACTATGTGCTGAATGGTCCATCTTTCTATTTAATCGCCACTCATACAAAAGACAAATGAAACTGTGATGACCCTTCCTATTGTGGTGGGTGGGTTGGGCTAATTAATAATTCCAAGTCCTTTGGGCCAGAGCCATCTTAAGAATTTGTGTTGCCCTTGGCTAAGTGTAAATTAGGGGCCCCACCCACAAAGGTCACATTTAAATACAAATACTGTATGTTTTCATAGAACAATTGTAAGAAATTCTATTCTAGTCTTCCTCCTTCCCCCCCCCCCCCCATCCCTCCTAAAAATAGAGTATCTTTGAAAAGATTGTGACAGCTGTTGAGCTAGTTCTCTGAAGGATAGATTTTTGGAGTAGAAGGTTGAATTCCTTATACTGTATGTAAGAAACTATTCATAAATATGTCAGGTAGACAAAAGATCTTAAGTCCTTGTGAGGAAATACACTTAGAAAAGAATATGCTTTCGCATGTAATATTGTGTGTATAAGAGACTGGTCAATAACAAGGTTAGGGGGGTCGCACGCATTACGTCACAGCGCATGCACGTCAGCTGAAGAGCTCCGTGCATGCCGCTGCATATTTTTAACTAGAGGACGGGGGAATCATCTGACATACCTCTACGCAAAGATACAAAGACAGATATTCACCCAGCGCTCCTATTAATGTGTGTAAGTTAGCAGTGTAATAATAGTTGATAAATGCTATGCATTATGAAATTAAAACATCAAATAAAGTGAATAAATAAAACCTTAAATACAGACACTAGTGAATTGCAGCTCAACCTTCCTTGGTGGTCCTCCGTTATTGCAGTAGTAGAAGAATCAGGGAGCGCAGAAAACCGGTGCGAGCATGAAAAATAGAAAAACAAAAGAAACACACAAATAGTGCAACAATGTTAAATAATAATCGCAAGTACAGTTTTCAGTGTGTGTATATTCGCACAGGTGCAGGCATAGAGTAAGTCCCACGTGTGGTCTGTAGGTAGCTGGCTTCAGATTAGATATATGGTAAAAGATATAAACACCAGTTCAAATAAACCACTGGACAAAGAGGATGGTAATAGTGCTGGTGTATTGAAATATACAATGGTACACAGCAGTATCAGAAATAGTAGGCAATGGCAACTTACAGGGAAAGCCCATGCAAGGGCATTGTACGATAGAGTTGGAGTGGTGTCCGGTGGTTGTGGATGGTGGACCGGCAGATGGTGAGCTCCTGCAGAGAAGCCGGTGCGCTGACGGCTCTCCGCGATGTTAGGCTGGGACTCTCACTTCCGGGTTCTCCTCCTCACGTGATCGTCGTCTGCACGTGATGGCGTCGATCCTCGGGCACCGCGGATCCATGTCAATCAGGGGTCCAGACTCAACGCGTTCGCGTTTCGCTTTTCAGCTTCGTCAGGGGTTCCGTGATTCCCTGATCGTCACCGTGTTCCCTTATGTGCTGTAGACTGGCCAATTAAAGGGCAGCTAAATGGTGCAGTCTCCAAGCTGCTTGCTACGAGTGCCAGAGCCAATAGGATACTAGTGTACTAGAGGCCAGCCAATAGAAAGCTGGGGGCTGGCCAATAGACATCGTGGAGGACATTGCAGTCTCTTATAGTGTAAACAATTGCACTTGATTACATGATACTATATAAAACTAGTTGAGAGACCCGGCGTTGCCCGTGAGTTAAATTTCCCGCTCCCTTCTCTCCCCCTCTTTCTCCGTTCTCCCATCCCCCCTCCCCCAGAGGGGAGGGACAGTGGACAGGAGGGGGGACGGACAGTGGACAGGAGGGGGGACGGACAGTGGACAGGAGGGGGGACGGACAGTGGACAGGAGGGGGGACGGACAGTGGACAGGAGGGGGGGGACAGGACAGTGGACAGGAAGGGGGGGCGGGACACTGGACAGGAGGGGGGGATGGGACAGTGGACAGGACGGGGGGGACGGGACAGTGGACAGGAGGGGGGGGATGGGACAGTGGACAGGAGGGGGAGACGGGACAGTGGACAGGAGGGGGGGATGGGACAGTGGACAGGAGGGGGGGGCAGTGGACAGGAGGGGGGGACAGTGGACAGGGGGGACAGTGGACAGGGGGGGACAGTGGACAGGAGGGGGGGACAGTGGACGGGGGGGACAGTGGGCAGGAGGGGGGGACAGTGGGCAGGAGGGGGGGACAGTGGGCAGGAGGGGGGGACAGTGGGCAGGAGGGGGGGGGACAGTGGGCAGGAGGGGGGGGACAGTGGGCAGGAGGGGGGGGACAGTGGGCAGGAGGGGGGGGACAGTGGGCAGGAGGGGGGGGACAGTGGGCAGGAGGGGGGGACGGAAACAGTGGGCAGGAGGGGGGACAGGCACAGTGGGCAGGAGGGGGGACGGGCACAGTGGGCAGGAGGGGGGACGGGCACAGTGGGCAGGAGGGGGGACGGACACAGTGGACAGGAGGGGGGACGGACACAGTGGACAGGAGGGGGACGGACACAGTGGACAGGAGGGGTGGACAGGAGGGGGACGACGACACAGTGGACAGGAGGGGGGACGGCACAGTGGACAGGAGGGGGGACGCACACACAGTGGACAGGAGGGGGACGCACACAGTGGACAGGAGGGGGACGCACACACAGTGGGCAGGAGGGGGGGACGGAAACAGTGGGCAGGAGGGGGGACGGGCACAGTGGGCAGGAGGGGGGACGGGCACAGTGGGCAGGAGGGGGGACGGGCACAGTGGGCAGGAGGGGGGACGGACACAGTGGACAGGAGGGGGGACGGACACAGTGGACAGGAGGGGGCCGGACACAGTGGACAGGAGGGGTGGACAGGAGGGGGACGACGACACAGTGGACAGGAGGGGGGACGGCACAGTGGACAGGAGGGGGGACGCACACACAGTGGACAGGAGGGGGACGCACACACAGTGGACAGGAGGGGGACGCACACACAGTGGACAGGAGGGGGGGACACAGTGGACAGGAGGGGGGGGGACACAGTGGAGGGACACAGTGGACAGGAGGGGGGACACACAGTGGACAGGAGGGGGAGGACACAGTGGAGGGACACAGTGGACAGGAGGGGGACACACAGTGGACAGGAGGGGGGACACACAGTGGACAGGAGGAGGGGGACACACAGTGGACAGGAGGAGGGGGACACACAGTGGACAGGAGGGGGGGGACACAGTGGACAGGAGGGAGGGACACAGTGGACAGGAGGGGGGACAGACAGTGGACAGGAGGGGGGGGACACACAGTGGACAGGAGGGGGACACACACAGTGGACAGGAGGGGGGGGACACAGTGGACAGGAGGGGGACACACAGTGGACAGGAGGGGGACACACAGTGGACAGGAGGGGTGGGGGGGACAGTGGACAGGAGGGGGGGAGACAGTGGACAGGAGGGGGGGGGCAGTGGACAGGAGGGGGGGAGACAGTGGACAGGAGGGGGGGGACAGTGGACAGGAGGGGGGGACAGGAGGGGGGGGGACAGTGGACAGGAGGGGGGGGACAGTGGACAGGAGGGGGGACAGTGGACAGGAGGGAGGGGACACAGTGGATAGGAGAGGAGGGACACACAGTGGATAGGAGGGGGTACACACAGTGGACAGGAGGGGGTACACACAGTGGACAGGAGGGGGTACACACAGTGGACAGGAGGGGGGACACACAGTGGGCAGGAGGGGGGACATACAGTGGACAGGAGGGGGACACACAGTGGACAGGAGGGGGACACACAGTGAACAGGAGGGGTGGGGGGACAGTGGACAGGAGGGGGGGGACAGTGGACAGGAGGGGGGGACAGTGGACAGGAGGGGGGGACAGTGGACAGGAGGGTGGGACAGTGGACAGGAGGGGGGGACAGTGCACAGGAGGGGGGACAGTGGACAGGAGGGGGGGGGACGACACAGTGGACAGGAGGGGGGGGGACGACACAGTGGACAGGAGGGGGGGACGACGACACAGTGGACAGGAGGGGGACGACGACACAGTGGACAGGAGGGGGGGACGACGACACAGTGGACAGGAGGGGGGGACGACGACACAGTGGACAGGAGGGGGGGGCGACACAGTGGACAGGAGGGGGGGACGACGACACAGTGGACAGGAGGGGGCAGGAGGGGGGACACAGTGGACAGGAGGGGGACACACAGTGGACAGGAGGGGGACACAGTGAACAGGAGGGGTGGGGGGACAGTGGACAGGGGGGGAGACAGTGGACAGGAGGGGGGGACAGTGGACAGGATGGGGGGACAGTGGACAGGAGGGGGGGACAGTGGACAGGAGGGGGGGGACAGTGGACAGGAGGGGGGACAGTGGACAGTGGACAGGAGGGGGGGACAGTGGACAGGAGGGGGGGACGACGACACAGTGGACAGGAGGGGACGACGACGACACAGTGGACAGGAGGGGGGGGACGACACAGTGGACAGGAGGGAGGGACGACGACACAGTGGACAGGAGGGGGGGACGACGACACAGTGGACAGGAGGGGGGGGCAGTGGACAGGAGGAGTGGGGGGGCAGTGGACAGGAGGGGGGGACACAGTGTGTCACACACACACGTGTCTCAGCGGCGCCCTTCTCGGGCGCAGGCCCCGCCCCCCCCCGCAGATCCGAACAGCGCCTTTCTCGGGCGCAGGCCCCGCCCCCCCGCAGTTCCGTGCGGCGCCATTCTCGGGTGCAGGCCCCGCCCCCCGCTATTCCGTGTGGCGCCGCACCGTACGGGTGAGGGGGGTGGTGTGGTACGGGTGAGTGTTGGTGGTCTGCCCCCTCCCGGCCATCCGTTCCGCCCCCTCCCGGCCGTCCGTTCCGCCCCTCCCGGCCGTCCGTTCCGCCCCCTCCCGGCCGTCCGTTCCGCCCCCTCCCGGAGGCACAGGGGTGAGGGAGGGGAGGCGGGAGGTGGTGTGTGTAGTGCTGAGGGGAGGCTGGAGGCGCAGGGGTGTGAGGCGGCGGTTTGGTCGGGAGGTGGTGTGTGTGTGGTGGTGTGTGTGTGTGTGCGGCAGTTGAGGCTAGGCACTCGGTGCCACGAGGGTGGAAGGGGGTCCTTACGGGCGCCGCCATCTTAGGCACACGGTGCCGCTAGGCAGCTGCAGGCTGCCTGACCACTGCCTGTCCCCCCTGCCGGGGAGGGAGGTGAGTGAGCGCCGGGGAGGGAGGTGAGTGAGCGCCGGGGAGGGAGGTGAGTGAGCGCCGGGGGGGGAGGTGAGTGTGATGGGGCGAGAGAGGACAGAGAGAGAGAGAGTGTGTGTGTGTGTGGCCGAGGGGGAAGAGAGTGGCAGTTGGGTGACGTCAGACACACCAATCTGATTGGCCAGAGGCTGGGGACCAATCAGATTCACCGCAGCTAGTACCAACCTTTCGATGTTATATATTAAGATAACAAATTAATAATATATAACATAACAAATGAAGCTGAACAATGTATTACAAGTTAAAAAAACTGATTGGTTAGTTAAAATGAACACATCAACTGTGTGCTCTAAACACATTAAGTCTGGCCACACTTATAGTGCAGCTAGAAAATATCACACAAGGTACTAAAATCCTAGTGTGGATTGTGGTGGAATCCTAAGGAGACACAAATAGTAATCAATATTAGGAGTGCATAACATGATCATAAAGTGCAATGTGACTGAGAGAACATCCAACCTATTAAAAAAGGATAGTGGGAGAACAGGTAATTCCAAAGAACAAGTGTAAAAATGAAGTCATTCATACAGTAGTAAAAAGATATAATTAATACATATAAAAATAAATATATATATGAGAGAAAGAGTGAGATTACTGCTGCAGTGGAAACATTGTATACTGGGTGATCATGGTGAAAGCCAGGATTGCAGACCAGTCTAAGACATGCAAATGAGCATACAGTAATATTTCCATTTGCTATATGTTTTACTGTGGAGGGTTTTTGTCACTTTTTTTACCCACCATAACTTAACTAAGTGTGGTGAAACCTATCCTAAGCTTCATTTTGCAAAGCCAGTATAACCAACCCCACACTGATTAGACCCATTAAGGTAGAAACGGCTGTCTGTGGGTGGGTTTACTGGCTATGCATCTTAACCCAGGTTGTGCGCAAAGTTGTGAAATGCAGCAAGCATAAACTTACAGGGGACCATGTTATATAGTTTTGAAGCAAAAGGTGGCACTGTGTGCTCATTTGCATGTTATTTCCCATAATCCCTTGCTGTAGTGGAGCACTGTGTGCTGGGTGATAATGATGAAAGGCAGGGTTGCAGACCTGTCTAAGACATGCAAATGAGCATACAGTAATATTTCCATTTGATATATATATATATATATATATATATATATATATATATTCTGTGACATAGTCCAAAGATGTTAGGCAGCTTTCTGCCCCATTTTAGAGCAGAAAGTGCAGGAATAGCTAAAAATGATCCGTTCCACAGCTTCACATTAACTCAGGCAGCTGGATGGAAAATCCAGACCACAGATTACAATGGCTCTAGTTCTCCCTCACCTGCTCTTCTAATCACATGCACAGGTATTTAGAGCAGAGAGGTTTTGCATTTCACTCTCTCTCCTTGGAGCCTGGGGGCTGGGGGTGTCGCTACTCTCCTGCATCCAGTATCGAGGTTGACGGCCTCTCCACGTATCACAGTACCAGAGGATTTGCCTGGACACCCCAAACAGATAAGACAAACAAATGGTTACTGCTGTTGCTAAAAGACTGTGCTGTATCTTGTGACCCTAAATGAGAGAGCATTGTTTTAAGCTGGGGAACCAGTTTAGTTGGCCAGCAGCTGTTAGAGAGACTGATTTTGATGTGTAGTTAGATCCCTGAAAGGGATAGGATTTTGTTTATATAATTTGGTTTCTTTTTACTTGAAATAACAGTGTGGGAAATACTGTAACAATGAAATGAGTGAACTGCTGAATGAAAGTATCTGAGTACCTCTAACCTACACATGTTAAAGCTGCAGTACCTTACTTGGATGAAAATAAAGCAGGCAGAAGCCTGAGTTAAGCAGCTTAATACTTTGCATGATCCTGTTTTTGTATTAAATAACCCTAGAAGACTGTGTCGGGAAGAACCCAGGCAGACGTCAGCACTACAAAAGAGGGGCGTTTGTCACAATTCACACACACACACACACACACACACACACACACACACACACACACACACACACACACACACACACACACACACACACACACACACACACACACACACACACACACACACACATATATAATGTGTATGTGTGTGTGTATATATATATATATATATATATATATTTTTTTTTTTTTTTTTGTATAGTATCATGTAATCCAATGCAATAGTTTACACTTCACCCACTCATTGGTACAGTGGTTACATCATGCTCATATAATATGGATATGATTTACCACTATAGCAAGAAATGGGGAAGGAATAAAAAACAGGCCCAAATAAAACACATTACATTGTAAAATAAAACACATTGCATAGCCAACTAAATAGATAACAAAGGTCAATAAAATAATTGAATGGCACAGTGGGTACATCATGCCCATATAGCATAGCCAACTAAATAGATAACAAAGGTCAATAAAATAATTGAATGGCACAGTGGGTACATCATGCCCATATAATATGGGCATGATTGAACACTATGCCAGTCAATGGTCAACCTAAAATAAACAATCACAAACAAGATCCAATGCAATCAAAACAATCAGAAAATAAAAACAAATAAAGAAGTAAACAGAACAAAATTACCACCAATCAATTAATCCAATCCAAAGTAAATACCAGAATTAACAATTAAAATACCTAAATAAAATAAATAACCAAATAAACACAATCATTCAAATTCAAAACAGCAAATGAACCACTATGAAAATGCAAACACCAAACAAAACACCACAATAAATAAATTAAAGCTCAGATTAAACACCATCAGACAAAATCAAAATACCAAAAAGAAGCCACTATTAAAAAGCAAACAGCAACCCCCCCCCCCCCAAATAAACAATTTAAAACACCACTAAAAATGCCATCGTACTAACATCATAGAGCTCTAAGATCATTGCTGATGTCTTTCCTCCTTGGCATTGTGTTAACACACACCAGAATGCTCCAGACCAGCAAACTGCTAAAACTTCGGCTTTTACAGAGGTGGTCACACTTGCTGATGATCAAGTAATCAAGGGCATTTGATTAGCAGCACCTGTCTGCTACTTAGCATCTTAGTTCCTATGGAAGCAGTAAGGGTGTACTTAGTTTTTCACACACATCTTCTCCATTTTACCTTTTTTTTGTTAAATAAATCATGACATGGTGTAATATGTCATGTGTTGTTGTACATCTGAGGTTGTATATTTACCTAATTTTAAGACCTGCTAAGGAACAGATGATTGTTATGATGTCCTGATATGTAAAACCATAGAATTCAAAGAGGGTGTACTTTCTATTTCACACCACTGTGTGTATATAGATATAGAAATAGATATAGATATAGATAGATGTGTGTATGGGGGAAAAAAAATATACAGCGCGATCCGCTATAACGCGGTTTGAGCGTGGACCCCGAAATGTAAAAAAATATTTTTTTTTATAACTGCACACAGGCAGGCACACAGGACACAGGCAGGCACACCCCCCCCCCCCCTACCCCCTTACCTCTGGTAGTTGCTACTGCTGCTGTGGGGATTGTGTAGGGCGGCTGCAGGGGGAAGTGTGGGGAATTCTGGGGGAAATGCGGTGGCTGCTGCGGAATCGCTGGGGCTGCTGGGGGATCGTGTAGGGCTGCCGGCGCCTCACACCACCTCCTCCCGCCTCCTCATGACCGGGCGTGGCGGCCATTTTTTGTTTGTTTTTAATAAGCGCAACCCCGGTTATAGCGCCGTCGGATCGGGTGACCCCGAGGACCGCGTTATAACGGGGTTGAGCTGTGTGTATATATATATATATATATCAAAAAACAACACAAAATTAAGTAGCGCTAAGGAGGATATAAAGTGACACTTATAAATGATATTAACACATACATTGAATTAATAATAAAATTACCACAATTTAACCTAATAAAAACTACAAACCATAATGGGATAGTATTAAGAAAAAGTCCAAAATAAATGTTCCACTCAAAAAACAGAAGAAATCCAGAGAGATGTACAGTTCCAGTAGTAGATCCAGGGAACGTCTTGGCAACTTAAAAAGAGTGGTATAGCCAACCACTTTAGATCTATGGAAAAACGACAAACAAAAGCGCCAACTCCATAACACGTAACTGCCTAAAAATAAAGATGCATTTATTTAAAAATCAGCAACCCATAAGAAATGCACTTACAGGATTTTAAACAGAACCATTCGTGGGAGTGAAATCTCTATTGATGTCATCTGCGATGCTAGGGGGGAGTCCCAGGTAGGCAGAGTGGAAGTACACAGCTTGTAACCACAAACTCCTACCACGAGTTAGCAGCAAGTTGTTGAGACATTCAGTGCCTTCACGTCCCTCTCTCCTGCATGCAGTGATTGCCAGCACTCGAAAATACCGCCAGCTAGAGCGCAAGGACGCCGGGAACTCCAGATACACAGACACAAACGCGATGACGTCACCAGCCCTACGCGTTTCATCCCCTGACAAAGTCGCTTTAGAGTGACGAAACGCGTAGGGCTGGTGACGTCATCGCATTTGTGTCTGTGTATCTGGAGTTCCCGGTGTCCTTGCGCTCTAGCTGGCGGTATTTTCGAGTGCTGGCAATCACTGCATGCAGGAGAGAGGGACGTGAAGGCACTGAATGTCTCTACAACTTGCTGCTAACTCGTGGTAGGAGTTTATTGTGGCTACAAGCTGTGTACTTCCACTCTGCCTACCTGGGACTCCCCCTACCATCGCAGATGACATCAACAGAGATTTCTCTCCCACGAATGGTTCTGTTTAAAATCCTGTAAGTGCATTTCTTATGGGTTGCTGATTTTTAAATAAATGCATCTTTATTTTTAGGCAGTTACGTGCTATGGAGTTGGCGCTTTTGTTTGTTGTTTTTATATATATATATATATATATATATATATATACAGTGTTCGACAAACCTATACATTTGCCCGCCCCGGGCGAGTGGATTTAACATCGTGGCGAGCTCCTATTGGCCCAAGCAGCACACGTTTGGTACTAGGTGGCGAGTAGATTTTTTTGTGTGGCGAGTAGATTTTTTGGTGATTTGTCGACCACTGTGTATATATATATATATTTATATATATTTATATATATATATATATATATATATATATATATATATATATGTGCAACAGATTGCCTTCCCAGCAGGGAAAGCAAAGAAACAGCACTCAGTAGTATGTAGCAAAAAGATTGTATTCAAACAACATGACGGCACATGTGTAAACCAACGTTTCGGTCCACTAATGACCTTCTTCAGCACCATAATTCAGCACCTCTCTGAAGAAGGTCCTTAGTGGACCGAAACGTTGGTTTACACATGTGCTGTCATGTTGTTTGAATACAATCTTTACCATATAGGATCTGCACCCACCTTATTGATTTCCCAGAAGGAGTGCCTATTCTTCTTTGTTATATGATATATTATATATTATATATTATATATATATATATATATATATATATATATATATATATATATATATATATATATATATATATATATATATATAATATAACAGTGGTTGACAAATCACCAAAAAATCTACTCGCCACACAAAAAAATCTACTCGCCATCTAGTACCAAACGTGTGCTGCTTGGGCCAATATTTACTCGCCCGGGGGTTAAATCCACTCGCCCGGGGCGAGCAAATGTATAGGTTTGTCGAACACTGTATGTATATATATATATATATATATATATATATATATATACATATACATATACATATACATATATATATATATATATATATATATATATATATATATATATATATATATATATATACATACATACACACACACGTGTGTATATATACTCAATACTTTACCCCTTTTGTTATGTTTTCACACACACACAAATAATGTGTGAAAACATAGCAGAAAGAGTAAAGCATTGGATTAGTGTACAGTAACATGGCATATGCCTCATTTTACGCATTGGTTAATTAGGTTCATTTGTAGCTAGCTGTGAAGCTGCATATATGCAGGACTTGCGATTTTTACACAACAGGTAATAATGGTGCCTGATTTTGTTTTTCTTTCTGATTTCTTGTTTTAGCTCCTCTTCGGTTCAGGTGTGCTCGTGTCCATAAGCCTTTCAGGGCCACAGCTGGAGAAAGTGGTGATTGACAGGACCCTGGTGGGGAAGCTCATCTCCAACCCCATCAGTGATGGTAATTACACCCATGTGCAAATCAATTGCCTACATTAATAGATGCGCTGGAGAAATAGTGTGTCAACAGGTAGAGTAATTATTGCCACTGGGGACTTGCAAACACAACAAGTAATTTCATGTAATGCTGCAGTTACAACCCTCAACACCAAGAACAGTTTTCCACTGTTATTTAACATCAAAGCTTTCTGTTTTGCTAGAGGAAAGTAGGCATTTTTAACTCCTTCATTGCAAAGCTTTGCCCTGCATCAAGCAAAAGGTCTTTGTTTCCCCTCATTCGAATTTACACATAATAACAAAAATTATTGTGTAGAGTTCTCTAATCCACTAGTGAAGGATACCTGTGCATTTTAAATAAGTCACAGTGATCTCCAGATATTAAGCAATATAATATACAGGTTGGTTTAAAAGGCACATAACTGCTTTTCAAAGCATTGGACTTGTGGGAACTAGAACTCTAATGTTAATTATGTCTTATCTGTATCATAGGTGTTTCCTGTATTGGTTCACTATCATTTTACACGTGCAGGTGTGGATAATGTTCTACTACTCTATAAGACAAATAATTCAGTACCTTGACATAAAGCACTTCCAAAATAGCAACTTGCAAGCGTTATATTTTTCATTTAAAGACTTCCAGACCACAAATACACATTTAGTCCAGACCACAAATACACATTTAGTAAAGGTTTCACGTTATTTATCACTATACTGTGTAACCATTTTTTTTAAACTTGTTTTTGTCTGCTTTTTCTAAAATCGAGGGCCAAAAGAGTTTCTAATTTTGTGCAAAAGTGGCTTGTTTGCTTCCCAAGAAGTATAGCATTTTTACTTAAGTTTGCAAAACAATTAATTCAAGAACTCCAGTTCTGCTAAGATTGAGTCTCAACTATGAATGCATTAGGCCGCGCTTATAGTGCCAGCGACGCGACGTCACCCGAAAACAAATACATTGCCGCCGCGTGCGCTTATAGTGCACGCGACGGCGACAAGCGACGCCGTCGTCGCGAAAATCTGAAGCCGGAATCCCGCGACCCCGCCACCCGGCTAGACATAACTTACGGCGACGGGTGACATCACCCGCCGTGTCGCCAACGACGGCACTATAGGCACGGCCTTACACAAACGTACGTAGTGCAGAACAAGTAGATTAAGACAAATGGAACAGGAACACTAAACAATGGCGGTTGTTTTTTGGCGGGGGTTTGTAAATTCTTTTTCTTCATTTCCATTGATAGTACAAACAGTAAATACACATCAAGGACATTCACAATGATATATTTGTGTTTCAGGAAGATATGGCATAATGTTCTCCACTTAAAGCTTGATACTTGATAGTACCCAGTCAAGGCAAAGGTTGTTTTTTTTTTACAGAGATTGTACTGCTATTTAAAACAATTAAATGGTAAGAATAAATACTTTCCTTTTTCTTACAAACCAATGTGTATTACTGAATAACAGCTAACATGATTACACAATTAAATGAATGTCAACTAGTTACTCATCTGAAAAACCTCAGCCTGTATCATGGTTTGGAGAGTCTGTTTGCCTGCCTGTCTGTAGTACCTGTGCTTCACAATTGGATGGGAATTCTAAAATGGAAAAGCATTATGCTGTAGGTTGATAAAACTTTTCTGTCTTGTGTGTTACATTATTAGGTGTTTGACTTGATGGGGCTAGTCAAGAATTTGTGAAAAACCAACACAACTCAAATGTTAGTTTACTTTGGCTGGGCCTTGAAATATATGAGATTAATGGAATTGAAACTTGAGTGCAGATCTGGAAATAGCTGAAGACAAAAGGAGGAGGAAAAGAAATCAATCTCTGTAAAGTAGGAGGAAAGAATTCACATGTGATATGATAGAGTAGCTTTGCATAATGTAATTTATTATTTTCTTTGCATCCTCCATGAGCTTTATTTCTCATTTCCAAGGGGTCCTAGCACGATGTCACATTGATGTATTTTAGGAGATTACAGAAGCCTCAAAGTAATATTTAAGGCACTGGCTTGAAGAATTATATCTCAGCAGAGCTTAAATCATTTGTTTTGGTACCAGAAGCTAGTATTACAACTGTAACATGTTTTATCTTATTTGTTTTTCAGCCATATTTACAGATAGTTTCATCATTTTGTCCTTTCTCAAGGAAAACAAACTTTGTCTTATCCAGTTTACAAAAAATACCAGCTCTCCTGATATCAACAAACAGTTGGAAAAACTCTCTTCTTTGGATCTCAAGGTATACAGTACTTGTCAAGTATTCTTTCAAGAAAAATACATGTAATACACTACTATTCAAGAACCCCCTATTCTAATACACAGAATACACTAATATTAAAGAACCCCCGACTGGGCTCTGCTCTTACACTGATTATATGTATATGTCCATGTGCTGGGAATATGTGTTTTTACTAAACCACAGTTACACAAACCGTTTCAGTAAATTGAGCAGGTTCGTGGGTTGGAGATCAGAGCATAGACGTTTTTCAGAAATTTTAGTCGAACTTTGTTAACGGTGAAATTTGAACAAAAACCCTAGAAAAGCTCATCCTTTTCTAATAAACTGGGGATACCACTTGTGAGCACATTCCCATGTCTCAGACAGGTGTGCAACCCCGCTTTATGTACGGCGGAGGGTTTTTATAACTTTCTTTTACTCGCCATCACAAATTTTGTGTCTGGGAATAAACTGGTCCCATGTTTTGAATCCCCAAACGAATAAAAAAAGCAACAAAAAAAAACCCCCACACACTTTTGTGTAAAAATTTTACAAGAATTGAGGGGGGGAACATCCTGCTTCTTTTGAAGTTATTTTCCCATAATGTTTTTAAAAATCCAAAGCCAATCCAGTTCCAGCAAAAAGAAAACCAAAACACTAAAGGTTTTTAGAACCAAAAGAAGTGAAAGTGCCTACAGTGGTGTTTGAGAATCATAGTGTTCTGGGTCGGTGTTGAGCATTTTCTGTTTGTGGCACTCCCATATGAATCAAAGTGAATGTATCGCATGTTAAAACAGCATTGTATGTTTTAGCTATACGACTGCCCTGTGAGCTGATATTTCAGCTTGGTATGTTTCCCCCCGGGTCTAAAATGCTTAAATGAAAGCTCCCTAATGTCAATCTGTCCTTGTTAGGCCATGATTGTTCCTCCCACTCCTGCCGTAAGGAACTGTACAGCAGTTACCATCCATGTTCTTAATACACTTCTGTTTCTTTCAACTGTTAAAGGGGAAGTCCCACGTACAGTAGTATAAATAAACTAACTTATCGGTTTAATCAGCATTCTCATAAAGATTTAATCACCCGTGAAATGGCAGTTTTACTTATTTGCATCCTTTTAAAAATGAGTGCTTTCATTTTCTCCAGGACTGCTGAGTTTCAGCATATCAGCTGAAAGACAGAAGACAATAGATAAATGTAAAACTTTTAAAAGCTTTTTGTGTACCATAGAAAAGTTAACATTTATAATATTTTGTAAAAAAAAAAAAATATATATATATATAGTGCAGAATAAATTAGTTCTTCAGTATTCGGTGATACCTTTTTTATTGGACTAACAATTTATGTCATAGGACAAGCTTTCGAGAGTTATCCTCTCTTCTTCAGGTCAAGCAATACTGATATACTTATATAGTATTGCTTGACCTGAAGAAGAGAGGATAACTCTCGAAAGCTTGTCCTATGACATAAATTGTTAGTCCAATAAAAAAGGTATCACCGAATACTGAAGAACTCATTTATTCTGCACTATCGCAACTGGACTAACACGGGTATTTTCTGCTTTATGTATATGTGTGTGTATAAAGTAGCAGTCTTTGCAATTTCTGGTGTTAAAGGGGCCGTCACTACAAAAGTAAACTAAAGACAGTGGCATGTTTAATAGGTTACAAATATATATATATATATGTGTATATATATATATATATATATATATATATATATATATATATATATATATATATACATATATATACATATATATATATATACACATATATATATATATATTTGTAACCTATTAAACATGCCACTGTCTTTAGTTTACTTTTGTAGTGACGGCCCCTTTAACACCAGAAATTGCAAAGACTGCTACTCTAAAGGTGGAATTCACTAAACTCTGTTAAATCCGTAAAAATAATGTAACGTTACCTAGAACAGAAACTGATGTTTTTTCCCCGAGACAACACTGTATTTACTAAGCTAATGGTTTGCAAAAACACGGGTGTTAGTTTGTCGTTAGGGTACCGTCATGTTATATCAGGCTAACGCTATGTTATCTTAACATAACGTGACGTTTCTCCTATCCCTTCATTATATGGTCAAAGTTTAATTCAATTAACTATGATACGTTTTGTAATATATTCATTGCTTAGCAGCCCAAGTGGCCAACTAGCCACTAAGGGATTTATGTATACCTAAAACAATACTAACTGTCCCTCTCCCTTGGCCTACCAAAGAGACAATTAAGGCAGTGCTAGACAGATAAGGGGTTGATTCCTACTACCCTAACCTGGAGGGTCTTCACCTCCCTCATTGCCCCCACCCCATCTTATACCAACAAACCTACCCACCCTGCCATAAGAATAGCTATCGCTAACAGCCCTATTAGCCAAATGTGGCAAAAAATGGTTTTAGGCCATTGTATCCCCCAAACCAATATAAATAAGTAACTACAAATAAATATAAAAAAACATTATCTCTATCTATTTTCATCAACTATAGTCCTTTTTCCACTGCTGCATGAAGGGCTCCCTATAGCTCTTCCTGTTACTGCGGTTGCAAGCTTCCCTTCTCCAAGTTGCTCCAACACATTTTCTGATTTAATCATCCCATCTTATTTTTGGCCGTTTTTTGATATCTCTTGAAATCCAGTTGAATATTATCTTTGTCCAATAATCGCCATTTTTTTGGGCAATATATCCAGTCCACTGACATTTTGATTTCCTGAATCATCTGATAATGCCACAGACTTTTGTTTGCTTCTGTACCATTCTCCCCGCACTGCTGTGGCATGTCCCCTCGCTGCCAGCACATCTCCCGTCGCTGGCATCACATTTGTGTCCGTTCGCAATAAAGCATTGAATGTTTAAAAAAAAAAAATCACACATGGTGTAGGGGATGTGTGTTGTGTCATGTGACCCCTCTGCGCTCCAAGTCTACGTGGCGCACGTGGACACAGCCCTATGAAGCGAGGAGAGAGCTGACAGCTGCAGAGAGGAGAGAGATCAAGATGCCGGTAAGTCCTCGTGCGGCAAAATGGAGATGTTTTTAAATCGGTAGCCACCCTCAGCCCTCAGACCGCGTTAAAGCTGCAGTTCAGTCTTTTTTTCTTTTTATTTATTTTTTTACTTCAATAGTTTCATGTGTGCAATCTCTAATTACCTAAAGAACTATATAGCTGCAGGTCAATTCGTTCTCCATGTATTGATCGGCGAAATTTGGTGACATAATTAGTGAAGGGATCTGTTTATATTCTGCTTCAGTCCGTCAGTGGAAGCTCATGAATATTCATGAGCACTCCTGCACTGACATGTGCAAGAGGGAGGGCAGGGCTGACAAAGGGGTGTGCCAGGGCTTGTGACAGGACATGAAGTGGCGGTGCCTTAGTAAATGCTTGTTAAAATAGAATACAAGAAAATTGGTCTTTCAAAGTTGTTTTTTTAAAAACAGAAAATGCTAAAAGTATTTTTTCTTACTACAGAACTGATTTATTAAAAAAAAAAAAAAAAACACATGCAGGATATTGCCTGAACTGCAGCTTTAAGTATGTGTATATATATATATATATATATATATATATATATATATATATATATATATATATATATATATATATATATATATACAGTTGCCCAAACAGAGGTGTAAAGAGCAAATGTATGTTCAATACAAAACTAATACAGTGATAGACAATCTATAATTTATCATCAAAAATCAGAAAAACTTAATATCAAGTGTAAAAAAATTTAAAGGACAAAAGGGGATTCAGGTTAGCCCCAGAGTTCAATGGGTCAAAGAGGTTTTTAAATAACCCAGTCCAAATAGACTTGCGCTACCAGAGTCTCTGGCAGCTTTAAAATGGACGAAACCACATCTAGAAACAAATGTAAAAGATAAACAAGAGAGCCCGCGCTCCATAGCGTAATAAAGTATAAACAAATATTTATTCTAAAAAGGTGTACAAGTGGCACTCACAAGTGTAGAAAGGTTAAAAGCATTTAGGTCGACATATAGTCACTAGCCGGTTCAAGCAGAGGAAGACGGGTCATCTCAGCAAGTAGTGGGACTGATTACAGTCGAAAAGTGGCAGCCATGAAATGTGATTGAACCAGAATCGAAGAGGAGAAGCAAAGGGCCGACACTGCTGCAGGAGCTACCGCTGCTACCACCTTGCTGCAGCTGATGCTACTGCTGCCGACGCCGCTGCTACTACGCGTAGGAGGCCGAAATGGAAGCAAACGTAGAGACATTATGTGAAGAAAAGGACGCTTCGGCAGCCGATATCTTTGAAGCAACCGCAAGACAAGAGGGCGGGAAGTACTGGAGCAAGCAAGTAGCTACAGAATATCCAGCAACAGCATCAGAGACTATGTAATAAGTCAAACCAGTATGCATGCTAGTTCACCATCTCTATTCGACGAGGTTATTACAGATACCGAAGCTATGAAAACTCCACATAAAGTACTGTTGATACTCTACTTCTTAAAGCATACACTACCTGGGATGGCTACAGCTACAGTATCACAGTGATCCGCGCGCTCGCACGCATACAGATGTACTGCACCAGGCCCGCAATGCAGGTACGCTCCACAGAGAAACACAGTACACGATTTCACCTCACATCCACTGCACAGATGAGACGACTACAAGGTTCCTCTCAGCAAGGACCATTGCACATGACGCATGCCCTACACACACCAAAGGCGTTCGATTAACTCCACTCTACCTCACGGTACAATGTTGTGAACCCAAATGACAGAGCAACATACCCAACTATAACAGCCCACATCTTCATCAACGCTCACAGATTGAAGCATCAGGCTTGATGGAGTACTTGGTCCGGTGTGAATTGGTCACCACAGGGCCGCAAGTGAAGAACTTGACCTGCTAGTCAAGTGGTTGGGGAAAGAGTCTTCAGAGTATGTGAAGAGACTCAGGTCAGTACACGTGAACAGCCCTCAAAAAGTTCTTTAACAGTATGGCAAAGACTAAAGTGCTATGGCAGCCTAGAGGTAATTGAAGAAATGCTCTTCAAAAGGATTGAAAATGTTCCAAAAATCTCAGGCAAAGACAATCTAAGGTTACGAGAGCTTGGAGATCTGCTGCTGGAATTAGAATCTGCAAAGACTGATCGATTTCTGCCTGGTTTCAACTTTCTAGACACAGCTCATGGAGTAAGATCTATCCTCGAGAAACTGCCACATAACCTACAAGAAAGATGCATCTCACAAGGTTCAAAATACAAAAGGGAGAAGCAAGTCGTCTTTCCTATTTTTTCATTCTTTTGCAATATCCTAGAATGTACAGCATTCCAGTCGACAAAAAACAATTATAAACCAGCTCCGTCAATGGAAGACAAAGATTTCCTGAGGATGATGAATAAAGAACTCTTCAGAGACTAATCAAACAGCTGGGTGGCTCCGCTTCCATTTTGTTCACCAAGTAGACATCTTCCGAATAACAGAGAACAGGCGCTCTCTAGACTTGCTTCGCTACATTGCAAATTGGAAAAGAAGCTGGGAGGCAAAGCATCACTTAATGGCCTTCATGAAGAAGATATTCGACAGTGGTCATACAGTACCCACTCCCCGACCTGAGTGAAAGTGAAGAATGCTGGTACCTTCCATCCTCTAGCGTATACCACCCCCAGAAACCTGGTCAAATCCAGGTAGTATTTGATTCAAGTGCTCAATTTCAGGAAGTCTCCTTAAACAATGTTCTCCTTACTGAACCAGACTTAGACCAGAAATAATCTTCTTGGCGTGTTAATCTGTTTTCACAAGGAGCCTATTTCCATAACAGCCAACATTCAACAGATGTTTCACTGTGTCCTCATTCGAGAAGAAACCAGAACTTACCCAAGATTTCTGTGGTACCGTAACAAATTAATTGATGACCAAATCCTAGAGTACAGGATGAAAGTGCATGTCTTCGGTAATAGTCCATCACCTGCATTGGCCACCTATGGACTCAGGATAGCCCAAAAGGGGGAAAAGACTCTTGAGCAACTGCAGATCCCATGCACCTATTCACCCATATCCCTCAACACTACACGAAGTAAAGAAATTAGCGTTTTCTCAGATGCTTCTACAAAAGCCATAGCAGCAGTAGCTTACTTATAGGTTATAGATGCAAGTGGAGAACACCATATTAGATTCACCCTTGCAAAGCTACGTTGGCACCACAACTTGACCACACTATACCTAGGCTCGAGCTCTGTGGAGAAGTGTTGGTAGAGCTCACAGTAGATGGAACAAATCAGACTCCATGATCCTGGAGGCCAGTTCAACTCGATTCTTCCATGAAGTTTATGGCTGAAGTCTCAACAATTGTCAAAATCAAAACCTTTATCAGGCCGTTACAGAGACCATTCTTCTAATGTCTCACCTGGATTCTACAAAATGAGAACATTTGACCCACATTCTTCTATGGATCCTGAAGAGACATTTAAGGAGCCCTAAGCCATCCGTGACTGGTGCATCTGCCTTTGCACCTGTCCCGCCAAAAGGACTTTGGAGACCCAGTGGTACCAGCCGGTACCACAGATTTAATATGGACTATGGACTTACAGTTAATGTTTTACTGTGTTTAATTATATGTTTGTCATATGTTATTATAGTGGTATGTATTGATACCAGACGGAGTTTACGGTCTCCAGTACTGTGTGTTGCTTGTAACTAGGTTACCTGTTGCTATTAACTACTACACTTCCCAGACCCCTGTGGTTTTGGTTTGTTCCTCCCTCCCTAGTCCTACCCTGTTTCCTGCTTGGCCAGCCCTGCAGAGGGTCTTTTCAATGCTTGCAGTCAGCTAAGTGGTTCCCCCCAACTGATATCCCTGTCATAGTATTGTTTTTTCACCTTCTAATTTATGCATCCACAAAGTTTTCTATTCATTTCTGTTTGTGCTTGTGAATAAAGTTCATCAGAAATTCAAGGAGGACTCCATTTTGAAGAAGGAGATGAGTTTGTCTGTCATAGCGCACTGAGCCCCAGGAAGCCTTGGACAGAACAGTAAGCAATGGGAAGGATAGTTAGTGTACTTTGAGGTGTATATTAACCCCTTTGTAGCCCTTAGTGGTCAGTTATTCATGTGTTGCCCATGGCAAGTTGGCCACTTCAGCTACTAAGGGGTTGATATATTACAAAGTACATAAGTTAGTTGGATAAACGTTACAGCTCAATCCCGTTATAACACGATCCGTTACAACGCGAATCCGCTTATAACGCGATGCAAGCGTGTCCTTTTCCTTTTTATGAATACTTTACAACACGATTATTGGTATCGTAAATACTTTATTATACATTATTTCTAACGCAATCCGCTTATAACGCGATGTGATTCTTTGGACCCCAAAAACAAAGCGTTATAAGGGGGTTGAGCTGTATCTAGTATTGTACTTATTCAGGTAACATTATTCAGCCGTGTTAATCTTTACACAATTTAGGGACTAGAGGATGCCTTTGCTATAATGGATAATTAGCATATCATTTGTCTCTGCATGACATCTTAATTGTATCTAATTTGTTTGTATTCGAAGCTTCTAAAACTCCCTAGTTCTTTACTACACACAAAATAGGCAGATGTAGCTTACTTTGGCAGAAATACAGGTACTGTATGTGCTAGAATCACACTGGCCTATCCAAAGGATGAATACAGTTGAGTCAGGAGGAAAACATTAATAAAACCGAGAGCTAAAACAAAAATACATGGACAATTAAAACTGTAAACAAAAACTGAATAGAAAATGTATGGGAAGTTAGAACCAGCATTTTGATCAACCGAGGGAGAAAGAAACGGCACTTGTGTTAATATGTTGATGTAAGATTTTTGCTGATTTTATATGTATTTGTTCGTCTAAAATAAAAAAAAAGAATGCTTACATTCTATAGATAAATGACTATATATATATATATATATATATATATATATATATATATATATATATATATATATATATTATAATTACATTAGCTTAATTTCAGATTTATTTATATCTGTTTTAAAAGACAACACTGATTGCCAGTACTGGCAACAGGAATAAAGTTCTCTCTCCCATGCCAGTTTCCAGGTAATTTGTTTCCTTGTATCAGGGACTTTGCATCTGCAGAGCTGTTTTTGGAGGATGTGTTTAATTTAGGTCTCTCTATATTACATTTGATTTTGCCTGGAAGGAAAACCATCTGCAAGGAACAGATGAGAGTATCTCATACATTTTTCAGGCTGTTTCAGTTCAAGACCCCTATTCCATATTGACTTGTACATTCAAGATAGCTGTCCACTCTGAACTTAGCTGAAATGTAAAAAAAAAAAAACACAGAACCACACGAACAAGAGCCATAGTGCTGGAAGATAAACGCCTGTTTCCAGTCCAGAGAGCTGAGGCTTGACAGTGACATGCTCTTTCGAGTTAAAGTATCTGGGAAATTATCATTTTATCTTTTCTGTCACCCACAGGTTCAAAGCGCTTGGTTTCATGTTTACTCCCTGGGGAGCATACAGAATATTGTGGACAAATATCATTTTATTACATTTATAAGATTGCACTTCTAAAAATGGAAACTTTTAAAAGGGTGGTTGTGTAAAAATCTTGCAGTTTAATAGACGGCGGATGCACAATGAATTAGAAAATGCATATGAGTTTTGTAGCCAGTAATGCAAAGTGGTGCCATCGGGTAATTTCTGAGCTTTATAGTAAAAGGATGTTGAACAGAGTGCTTTTAATTGGCGTTGATTTCTTCAAATATAATCTGCGCTAAACAACTGTAACATATATAATTAATAGAGTGCATTGTATATTTTGTTTTATAAATACAGAGTTTTCATCTGGATGTTTCATATTAGGTAAACCAGTCGCAACTGAGTTGGTGGATTGTAAATCTTGTTTTATCAACTTTGTTTTCAAAATGAAGTAAGTCAGGATAAAGAAGTTCTACAAGTTCATGGGGAAGTTTCAATGTATGTGTACGCAGTAATAATTACACTACAGGTAGTCCTTGCTATCCAATGTTTCACTTTACAACGAATGGCATATCCAACGCTTTACAATGGGCCATTTTTCGACGCCTGAATGCGTTATCCAACGCTCACTGCCACTGATTAACATGGGACTCACTTAACAACGGTTTCACTATCCAATGCTACTTCCAGTACGGATTCCGTTGGATAACCGAGGACTGCCTGTAATACCAATAGTACTGGTAATCTCTTGGCTACTTTCACAGATGCAGAAAATTATTCTTAATAAGTAAAGGCTCCTGTAACAGGGGACGTATCCCTGTTCACAAATGTGCCTCTAATCCAGCAGTGTGGTGGTTAACTGCTGGTAGTAAATTAACTAACACCACCTGCCTGATTAGAGGTGGTAGAAAAAGCCTGCCTTTGAGACAGGAAGTGACTCCTTAGCTCACTTGTGGGCTGAACTTTGGAGAACACAGATCTCTGGAACTGACCTGTCTTGAGCTCTTTCAAGAAGAAACAGCAGAGCTGATTGCAAGACACCAAATAAGACTTCTAAACCTGGATGCTGATTTGCTGTGCACGCACGGGTGCGGTTCCAGGAGAGCAGAAAAGCTTACTCTACAGCAGCTAACAGATAAGACTTTCATTCTAAAGAGACTTCTTATATCTGCTTGTGTCTTATGTCATGCTATGTGTTTGGGACTAGGAGACCTAGGAGTTGTGAATTGCATGAGATTTCACTAGAAATACTCCCAAGTGAATTAAGCTTTGTTCCCCCCCCCCCCCCCCCCCCCCCCCCCCAGTGTTTGGATGATTTCCTGATAAAAAGGAAAAGGCACAATAAAGCCTTATTATAATTTCACCTTATAAAAGCCTCCAATTGTGTACCTCTGTGAACGTCCGTCTACAGCTCCCTATTCCATATTCTGTGAAGCAGCCTTCCCCTTGTCTGGGAACATTTAAGTTCCATTTATTTGGGGCCTATATCTTCCTTAAGCAAGGGGAAGACGGCTTTACAGCATACTGAATAAAGACCATATATAGATTTTCTACAAGTGACATGAGGTTTGTTTACCTTTTGATTATCAGATGGAAAAGTGATCCTGAGAACTCTTTAAAAAGGACATTCCATGTGAGATCAAATTGATCTAATCAATGTGATGAGTTTTGTAGCTAGTGATTTATCAATTTAAAAAAAATCAAGATAAATGGTTGAAATCATTTTTTAAATGCTGGTCATTTTTGAATTGCATTCAGTGGAAAACGGAATGAGATTGTTATTAAGCTTGTTTAATCCACCTCGGATAAAATAATTGGAATTATTTACACTCTCTGCATGTTGCATAATCAACTACTAAGACAGGGGAGCAAGCAAGAGAGCTAAATCTGTAACAAGGGCAATTAGACACATCAGGAATTTCAGGTTACAATCTTTAGAAACCGTTCATGAAAATGTAAACATTAATTTTTTTTAAATACTTAAACTTGTCTGTTTTGTTTTTTTTCCTTTCTTTAAATACATCAATTGCATAATTCTAACCTCTAACAGATACAGTACCAGCACAATTCATTCAGCCTCCTAAACTGTTGGACTGCAGCTTAAAAAAAAAAACTTTCTTTTTTGCTTTCCTCTCAACAGTTGATTCTATACATTTGAACTTTTCATTTTACGAATTTGAATAAAAATTCTTAGCTTAACCTTACTTTGGGATTTAAATTGTGGATTTTGACTGCTTCACACATAGCTCATTATCCATTTCAGTGGAATACTCTCAGGTGCTCAATAGTAAACCTAGAAGGGAGACTGAGGAGCCTGTGTATCACACTCTTTAAACGTCTCTTTTGCCATTAAATTGACACTTAAAGTGAAATAGCTATTATTTATATTTAACGATTATTCACTTGAATGTCCATTAACAATTAATGGCTACCGCAGTTATGAATAAGACTTTAAGTGTCATTTAGCACCTGTGACCCTTAACTTTAGTGTTTGAAGGGTACTCTGCACCTGTTGCACTGCATTAGTGAGGGATAAGAGATGTGGTTATATGGAGCATTAGGATTGGTTACTTGATGCACTTATAGGGTCTTATGTATAAAGTAGCTGACATTTGTGTCTTGATCAAGTGCAAGAAATTTTGTTTTTGCCAGTATTAAATCTAGGAAGGCTGCTGCTCAGGCGACTTACATTTTGTTAGTATCAGAGAATAAGGCAGATGAAGATGACCGTAGTGTTCACTTGAGATGCACACTTTGATACACCACATTATAATTATGCATTCCCAAACTATACTTAGGTGCAATATGGTTTGTCTTCATAAATTGATGTTGAGATGCAACATAATATTCATACTCTGCATCCATAAAGAAATGATTTGCAATGTTTGGTACTTACAGTAACCCCCATAGTGTGGAATACTGTCCTACTTCTCCCTAATATAAAACAAATAATTAAACAATATCCACCAGATCTGAGCTTGTATAAACATTAGGCTAACAAATCTCCTTTAAATGTAAAAATGCTTGAGAGACAGGGATCTTATTTTTTTCACACTGCGAACGACACATTTGCAGAGCGTGGCACATAGATCTCTGAATCTCACATTGTCTTGTGCACTTTAATGAGGAATTCAACACATTTGGCTAAAATCTGCTATAACCCCCTGCATCATTTTTTTTGAACTGGAAAATGACATCTTTATAAATGGTAATATTTTTATAGGTGGCGTTGTAAAGGGATTTATTGCACAACAAAAGCACAACCCACCTTGCACAACAAAGACTGTTTTGTTGTTCATTTTTGGCAAGCCCATATATTTTTATTTTTGAAAAAATGCATTTGGACTTTCCTTTTTGTTAACATATTTTGCTGGGCCAATGTCCAACTTAGCAGCATCCAGCAGTGCTATGTGGCTAATTACAGCCATATAGGATATTGTATACAGTCCCTTTTTATTACTGGTCTCTTTTGGATACCTATTCCTCTGCGAATTGTTTAAAGTCCTTTAAAAAAATATATATAATATGATCTAATATTCCCTTTTTGCTTTGTTTTTTTCCTTTGTATTAAGTGGCCCTAGTTTCTTTTTAGTTTTGTGTTTTAGTTGTATCGTCTTAATCTTTTCATTTTCTTCCCTTGGAACAATTAAAGCAATCCTCTAATGTAATTGGCAACTGGGCTTTAATTCCTTTCTTCTGTTGACCAGGACATCATCAGCAACATCGTTAAGCTTACTCCTCAGGAAGCCTTTGGTGCAGATAAACCATGGGACTTCCTGAAAGAAGTTGAAAAACTAAAAAAAAAAAATGAAAAAGGAAAGACCATAGACTTACTACCAGCAGAGAAAATCAACGATGTTGTAAAACAAATCAAGCTATAATTGGCAGGCATAATACAACATTCTGTTTATGTAGATGCCCGTTTAAAAAAACAAAGCTGCTACTATAGGTGCCTGCTCTGTTTTGAAAATGCTGCTCGTATACAGACTTTTTAATCATTCTGTTTGGATAAGTGCCATGTTTTGGATCTGCTTATGAAGGTGCCAGATTATTCTTTTTTAGCTCTTGTCCTTGGTACTTGGAAAACAGCTGCACCATGTCAGAAAGGATATTATCAAACATTCAGTGTAGACTTTATTTATTCATTTTCCTGACTGTAAAAATAGCAATCTCGTGTCCCCTGTTAAAAGACCATCACAATTACTTAACAGAGGGCTTCTTGTGACCTGCCAATATGTCAAACTGTCCATTAGTTGTAGGCTTCTACTTTTTGTGTTCAGTCATAAAAGCAGCTATGAATAGTGTGGTTTTGTCGAAGATTTTTTTTTGGCGATGTGCTATTGTTTCTTGTAGGCCAGTGTTGCAAGACTGAGCAACTGTGAGCAGCCATCAGCTATGCATTATTGTATTAATTGAAGACATAGTATGCATCACAAGCTTTGTTGCTGCTCCATAACAGTGCGGCCACATGATAACGGAGTGAGGTCCTCTTATTTGCAACCTGTTTGTATGAACTGGTCATCTATGAATGAATGCACGCATATACATGAACCAATTACTCAAGTTCACTCTGATAATCACAGAGAACACTACAGTTTAGGATCACAAGGTTTTCATTTGGTTTAAACTTTACCATTCTCTAACATAGCTTCTGAGATTAGCTGATTAAGTGATATGGTATATTTGGTGGTAATTTAACGAAATATAACTTCTGAAGTTAGTTCATGACGTTATACAGTATATTGGTGGCATGGGCGTCCGCAGAAATTTTTTCGGGGGGGGGGCATAATTTTAACGGCCAGTGCCCGGCGTAAAAGTGGTGGTGAGTGCACCGTGGCGAGCGTGTGAGACAGAGAGAGCGAGATAGGATGACAGAGAGAGTGAGGCAGGGTGACAGAGAGAGCGAGGCAGCATGACAGAGAGAGGGGGGCAGGGTGACAGAGAGAGTGAGGCAGGATGACAGAGAGAGGGAGGCAGGGTGACAGAAAGAGCGAGGCTGGGTGACAGAGAGAGCGAGGCAGGATGACAGAGAGAGGGAGGCAGGGTGACAGAGAGAGCGAGGCAGGATGACAGAGAGAGGGAGGCAGGGTGACAGAGAGCGCGAGGCAGGATGACAGAGAGAGCGAGGCAGGGTGACAGAGAGAGTGAGACAGGATGACAGAGAGAGCGAGGCAGGGTGACAGAGAGAGCGAGGCAGGGTGACAGAGAGAGCGAGGCAGGGTGACAGAGAGAGCGAGGCAGGGTGACAGAGAGAGCGAGGCAGGGTGACAGAGAGAGCGAGGCAGGGTGACAGAGAGAGCGAGGCAGGGTGACAGAGAGAGCGAGGCAGGGTGACAGAGAGAGCGAGGCAGGGTGACAGAGAGAGCGAGGCAGGGTGACAGAGAGCGCGAGGCAGGGTGACAGAGAGCGCGAGGCAGGGTGACAGAGAGAGGGCGACAGGGGGGGAGACCAGGGGAGACATAGGGGGAGGTCCAGGGGAGGCTGTGGGGGGCCAGAGAAGGTCCAGGAGAGGTCTTGGGGGGACCAGGGGAGGCCGTGGGGGGACCAGGGGAAGCCGTGGGGGGACCAGGGGAGGCCGTGGGGGGACCTCTGGAGGCCATGGTGGGACCAGGGAAGGTCTTGGGGGGACCAGGGGAGGCTTTGGGGGGACCAGGGGAGGCCGTGGGGGGACCAGGGGAGGCCGTGGGGGGACCAGGGGAGGCCGTGGGGGGACCAGGGGAGGTCTTGGGGGGACCAGGGGAGGTCTTGGGGGGGACCAGGGGAGGTCTTGGGGGGGACCAGGGGAGGTCTTGGAGGGGACCAGGGGAGGTCTTGGGGGGGACCAGGGAAGGCCGTGGGGGGACCTCTGGAGGCCGTGGGGGGACCTCTGGAGGCCGTGGGGGGACCTCTGGAGGCCGTGGGGGGACCTCTGGAGGCCATGGTGGTACCAGGGGAGGTCTTGGGGGGACCAGGGTAGGCCGTGGGGGGACCAGGGGAGGCCGTGGGGGGACCAGGGGAGGCCGTGGGGGGACCAGGGGAGGCCCTGGGGGGACCAGGGGAGGCCGTGGGGGGACCAGGGGAGGCCGTGAGGGGACCAGGGGAGGCCGTGGGGGGACCAGGGGAGGCCGTGGGGGGACCAGGGGAGGCCGTGGGGGGACCAGGGGAGGCCGTGGGGGGATCAGGGGAGGCCGTGGGGGGACCAGGGGAGGCAGTGGGGGGACCTCTGGAGGCCGTGGGGGGGCCTCTGGAGGCCGTGGGGGGACCTCTGGAGGCCGTGGGGGGACCAGGGGAGGTCTTGGGACCAGGGGAGGTCTTGGGGGGACCAGGGGAGGCTGTGGGGGGACCAGGGGAGGCTGTGGGGGGACCAGGGGAGGCCGTGAGTGGACCAGGGGAGGCCGTGGGGGGACCAGGGGAGGCCGTGAGGGGACCAGGGGAGGCCGTGGGGGGACCAGGGGAGGCCGTGGGGGGACCAGGAGAGGCAGTGGGGGGACCTCTGGAGGCCGTGGTGGGACCAGGGGAGGCTGTGGGAGGACCAGGGGAGGCTGTGGGGGGACCAGGGGAGGCTGTGGGGGGACCAGGGGAGGCCATGGGGGGACCAGGGGAGGTCTTGGGGGGACCAGGGGAGGCTGTGGGGGGACCAGGGGAGGCTGTGGGGGGACCAGGGGAGGCCAGTGAGGGGGCCAAAGGAGGCCAGGGGAGAAGCATGGGAGGACATGGGACATTGCTTACCTGCTCTAGAAGAAATGGCGGCTTTACAGCTCAGAGCCTGGCTGCGAGCCAAAAAAAAAAAATCCTGGCAAAGCACCAGCCAATCAGGTTGGGGGGGGGGGGGAGTCCGGCAGGGGAATTGTTTTTGAGACTTCATTGGGCACGGCCAGGACTGCGAGTGATCCAGGGGGGGGCAAGCGCCCCCTCTTGCCCCCCCCCCCTGCGGACGCGCATGATTGGTGGTTATTTGATGAAGTATAGCTCCTGAGATTAGTTGATAACATTATACAGTATATTTGGTGGTTATTTGATGAAGTTTAACTTCTGAGATTAGTTGATAACGTTATACAGTATATTTGGTGGTTATTTGATGAAGTATAGCTTCTGAGATTAGTTGATAATGTTATACATTATATTTGATGGTTATTTGATGAAGTTTATCTTCTGAGATTAGTTGATTAAATTATACAGTATATTTGGTGGTTATTTGATGAAGTTTAACTTCTGAGATTAGTTGATAACGTTATACAGTATATTTGATGGTTATTTGATGAAGTTTATCTTCTGAGATTAGTTGATTAAATTACACGGTATATTTGGTGGTTTGATGAAGTTTAACTTCTGAGATTAGTTAATAAGGTTATACAGTATATTTGGTGGTTTGATGAAGTATAGCTTCTGAGATTAGTTGATAACGTTATACAGTATATTTGGTGGTTATTTGATGAAGTTTAACTTCTGAGATTAGTTGATAACGTTATACAGTATATTTGGTGGTTATTTGATGAAGTATAGCTTCTGAGATTAGTTGATAATGTTATACATTATATTTGATGGTTATTTGATGAAGTTTATCTTCTGAGATTAGTTGATTAAATTATACAGTATATTTGGTGGTTATTTGATGAAGTTTATCTTCTGAGATTAGTTGATTAAATTATATGGTATATTTGGTGGTTTGATGAAGTTTAACTTCTGAGATTAGTTGATGAAGTTATACAGTATATTTGGTGGTTATTTGATGAAGTATAGCTTCTGAGATTAGTTGATAATGTTATACATTATATTTGATGGTTATTTGATGAAGTTTATCTTCTGAGATTAGTTGATTAAATTATACAGTATATTTGGTGGTTATTTGATGAAGTTTATCTTCTGAAATTAGTTGATTAAATTATACAGTATATTTGGTGGTTATTTGATGAAGTATAGCTTCTGAGATTAGTTGATAACGTTATACGGTATATTTGGTGGTTATTTGATGATGTATAGCTTCTGAGATTAGTTGATAATGTTATACATTATAATTGATGGTTATTTGATGAAGTTTATCTTCTGAGATTAGTTGATTAAATTATACGGTATATTTGGTGGTTTGATGAAGTTTAACTTCTGAGATTAGTTAATAAGTTTATACAGTATATTTGGTGGTTTGATGAAGTATAGCTTCTGAGATTAGTTGATAACGTTATACATTATATTTGATGGTTATTTGATTAAGTTTATCTTCTGAGATTAGTTGATTAAATTATATGGTATATTTGGTGGTTTGATGAAGTTTAACTTCTGAGATTAGTTGATGAAGTTATACAGTATATTTGGTGGTTATTTGATGAAGTTTAACTTCTGAGATTAGTTCATAAGGTTATACAGTATATTTGGTGGTTTGATGAAATATTGCTTCTGAGATTAGTTGATCATGTTATACAGTATATTTGATAACGTTGTATAGTATATCTTTTCATATGAGATACTTGCAGAGTCTTGTCTTTCCTAATTTGGCCATTGGACTGACGGCAAAGCATCTGGTGTGTTACAAAGAGACTTGATTTAATAGAACAGAAATAAATTCCATTTAGCATATTCTGGGAACCACACAAGACTTAATATTTCAAAGTAGTTGGTGGTGGTTTTCACGTCTATGCCCCACATTTGTGTATTTTTCACAAGAGTTTAGGCCAATAAGCACTAAGGAGCTACTTTATTTTGTACCTTTCTCTATCTCACTCTCTCCCTCGTTCCTTTCCCTCTCTTTTTTTTCTGCCTTTCTCTATTTCTCTAAATATTCGCACTATCTGAATAACTTCCTCTAAATAGTAACATTAGTGACCACCAGCAGGTATTTTCTAAGGATAGTTTGATAATGCAGCCCTACCGTGCATCTTTGTAATAGCTGCAGCAGTCATATGAACTATAAACAAAATAAGGACAGTATTACCGCTGCTTTCACTGTATTGCAACATGGGACTTTACTTTAATAGCCAATAAATGGAACTGGTGTGATGCAGCAACATGAGGATCTGCCCGGACCATTAGCATCAAGCTGCTCTAACAAGGGACTTTGTGCATCTTGGTCCTAGGCACCACTGGAACTGTGGTTGCATGGAAGCAGCAGATGTCCCTCAATGGGTGGGGCTTGGAAGAACTAATGTTGCAGCCCCCTTCTTTTAAAAAATGACTTTGTGACAATGGGAGCCATATGAGTCCTCCTGAGCAGGGAACCGGCTGAGGCAGTGACATAATGATCACTACAGATGGTGCACCATAGGTTTCTCTACAGGAGTCACTGTTTGGAAATGAACGTCTAAATCAAATCACAAAACAAATAACAATGATAAATCTTCTCTCAATGGTTCACAATTTAGTGTGTATTCATATTTAAAGTAGGTGGGGTGAATTAGAGAAGCCCTACTAGTGGACATTGTATTATATAAACATTTGTTAGCTATCAAATGTATATTATGTATTATGCCTATACATTATTAAATGCTTCAAACTGCAGTTTAAATGGGCAGTTCCCACATAACAGGCAAAAGAAAATGAACAATTTATCAATGTAATAGCCTTTCCTAGAATAATTCAATCACCTTTAAAGTAAACGTTTTACTAATTTCATTACTTGAAAAAGTGAATGTGTTTTCGGTTGCACCGGGTTTTAATCTTATCTGGTAACTCATCGCCTCACAATAACTTTCCAAATGAAAGAAAGAAGAGAAAATGTAAAAAATAGCTGTAGATTTTAAGGGCCTTGTTCATTACGCTGTGATACTGACAATCGCTGTGCAAGTGCAGGGAATCTGCTATTGACTTGAATGGCACTGTAGTTTCCCCGCAATATCGCTATGAACAGCAGTATCGCAGCTAAAAACATGAAACCATAAAGGACAAATTCACTGAGCTCCGATACAGATTGTCACACCACAGTAAATCCCAGCGTTGGACTTCTAAAAAGTCAAATCTAATACCAAAGAATGGGAGATCTGATAAAGATTGTAAAAAAACTTCCAAATAGTTTGGTCACCATGAAAGCACCTAAAATAAAAAGATATACATTTCATTTATTAAATATACCTCTGCCATTAGTTCATTTTAGCCTAGGATGGGCTGCACCGCTAAATTAGTGTTGGGAATTTGAAACTAGACATAAGGCCATAATTTGATCCTCAAATAAAAAAAAAAGGGATGCAATTGCCCAATTTCTTTTGAGCAACAGTCAAATTGTAATATTTATAAAACAGCTAAAACATAATCATATAAAACAGTAATGCAATTTATTTAAAAATTGCACATGCTCATGCGGCAACAGGTTGAATCCTCCGTTACTGAATGGGACCCTTTGGGCACAGGTTGCCCATAGCTAATGAAACCCTTCTTGCTATAGGACAAGCCTGCAACGCGTTCCGGGGCCAATGCATTGCACATTCAGCAAAGTGTTTGTAGGCAAAAGACAAGGGAGACCTGCTGAGACAACCAACAGTACGTCTGTTTCAGGGGCGGAAAGCAGGTTATGGGAATATAAATGAGTAGATCTTTCCTACACGTGAAAGACATAGGTAATTCAATTTCATTCTGTTTATCTTATGATACGTATTTAGCAAATAAGGTCGGCTATGCTGGGGCCATGCAAATGAGAATTTTTATCATCCGTATCAGGACGTGGAAAGGATTATCTAAGCATTAACCTTGATTTTAATGGCGAAATCACAATTTGGATGAGTCTGATTATTTACTAAATACAATACATAAATGCAACGGGTTTTTAACACCCACTGCACTCTGGCATTATCGCATTACTTCCCTCCTTTGTTGCCTTGCAGACAGGAATATGAAAGCAATCTGTCCTGTAGTGAGACTGGCTCCAGAAGCATTTCTCTGATAAGAAGACCCCCTGCCCTTTGCTAGTGTCTGGTCCAGTAGGCTTAGCCATGCGCTTAATCCCCAGAAAGTGGTTCGATTATTGCTGACCAGCAATGGCAAAATTATTATTTTATTTTTTTTCCAGCTATCAACCTTCCTTTAATTCCTTAAGTAGAAATGCAGTGCAATCTATATTTCCTTGGCATGTGTCACGCAGATGGGGGCACTGCTCATGTTTTCAAATAACCATGCTCAAAAATAACATTGTTTGAATAATAAATTCAGCAAAGCCTTCCCGAGAAATAGAGGCACAATTCTCAAGAGCTGCATAAACTTTTACGCATGAAGCTGTAGCTCATCCACATTATGCAGAAAGAATATATTCTGCTACAAAGTGGATATTTGTGTCTGGCGTCTTTAATTTCAGAAGGCATGGGAGCAAAGGAAATGCTTCGTTTTTAAATAGTATAACATATTATTTATTTTTTTAATGTTTGGAACAGCACTGTAGTTTTGCTCTAGCCTCAGTTTTTGTGCTTGGCATTAAAAACAAGCAGATTCAAATCCTTCATGTAGGTCGTCGCTGTCAGGCAACCATGACTCTACATTTTAGTATTGATTGGAGTCGTTGAAGTAAATTCCTTTTTAAGTTAATCCTCATCCCTCCCCGAGACAGGAGCACGCTGGTGTGTGTGTGTGCATCTATGCAGATGTACAACACAGAGACCATAAAAAAAAAAAAAAAAGACGAGTTGTATTCTGCTGAAGACTATCGCACTGGAAGTGAAGTCCCATTTGGAGACATATGTTGGGGCTGCATCTGTCTTTATAACACCTTTGTTATATAAAATTTTATTTTAATTGTTCCCTTTTTTTCTTGCCATTTCGTAGCTTGGAAACGGGGTCTGTGGTTCACTTTTTTCCTCTACTGCATGCTTGTTTACCACCTGCAACCATCGTGATATGTTGGTTTTTCTGATGGTCCAAGGTACATTTTAGGTACCTTCTGACTGTTTGGGCCTGCATGGGGTTTGCAGCCACCGCAGAATTTTGTACCCTGTTGTGAAAATGTAGGTCCCAAAACCCAACTATGAAAAGCACAATAATGTATGACTCTGGACATGCAACATTTTACCACTTTTGAGGCTGGCTAGTTATTACCTCATATCTGCAGTACTTGAGGGGGAAAAAGGCTTAAGCAACGCCAGAGCTGCAGTGATTACAGCTGAATTATAAAACGTTTGCTAGGAAAATACAAAGAGAGACATTTTTTTTAAATATTTAAATATTTTACTTGAGTCTTTTTCTTTATTTTGGTCACTTCATTGTGTCGTGTCCTTTATATGAAATAAATACAGTAGTTTCAACAAAATAGCGAACTAATAAAGAATTGCAGAAATTGAGTATGCAGTTACGAGAAGAAACTGAAAATAATGCAAATTTGTATGGTACATTTTGTGGGGCACCTTAGGACAGATGGCTCAATCACTCCCTGCTTCAGCACAGGTGGCTCAATCAAAGGCTCTGATTGAACCACCTGTGCTGAAGCTGGGATATCTGCAAAACCTGACCTATTGGGAGGAGGGGGGGGGCTTGAGGACTGGAGTTGAGCATCCCTGCCTTAGGGAATTGATCAATTTGTAACTGAGGGAGATAGCAATGTTCTAAAATATGAATACTACAATGGTCTCTTCGGCAGAAAGAAGGGTAGTTCAACACAATGGGGGCTATTAACCAAGCGCTGATGCAGGGTATTCCACCTCAATCTGATGTGAACTTCCATTGAAGTCCATGGCAGTTACAGTAACACAGGATCGCAGTACGATACCCAGCATCGGCACTTAGTGAATCCCGGCGTGTGTGCCAAGGCTTGTTTCTCCGGGAGATCTCTGCATGTGTTTTATACACGATGAAGAGGTTAGTTGTTGGCAAACAAAACGCACCTCTCCCGTTTTGGTAGTGCAGCAATCTAGTAGTCCTTTTTTAATAATGTTATTGATTTGGATTTTATCCAAATGTGCGCATAAGCTTTTGAGGCTACATTAGTCTTCTATACAGATGTGATCCCTGTTTGCATAAAAGTCAATAACTTCTACATTTGTCATTTGAAGTTTGTGGCCAAGTCTTACATTTTTTGTTGGGAATCCTATATCAGGTCCTAATATGAAACATCAGACAAATTCTTGTTGTAACTTAACTACATGCAAGTTGAAGAGGATGGCTATATCTCAGCCAATTATTTTGAATGAGCCAAAGAGAACACTTATGGGTGCTGGCTGAAGTAGTCATGCATCAAGAGAATGCCTTAGTATTTCATCATTTCACCGTGCATAAGACTCAACTTGCATGACTTTCTCGTCTTCTCATTGCCTCAAATCTTTTCATCCAGTCAGAGAGTGTGTGTGTGTGTGTGTGTGTGTGTATACCCCGTAGCAATACTCGCCTCTCCCCAGGACATTATAAATGAGCACTCACACCCCGAAAACTGTCAAATTACATCGCAACTACGGGAGTTCCTTTTAACAGCTTAAAATAACATCTACAAATTAAGCAAAACCCAATTTGGCGTATATATAGAACCCAGTTTAGCAAAATGTGCCAAAAAATTAGGGCAATCTCTACAAAAAGTAATAGGTTCAATTAGACCAGGGGTGCGCAAACTGGGGGGCGCGAGATTTTCAGGGGGGGGGGGCGGCGGTTACAGAGTTCCCACGCTCTCCCCAAGGCATTTAAATTAAATGCCGGAGGACCGTACGAGGCCTCTGTAGCTTTCTCCTCCCTTGTCTTTGGCGGCGCGTCACCATGGTAACACGACATCAGATGACGTCGTGTGGGTCACGTGGTGTCATTTGACACCGTAGCCAATCCGGGGGGGGGGGGTGGCGCAAAGCAGGTGAGGAGAGCATGCAGGGGGAAAAAAATTTGCGCACCCCTCAATTAGAGCTCGAAGACAAATAGAGGCTGGTACCGTGTTACCCCATAGAAAAGACAAAGAAATGTAAGGTAAAAGTGATACTTTAATAACGAACTCGTGGTTAAAAAGAGTGCAAGCTTTCAGGACCAAAGTGGCCCCTTCTTCACGCAGATTTTAGCTCAAAGATCGTACTTATCACATTTGACACTTATTATTAGAAATCCTTGCAGTGCTTTTTGTATGAAAAGGATTACAAAATTGCATTCAGTATATAGGACCAGACAGTTTCTAAAATAAAAAGGAGTAAAGTCTCCCTTTGTCAGGCTTAAGCACCAATTATTATACCCCACAAGTCTTTGATGTGAGAAAGATGACAGATGCTCTGACAGGCCCGGGTGGGCGCGTCCTTTCAACCGGTTGTCGCTTTCTCTGGCCAGATACACTTTCACAACTTGATCACTTTGAGAAGTTAATTATTTAATTTCCAATTTAATCAGGGAGTATCAAATACTTAATAATACCCTCCCAGTAGTTAACAGGTTCATGGTACTCACATCCTTGCACTGAGAGGAATCTGATGAACACATAGGTACAGCCTGGGACAGCCACCCTTGCAACCTCAAGAATGAAATGACTCCTGATATTTGTCAAAACAGTATTCTGTCACTTATTCGTATGAGTGGGTGCTTGCGCAGTTCTCCAATTTACATATGACATCACTCACAATTGTACAGAACATGAATGATCTTAGTGTTAATCTATAATGGCATTGAATAGTGTGTCTCTTCAGTCACTCTTGGCCCAGAACTTAAGGAAATGTACTGCACAGGAGCAGCTTTGAACCTGGACTATCCAGATAACAAGAACAGTTTTCGGTACCTGTCAACCCTCACTGCCATTTCAATAGAAACAGCTAGGTATAGTTCCTGAACAAGAAAAAATGCATTGCCTTAACTGTTCGATTGCCACTGAAGCCATGGACCCATAGCTTTTTTTTTATAACACAGACCCTCATTGCCAGAATAAAACAATAAAAAGTTATGTTTTAGTAAATGGGGTTAACCTCTTGGTTGCCATACTGCACACAAACTTTAATTCTTACACGACTTTTATAGTGACACTAATTCTGCTTATTTTACCTATTTTGTCTATTCTTTTTTTTTATTTTTTATTATGTAGTTTAATAGTATTTTCATAGAATAGTCTAGTTTAATTTCTGTAATCTTATAATTGTAGACTGTTTAAGTCTGCTGCAGGGGATTTAACTGAAGCATGCCAATGACTGAAACTGTTAAGTATTGATAACATAGCATTGCCTCTTTCAATCTGGGAAGGCACAACAATGTCGACAGAAGTATCACCAAACAAATCCTGTAAATGTAAGCATCAATTTTCGATATTAGAGGGGTATATATCAGGGGATTCGGAGGGACACTATCACAATTTAATAAATAACCCCCTTAGCATCGGTGTATGCCCATTTACAACTTTTGATACATATTCCCCCAAATGTTAGAATATCAGTATATACAGCTTTGGACATGTACTGTACCACTTAACGACATATAGATAACTACGGGAAGAATGTTCCACAGTTGCAATTATCAAAGCTGACCTACTAATGCATTTATTAGAAAAGTCACAATAATGGCCAATTTCAAGAATCAAGACTTCCAATAATACATCGATATTCTTTAGTAAATAGAAACAAAAATATATTTTGTACTGGCTAAGAAAGACTGTAAAGTTAAACCACTAAATTGACATAATTCGATTTTAGATCAGTGTGATATTGATGCACTTTTTTTCTTTCATTTTCCCAACAGATTTCCTATATTGATATGCCTGGGCCAAAGGGCAGACACCTAAACCGCCATCTTGCAATTAATGGCATACAAGATGTTGCCATTTGCTGGTGGCCAGTACCTGTTGATGATGTCTGGCCTTGGTCTCCAATCTCAGGGGAAAAAGACCGAGCCAACTTAGTTCTGTTGAACTGCAATCATAACAGGCTTGAGGTAAGACTCTATGGCCCCTATACTGTATGTGATGCAGATTACCAGGCAGTTACTCGTTTGGAAAAAAGTAGAACAAGCTGAACGCTTCATGGCTTTGCAAAATTAGACAAAATGTATATTTAAAAAGGTAAAATATACATGATACATTGTAATACTTATTGTGATTGCTAGTAATGTTACAGCGTTTCTTCTGTAAATGCATTTGCGAACTCACAAAGAAGCAAAGGTTTCACTGCAACTTACAGTATATCAAATCTGCACCACATTGGTATAACACAGCCGTACCCATTACCCACAGTAGTTATTGGCAGTTTTCTATGCACATAGGGTTATATTTACTAAAGAGTGATTAGCCCTAAGGCACCTTTTTGGCCCATTCTGTTAAATAGGCCTTATGGCCGTAGGACAGCAATGGTGAACCTGTGGCATGCGTGCTAATTCTGGCACATGACAGCATGTGAGCCAGCATACCTGCCGTCCGAACTTCTCACTACCCTCCTCTTTCCTCCTAGAGATGGTGAGCGTTTAAGTGGTAGGGAGTGCATGGACTGAGTACTGGTGAGTGAGGGAAGTGAGAGTGCTTATACTGTACCACTTCAATGCGGAGACTGCATTCTCAATGCATTGTGCTTTATCATACTATATATGTAGCCAAGAGCACAGCAGAAATAATGCAGGGGCACAATTACACTAGGAAACAAGTAAGCTTACATTTAGGAGCACATTGTTCGAAAGATTTGCCATCACTGCCATACAATGTTCTAAAAATAGACATCATTTAGTAAATAATAAAGGCTTTGGTAGTTTGTTTAATCGGTGCTGCAGTGTGCAGCACTTGTATGATAGCAATAGGCTGTAAATATTGGATAAACGGATAACATGCTTCCAACCCCCCTCATAAATAATGGACAGGAAAATGCTCTCATAGATATTTGGGGAGTAGTGCTAATTTTGTGTATAAGGGTCCTAACACTAGAAGAATATTGGGACAACTATCTCGGGTAAATAAGCATTTCAAAAGCTTCCCGATCAGCTATTATCTCAATGCTTCTCGTGAGTAGGTATAGCGTAGCCAAGCTATGTGTAAATATTTGCCAAATTGTTATTTGCAAATCTTTAAAATATCTCTGCATTTTACCGATTTGAACATCCTTTCCCCCCTTAAGAATAAACAATTTTAAGTAGTCATTAACGTCATGTAAATTTATTTCAAGAGTGTTGAGTTCATTATAATTAATTATATGTTTTTCACACAATTAGCATTTTTTTTGTGCCATAGATTGCTAAAACAAGGGCAAACAAAACCTTCTGCCTCCAGTCTCTAGAACTCCAGACTTCTCTCATTGCGAGCAAAAGCAAATAAAAATAACGAATAGAACGAAAATCAGAAGAGTCATTTGGTTACCAGAGTGTGCCCTTGGGTGCCACAGTCAAATAAGAAAAGTAATTTATTTTTAATTAAACTGCGATATAGTCGATTGTACGAAAACTCCCAGTTACTTGAATGCCCCAATCAGCACTATCACAGTTTAATGAATAAGCCCCCTTCTCCCCCTGTCCCCATGAATCAGACTCTACACCTATTATTTGAAATGCCTGCATTGGGAAACCAAAAATGGCATACCCTCTACTACATTTGGAACTTGTGACATTGTGAACCATAAAGAGATTGGCACGCACCTTTGTTGTACTTTAAGTTATTTTTCGGTTCCAGACAGGAAATTTAGTTTAGCAGGACATTTCTGCTTCTATGGTCTGCATATCAAAGAGTATAGAGAAGAAAGGGAGAATTATATTATTATTACCCTAGGTACATGTTGAACCGATGGCAAAAGTACGTTTTTATGCTGTGTTCCATTGCACTGCGGGGTTCCCTTAGATATCGTTAAAGATTCAGAGGGCAAACAATCCTTAATGGTGGTTATTTAAGATTTTGAGCTACCATGATTTTTTTAAACTATATTTCCTGGGGCGTCTTCCAATTGCAAAACATACGCTATGGGAAGGCACTTCTTCCCCCCATCTGGTTAGTGAATCCTTTTTTTAGAATACATAGAGGGTAGTGTTGTAGCCTACCCAGATGATTTTGCATTATTTAGCAATACCTGGGAGGAGCACCTGATGACAACGGCACTGGACCAAATAAAACCAGCAGGACTGACAATTAAACCAGGACTGACCATTAAACCAGGGAAGTGCTAAATGGGCATGTATGAGGTGCAGTACTTGGGCACTGGGTGGGGGTTGGGATCATCCATCCTGAGCAGAGCAATGTGGATGCTATTACTGCTTGACCCACCCATTGACCCACCCAAAAAGCAGGTGATGTATTTTTTAGGGACGGCTGGGTACTACAGAATGTTTGTCCGTCACTATAGTACCCTGGCCAAAGCTCTGACAGACCTGATAAAGAAGAAACTGCACCAAGTAGTAATGTAGACTTCTGACTGTGAAGAGCCCTTTACAGCCTTGAAAGCCTCCCAGGCTGACTCCCGTGTGTTACAGGACTCTGACTTCACTAGGTGTAGGTGTGTAGTATGGACTGACGCATCCAACAATGGCATGGCAGCAGTCCTTAGTCTGGTAGATAATTAGGGGTAAGAGCACCCCATTGTGTACCTGAGCAAGAAACTGTTGTCTAGGGAGATGTCTTGTGGAGAAAGTGTCTTTCAGAAGCTGCAGCTCTACCTGTATGGATGTAACTTTAATGTGATCACGTACCACAACCCTCTGAGTTAAACAGGGTGGCTGGAGACAATGGGAAATGCGGTAGAGCTTAGCCCTCCAGCTGTATGATTTCACTGTTCAGCACACGGAGGGTAAGGCGCATAGTAATGCAGATGATCTATCACACCAGTGGGAGTGCTCCACGCAGGTGGACAATGAGATAGGCCTGTAAAGCCCACTCTCCTTGTGCATCTTTTAAAAGGGGGAGGTGTCATGATAAAGTCATGCAGGGGTTAAAATTTTGTGAGCAGTACAGCAACCAAGGGATTAACCTTCTTTTTAAGAGACCTATCTTTTCTGTTTCTTGTGGGTTTATTATGGAATATCATGGGTCCATGACTTGGGTGGCAATACAACCATTAAGGAAAGCCATGCATACATTATACTGACAAGTAACAGTTTATAGGTACCCCACCTGGTGTTATTCTATCTGCTGGGGCCAACTTCAATTCCTGAGACATTCCCAGCAGACCCAGAGGTGACACTGTATTCACCATCATTACAGATTAATAATATGTAAGAAAATTGACGTCTGGTACAACCCATAATAATATCTGGTAAAAATCTGAAAAGGGCAAAGTACACGATGGTAATGATATAAAATGTAAGAAGCTATCGGTGTTGATAATTAGTTTCCCTCTCAGTGTTAAAAGTTACTGTCACCAGTGATATTTATGTATTCGTCAGACTTCTCTGAATACAAGCATATGGGTATCATAATCTGGTGGTTACAGGGAGAGCGTTATGGGGTATTTTGTACGCTCAGATTAAATTGAAATTGAACAATCCCCCTTTATCAGAGAAGCCAGACATAAAAATGTCACAGGGCAGAAAGAGTGATAGATGGGAGATAAGACACAACTACAGAGGCCGGTTCAGGCAACTGGTCTTTGTCACAGATGGGAGGCTGGGGGTTTAAAAGGCTGGTCCCTAAAGCAGAATGCACCCAGAGGTGTGTTATACCCAATAACACAGGGATTTCATATATCCTACTACATGGCCTAATATTGTATACAGTAATACTAATGTATTAGGTTTTATGTTTTATTCCTTTTTATTTTGTAAATTGTCCACATACTGTAGGTTTTGTAATTCTTTTTTTTTTCTGTAATAAGCACTGTATGGCTTTTGTAATATTAAATCTAAAATTGACTAGATAATGTATTTTAGCTCTAATAGAACCTATTACCTCATTTTCTGACACATTTAAAACAAAAATGTTTTAATTTAATAAAAATGTTCTATTTTCTAGTATAAGGGGGCCGAAGACTCCTGAGGTGTAAGCCCTTAAATTAATCCTGGTGGTAGCAATGTAATTGTGGTGTAGTTTGACTTATTTGGGGTGCGGGTGTTCATTTTTGATGCCCTGCAAGGAGGTGAGTGGGACAACTGGAGAGCTGGTCGCTCTTAACCTCTTTCACATGCACGAATGCACACGTATATGTGACAATAATAAACTGCCTTCTAGGACTCAAGAAAGAAGTATAGAGGCACTTTTTCTGATCAGTCCCAAAGACAGTCATATCGTCATATGAAATCTTACAAACCAGGCCATAACGTTTCTTGTGGCATCCAATAAGTCCAAGGGCAGTGTCAAGAGAGAGGGGATTTGGCCCGGGATTAAAGGGGTTACACCCCATTTGGCCACCCTCTACTCTCACCTGGGAAGCAAGGGGTTAACTGGACTGGGGTCCAGTAATGTGGTTTTGCCTTGCTTCAGCCATCCAACTGTTTATTCCCCTGTAAAAATGTATTGTTTCTGTTCCAGTGACTGCACCACACAAACACTGGGAGCCATCCGGGAGGGCAAGGGTTAATAGTTGAATAGTGATTTTAGCCCTTTGCTTAAGTTACCCTCAAAGATGCCTGCCTACTAAGGAATGCGACCAAATGTTTAGGAAGCAGACCCCTGATCAAAGGCTCAGCCATTCTACCTGTTTGCAGGAAGCTGGAGTGGTTTGTGAGTGTTATAACTCACACTTACAAACCATAGTATCCTGCCAGACACCCCATTTGGTATACTGGCCAAACGCCCCTGATTTAGGAGTGGGGCTACAGAATAAGTGACCTTATTAAATATAAGAATATTATGAGATGTCCTCGGCTGAACGTGCTAAAAGCTACATATGTGTATTCGTGGGACTGATTCGCACATAAGGATTACAGACACATGATGTCTCGCTGGTACTAAGAGCCAGATATTAATATCTCTCTTAATTTTAGTACTACACGGTAATAAAGTCTCATTGGGAGCGTCATGCGTGACGGAATGTATTAATATGTCTCGCGTGACGGAATGTATTAATATGTCTCGCGTGCCAGTAAGTATCACTGAACTGAAGTTATGAAGTTATTTACAGTGTATATGGGAATTTGGATCTGCTCTGAAAATGCAGACCCCCCATCTGCTATGCTAATAGGGCAGGGAGAGCATCCTGCAAGAATTAGCATAGGCCAGTGATCAAAAGGTAACTGCCCTAATTGTTTATACTGCGGGCAGGAACCAAGGAACTGAGTGTTTTTAAGTGTGATACTTCACACTTACAATGGAAACCAAAATCTGCTTCAAAGAGATTTTTTCTAGCTACCTCGGCATCTAGGGTTAAGAGATGGGTTTGAAATGGTATTTAACCCAGTGTCAGCCCTTACTCAAATGTCTTCATGTATGGTCTGCATGATCTTCATGTACTGCTGTGATGCCAACATCTGAACCGGAATTATGGAAGAAATGGCCCATCCTGTATCCTGATGGCTTACTTGTCCTAACCTTTAAGTAAGTGCTATATTTTGGCTGTTATTTGTATATCTCGTGTGTTCACCTTTTTCAAGGAATAAATTATATTTTATCATATCTAAGCCTCGTCCAGTTCAACCCAGTTATATTTTTGGTGGTGTATTATTTATAGCCTGTCACAAAGCTCCCGTCACAGGCAGTAAGCCACAAAGGTTCATTCCCAACACAGGACCTCAGAGATTTGTAGCATTAAAATTATGAGGTCGACTCCTTGGATCAGATTCCAGTAGGAGACAGAATTACCTTCTTCTGGAGGGTGTGGGACTATCCCAACACAAATGGGCTTTTCTTTTGTAAACCCTCCCTGCCCGGCTCCTATGGAGTTTATATCATTGTCCATAGCTTCCTTCACATCCTACTGTACAAACGCCCTTTCTTGAGGAATCCATTAAATACCCTTTTAAAAGCAGGGGTTTAATCCAGCGTTCCTCCAGCGCAGAAAAGATCAGGGATATATTAAAATCTCTTCCTTATACCAGAGGCCAAAGGTGGGAGGCTCATTCAGGCCAGTTTTGGATCTCACATTTCTGAACACTTTGTAAAAGTCCATTATTTCAAGATGGAATCTGTCAGAAGGGTGATAATATCCATTCATCCACAAGATATTCTGACATTGTGGTTTTGAAAGATGCTTATCTCCATGATTCTCTCCTCGATACACTTTCTAAATGACACCCTCTTGTATTCCCCTCCCATTCTCCGCATTTGAAGTACACACTATCCATATTTTCTTCCCTGCCTTTCTTGCAGTCATCTACCACCTACTGGACCTATCATCCAGTTCCTGGATAATTTAGCTGTGTGACTTACACCCTTTCTCTCTCCTGACTCCCCCACTCTCATTCTAGAGGACTTTAATATTCCTAATAGAATAACGTTAATGCCCAAGCTGCCACTCATCTCCTCTCTTTACTCCCCTCCCCCTCCCACATCTCTTCTCTACCCTTGACCAGTTCGCTGCTACCGTCCCATCAAACCTCAACCATGTCACACAAATAAAATAACATGATACCTCCAGAGATGCTATCACAGGGCTGAAATATAGCAGATTTTGTACACTACAAATGAATTCTCTGCTTATAATGCTGCCCTTTCTAGGGAAAAAAAAAACTACTTTCACTCCCTCATTCCTCCACCCATACCAGTTCCCAGTACTGCCTTTATGGCTCAAGATCTCTCTAACCACTTTAGAAATAAAAATCAATACTATTTGATATGACTTTGCTCTTTGCCAAGCTCACTTTGTCAAGACACTGGATCGAAGGTTAGTGAATCTTGCCCATAGTTCCAGAGTTAGAGGACATTTTGAGAGGTTCTGCAGTTTAAACCACCTGTGTACTGTGAGTGGTTAGGATTATTGTGCATTCAAGACAAACACATAAATTACTAAACCACGCCTCCTTTTTAAATTATTTTTTAAATGTCTTCCTATTTATTATTTGACCTTGTGGTGTGCTTGTAACTGCATTACAGTAGCAAGTGACGCTTTCAAAATATAATGTTTCTACAATGTTTCACCTCAGTGGTTCTCCTAAATTAATTCGAAGCAACCATCCTTCAAAAATCATGTACAGACAAACTATGAATACATATATATAGGTGCCGGTACGCGGTCTCTTACCTTCCATTGCTCCTCATCTCCATCGCATTGTCTTTACGTTGCGTTGTCATGGCAATGTGACGTTGACTCGCCTTCACAAGGAGAGGATGCCAGAGATGAGAAGCAGGAGGAGAAGGTAAGAGAAAAAGGTGCCGGTACCTTACACTGGCATGTACCATCACAAAAAAAGACATACACTCACACACAACCACAGTGTGTGTGTGTGTGTGTGTATGTATGTGTGTATATATATATATATATATATATATATATATATATATATATATAATACATTAATAATGTGTGTGTGCGTGTATATATATATATATACATACATACACACACACACACACAATTATTATTATTGTTTACCTTATTTGAACCCCTGAATTTGAATTGTGTTATTCTAATAAAAATGTTTAAATAAACACTGCATCGATTCCTGCTTTAAATACGTTCCTGTGTTAGAATACAATGAAAGGTGCAATTAGGTTGGTAAGGAAGTATGTTTTACGATGTGCATTCTTTTAAACACATTGGATTAGAGCCAGTATATTTAGAGTCCTGAAGCTTTGAACTCCTGTATGATTTATTTTCTTTACAATACTGGTTGGAAGAACATTCCCTTCTAGTGTCTTACTACATCAAAAAAGACTAATGTGCGTGTTACAGTTGTATTGTTGAAAAGCACTATGTAGTTCTTCGAACGTGAGGTTTATCCTGTGGCACAATCCCAAGGAAGATGTAATAAGAATAAAAAATGATTCAATCACTTTTTCCAAATCAAGCCCTTTGTGATTTCAGAAACTGTTCAAATAGCCAGTGTTGCAAATATCTATATTATCCTACCTCTATTCTGAGAGATGTAACACGTTTTTTTCTTCTAATTTCCTGCTCACACCAAAAGACAACACCACTAAAAATTGCAGGATCAGAAAGTATGTTTTACCCCATTCAGTTCACGAGGTGCCAAACTTTGTTCACAAGAGACCACGTCATTTATCCGAATCAAAGTAAGGTTCAGTTACAACACCCCAGTTTTGAATTGAAGGGATCACATGCACTTAGGTGACATCTTACAATATTTATCAGTGCATGTGTATATAACGCTAAGTTTACACCGTGCTATACATATAAACAGAGTGACTGTCTGATAAACATACATTCTACGTTCTGTTACCTGAGGCAAAGGTTACAAGTGACTGGCTTACCATTACCGGGGGTAGCACTGGGTTTGGAATGGGCTCTTTCAGTGCGTGTTACTACGAGGTCTCCTCCCATATTTACATGTATTAGCATACAGTATATATCTTTTAGACATACATCCTTTATTATGCAGCATCGTTGTCCCTCTTGTGTCAGTGAGGGATTTCAGGAATGGTTTTTTTGAGCATTTAAGGGAAGAGATGCTTTACGCGGGTTTATAATGGGACATGTCAACGTTTGCATCTGAGAGATGTTGCCGTTATTACTTAAAAACAGTCACTTTGGAGTCTGTGCCATAGCGTCTCTGGTTCTGGGATATAAGTTGGTAGTATATCTTGGTGCAGGCTGGATGTGTGCCAGGATCCGTAATGCACAAAAATTGCAATTATCAATCTCATCATCCTTCACACACATTCAATAAATGTCGCTTAAAAAGTTTTATTAATGTCTCAAGTTGTCTTTATTTAGCTGAACCAAGTAAATACAGCATGAGAAGTTACTACCAGGTTTGAGGTGGTATTAACCTCTTTGCTCAAAAGAGCATATTCAGATTTAAGAAAATCAAAGAACATGTTTCACATTGGTGCAGATTGACTTAAAATTATTATTATTTTTGTACTGCGCATGGGGCAAATTGTGTCTTCTCGATAAATACCCCCTTCTTTACTTAAGTATCTGCATAGGTGGAGCACAGGAACAGAGGTTTTGCTCAGCATATGAGAGCTACAGGATAAGAAACAAGGCCCTTATTCTGTAAGATGTGATAGTGCAGATGACCTGCTATTGCATGAAAAGCCCCATTGCCTTTAATGGGGCTTTTCATGCGATAGCAGGTCATCTGCGTTATACAGAATAAGGGCCAGTGAGAGGGAGACTGGAGGAGGGTTGATAGCATCAGAAAGATTCAAAACTAAAGGCCAGCAAAGAGATACAGAAGAGAGATGAAGGGAAATGGAGAGATTGAGGGAGAGAAATGCTGGTATTGCATAAATATTAACTTGTGAAAGATTCAAAACTTTTTCACCTTGTCACATTTCCAACAACCAACTGTACAAGTGGAAAGTCACTGAATCCGTGCTGGTGTTTAGAACAAAAGATAGATAGCCGTAGAGGTAAACAGTGACGGTCCTTGAAAAGTCCCAATAAAACCTTGAATGATCACTCACATGCTTGGCTGCCTATTTGACTTCTAAGATATTTTGTATGTTTAGAAATAAATAGGTCTGCCTCTATAGTTAACATCAGTCAGAGACTTTTCTTAATTTCTGTTTAATTGTAGATCTTCTTCTAATAATGCAATATATATGTGCAATGGTTAAATACAAATCTTGAAGCAACTTTTTTTTTCTAATAGTAGTTAATAGCCTCACAATGCTGGTATACTATATATGTGCAGGGCTGTTCACTTAACATTTTATATTGATTTATGCATGCACAGGATACAATAACTCCACTGCCATTTTTATGCTGCCATAACAAATACCAATCTTGCTCCTGTCTTGATTATCATGAATTGTGCCTAGCAAAACGAATGACTAGTACCTGTAGTTGACAATACATTTTGTTATATCAAATTCTGCCAGTATGGCTTCATTTTATTACTGTCCCTCTTGCAGTCACTCTTTAAAGGTGCTTGTGTATGCCTATCATCCTTATGTGCCACTTATATAGTGTCATTTGCCAATTCATTTTGATTCTGGTAACTAAAATTCGCATTGACTGCTGAGTTACGATTGGATTAAAACATATGTGACACTTCACTGAAAAATAATTATGAAGTGATTGAACATTTACCAAACTAATATCGAATAAAGCATTTTCTGGTTCTCTTTCAGGTTTTGAGTTACATCCGCACAGAAGGAGATGTACTTGACGCTGGCTTTAGCATTAATCAGCCTTATCAAGTCTATACAGTAGAGCACTCCATCAACTCAGACAAAGAACCCATGGCTGACAGCTGCATCTATGAGTGTGTTAGGAACAAGATCCAGTGTGTGTTAGTCACTAAAATTCCTCTGAGGTCAAGGGTCATCAGCTGCTGCAGGAACATTGCTGAGGACAAGCTAGTTCTCGGTTGTGAAGATTCTTCAATAATTCTTTATGAATCTCATCGCAAGGTGACACTTTTAGCCCAGGCAGAACTATTACCCATATTAATACGATGGCACCCCAGTGGATCTGTACTTGTGGTTAGCAGCAATCAAGGGGAACTGCAAATCTTTGACATGGCGCTGTCACCATTTAGAGTCCAGCTTCTGGCAGAAGATGTTTCACCTAAGTCTACTCTGCAGTTCAATAAACAGTTTGATGTGTCCAGCAGCCTGGTGGAGATGCAATGGCCTGTTCCTCACACCTCGCTACAGTGCACTGACCGTGCTGATATCCATAATCTTCTATTTCTGAGGTTTGATGGTGGACCTTTAGGAGTACTCCAGTTTAAACTAGGTAAGTTAGCAAACCAGATGCGGGAATTAATCGGTCATTCTGTTCTGTGTATTCCAGACTTGCAAGGATCAAAGGAGAAATGCCCCTTACCAGACTTTTTTTTTGGGGGGGGGGAGTGGGGAGGGCTTTCCTTTATCGAAATTGAATGTACAGTACATCGACTCACTTGAAGTCGAGGATAACCTGTTATAGAACAAAATGGCTACCGTTGACTTCACTGTTTTTTAGTCAACACTCTGAACACATGGAGGTCTTACATTATGTCTTGAAAGATGGCTGAAGCTTAAAGTAACTTGGAAGCCATTCTGTTTTATTTGAAAGTATTATCAATTCTCAAAAAGAAGTCAAAGTAAGCCTATTTTTTTTTTATGAAGGGGCCTTCCCAGGAATTCAGTGTGCTCTCCTAAATCAACATCTAAGGGGGAGAAAGAATTTGTAAAGTAGGAATCCCTTTAACTCATGGTTAATTAACCTTCTTAGGCCCATATTCAGAATAGTGATAAACAGGTTAGTGCCCCGTTATTGATCTACAGTAATCTGCATTCACTTGCCAACGCATCGTTAATTGCATGTTCACTTGCTTCACACAATGTTGAATAGGGCCCATAGTGCTGTGTAGTACAGGCATACTTAAAGTGAAGCACTACCTTTTCCCACTTATCGATGCATGCACTGTACTGCAACCGTTATATAAGTGCATAACTGATGTAAATAACGCATTTGTAATAGGCTCTATAGTCTCCCCGCTTGCGCACAGCTTCGGTACAGGCAGGGAGCCGGTATTGCTGTTCAGGACGTGATGACAGGCGCATGCGTGAGCTGCCGTTTGCCTATTGGGCGATATGTACTTACTCGCGAGTGTACTTAAAGTGAGTGTACTTAAAGCGAGGTATGCCTGTACTGTACATTGTGGGCATTGCTCAGGAGGCTGGGAGATTGCTCAGATTCCGATTGAATTTAGCTTTGTAACTATACTTACTGTACTTTTGGTTTTCTCCACCTAATATGGTGGGAAAAGAAGGTTCCAAATTATGTAGTAGTTTTTACAGCTCTCCTTTCCTTGATCAAACATCTCTGCAAATAAACCGGTCGCTTTCCATATTGTGTGCCTTGCCTCCTATAGCACTTACAAATGAATAGCAATTATATATATATATATATATATATATATATATATATATAAGGCGGGGTTGCAGACCTGCCTAAGACATGCAGATGAGCATACAGTTGTATTTGCATATATATATATATATATATATATATATATATATATATATATATACTTGGTAGTAAGAGGTGGGGGGTGGATTTAAAGATGCTGAAAATGTTATAGAATGCAAACTGTCAGTATACTGTACGCTAGAACTTACTTTTGACTACAAACAGGAGGCATTAATGAAACCTCTTGGAAGATGGTCATTCTACAGGGACATTAGTGGTCTGTTATCCTGAAATGTGTGGTGTCTACAAACAAAAACATTCATCAGAATAACCAGTGAACTATATACTTCATGGACCATGAACAAATATGGTTATACGATTCTCTGGTTTGTCTTCCTTATTCTTTTTCAGATGGGTTATTCAAGGAAAGCCATGTAAACGAAAATAAAATGAAATAGAAATGAGTGCTCTGCTTCGGTGGCTATATAAATGTCCAAACAATATCCGAAATTGGACATTCATTATTATATGGAAACATTTAAAATTATTACTTGTGATCGCTTCAGGAAAAATCCCAAGGCTTTGTTTTGGTTGAGTGTGTGTAGAAGCAGGTTTTACCATAGCATAAATCCATACAAGGCAAAATACGATGGTTATAATTATTTTAGTATTGGAAAGTATAATGTAGGCCTTTTACAAGCCGAATCACAGATTCTGCTTAACGTAGTGTTGCGATGTAGTTTTTGTAGAAAACATGGAGCGGAAGCGCACCTTGTGGGAAACTAGACACTAGCTGCTCACTCAGAGCAGCTACTGTGCCCGCCAAATACTGTATACCATGCCACAAGAGAATGGCACACCAGTCTTACTTGTATGAAAACATTATTTGATTGAATAAATTAACATTTCGGTGTACTGTTACACCTTCATCAGGACAAACAAATATGATACGTACAGTATTGGTGCACTAAACGCCGAGACAGGAGACCGTCCTTTACCCAAGTCCAGCAGACAATGCCACCCCCTCTACAGCAACTATATGTGGAGGTCAAGCTTCTACAATGAGCATGATTACATCAAGTAATGTGTATGTCATCTTATCGGTCTAGTGTGCTGTATACCAGGGGTGCGCAGAGGCGGGAGATTTTAAAGGGGGCACTTGGTGGTTAGAGAGACCCTTCGCTCTTCCCCAAAGCATTTAATTTAAATGTTGGGTGACTCCGCGAGGCTTCTGTAACTCACTTACCTTGGCTTTCAGCGATGCGCTGTCATGGCAACGCGGTGTCAAATTACACTGCGGGGTCACCTGAAATCACGTTACCATGGCAACATGACGTGACATGAACCCACTGTGTCATTTGACTCCGGAGCCAAGGTAAGGGGAGGGCACGAGCATGGGGTTACAGCATGCAGGAGGGATAGTTTGCGCACCCCTGCTGTATACGATTGCTGCACCTTTATAAAAGAGCTCAAATAGCTAAACGAGCCGTGACAGCAGGTAAATTGTAATAGAACTCAAAGATGCAAAAAAGTAAACAAAAGTTGAAAAAAAGAGAAGCACATATATAAGAGACAGGCAGTAATGACCTTTGGTAGTAGCACTAGCGGTACTGTGGTATATGTTGGCACGGGTGCATGACCAACGAAATCCAGGGAGGATGAGTAACTAGCATGAATAACAAAAGTGTCACTATGGCGTCTTGTAATGTAGAAAATTATAAATGTATTACATAAAAGGTCAATGTTTCAGTCCACTCTTGGAATACATTTATATTTTTCTACATTACAGAAACCCATGAGTGCCTACACTTTTGTGATTCATGCAAAATACAACAATTGGTAACAGATGATAAGTAAGTAAGCAAAGTGTGAGTGAATTTTACTGTGAAACTGCATAGTGCCAATATCAGCCAACCTTACAATTGATGGTCATTGAGAGTCTTCATTGAGCAGGGAACCACCACCATAGCAGGTAAAACAGCGAAATAGAGGCCTGGATTAGATAAAATAACCTCACATCAAAGAAAAAGAAAGCCAAAATTGCGCTTGCTATCAATATTGTACCTGACATTCTGATGCATCCAGCGGGAGAGTTAACCATGGGTACCTTACTGGATGGTTGTCATGTATGAAGTGAAGTGCAAATGAACATCACCCTGGGAGGGTGGCGCAAAGTTTTGGGTGGGGGTTTGTCGTTTAGTGCATCTATAAGTATCACTGTTTTGATACAGTATTTGTTTGTATGGAGAGAGGGAGAGGCTCAGTGGCTCAGTGAGTAAAGACACTCGCTGGCACTGAGTACCTGGTTCAATTCCCGGTGTCGGCTCCTTGTGACTTTGGGCAAGTCACTTTATCTCCCTGTGCCTCAGGCACCGAAAACATAGATTGTAAGCTCCACGGGGCAGGGACTTGTGCCTGCAAAATGTCTCTGTAAAGCGCTATGATAAACTAGCAGCGCTATACAAGAACATGCTATTATTATTATTAGTAGTGTGTGCTGATGAAGGTGTGACAGTCTGCCGAAACGTTGATTTATTCAATAAAATAATATTTTAATGCAAGCAAGAATGCTGTGCCATTTTTTGGGCATGTGATGCCATTTTTGCCATTTGCCATTTGCTTATTGTGGCACATTTGACTCTCACACAAAACCCCTTTGTACCGTGTCATAGATCACAGTATGGACTAATCAATATGTTAAAATGTGAATCATCAGATTGGGTGAGAGAGAGGAGAAAGGACTTCAACAAATAATCATGGGGCTACCTGAATTACCGTACTAATAGACCGAAGCAATTGCTTAGTTTGCTTGCGCTCTAACAGTACCTCAGCCCCCACAAATGAAAGCAGTTGTTTAGTGCTCTCTTACATAGTGTCTATTAAACCGCAAGGGGTTACCCCCAAAACATTGTGCACTTTATTATACTATAATAAATCTACAACAAATGTCTATTTAACTTTCTCTCCGATGACGTGTCTATAAAACCCTCTAAATTACCTGTTACCTGTCAGACAACCAGCACTTTACCTCAGCTTTTATCCTGTCTCTATCTCTCCCTTGTGACACTACTCACAGCAGCTTTATTGTAAGAACGGCTTTCCACTTCCTATCCCCAGCACATTTGTGTCCCTACACAGGCCAGTGTTCTCGCGGTGCAGGGATTTAGAGGCCTTACAGCTAATTGCCATCTTGTAAATTTAATTGGACTGCCTCCCTAGGCACTGTTCTTAAATCAATTAGGCTACGAGTTGGCCGTCACCTCTTTCTCCTGAGCAGGTCGCTTGGAAGTGCACCATGCAAGAGAGGTCAAGCATCGAAAGCGAAAGATGTTTCGCCTCCACCATTGAGATTTGTCACATTTTAAAATGCATTGTTTGTATTAAGTTGAAGTATTCCACACTGTGAAAGGTTGCACTTTTTCCCCTTCAATTCATTATGTCAGTCAGAATATACTTCATGAGATCGTTACTGATTTGTGGTTACTGTCTCCTCTGTGTCACGCTAACAAGGTTAAGCAGTGCTTTGACCGGTCTCTTCTTGTTAATTAGATCAATTGACTTCTGGGGATGCAGCAACTGATAAATAATAAATCCCTTCCTTATTATTTTGCAGGGTTTGTGGTTCTGGTCTTTGCCAATGAGATCAAGTACCATGAACAACTAAAAGAAAAAAAATCTGTGCTTTGGGGATACTAAATAAATGTAGTGTAATTGTTACATTTATATGGAACGAATTGTTGCCTTTAATATCTTCTTGTTGCCACAAGGGCCCACCAAAGCTTTCAGGAGCAATGTGTTTCAGAGGCATTAAATAGCATGCACATAATAGCCTTTTTTTTCTTGGAGCAAGTACAAATAATGTACACAATACTTATGCGTCTTCGATGTGTCTAGTTAAAAAGTGTGGCTTTGTTATTGTGCCACAGAACATGTGTAATGCCACCTCTGTATATGGCTGCATTTGTGTATCTAAATAGGGAGGAGTGCAGGGTGCAGTCACTGCCTTCTGCTGCTCCTGCAGCCAGACATGACTGCAGGTTGTGGCCACAACTGTGGCTACCATAATTACTGGGTTGGTATGGGCAACATGAAGCTGGAACTCATATTAAAAGTAGAGTCTTTAATGCATTAGACTTAACAATAATGGGGGGGGGGGGGTGTGGCCAGGACACAGAGCAGAGCTCTGCACGGCTCCGCGAACCAAGGCTTAGAAAAGCCACTAAAGTGTGCTATTCAGAGCCAAAAAGCAACAAATAAAAACTTGACAGCCCACACAATAGCAGCGGAGTGGACACTGTCGGAGGGAGAGACCTCAAAGCCTGCACGACGGCGCGAACCCCCAGTTACCTTACCATACCACACAGGAGGCTCAAAATGGCCGCTGGCTCCATGCGGTGGCTGTAGCAGCGGATAGTCTTGCTCGGCCGAACGGACGCAGACTGGAGAGGTGAGCGAACCACTGGGATCACCCAGGAACTGAGCGGGAACCCCCTGAGTACCGTCGGCCCCACAAGGAGACGCCGATCTGGTGATCGGGTGCCGGTCTAGCTCTGGGGAGCTGCACACGATCAAGCGGAGGAAAAGTTTAATGAGCGCAAAGCATGCGGGAGCAAAGATGGCCGTCGAGGCAGTGCAACAGTTCTAACCGGGAAAGCCCCTGAGACACTGCCGGAGGAGAGGCTGTAGCCCCCGCTGCGGAGCCACGGACGACTCGACACCTGAAGGCCCAGACAGAGTAACAAGTTTGGTCGGGGTGACGGAAGGGGAGAAAGAATAACCTAATTTAGAGGCAGAGAGGAGCATGTTTTTCATCTGCTTCTGTCAGTCAGTGGAAGCTCATGAATATTCATGAGCATTCCTGAAGTGACATGTGCTAGAGGGAGGGCAGGGCTGACAAAGGGGTGTGCCAGGGCTTGTGACAGGACATGAAGGGGCAGGGCCTTAGCAAATGGCTGTTAAAATAGAATACAAGAAAATTGGTCTTTCAAAGTTGTTTTTTTAAAAACAGAAAATGCTAAAAGTATTTTTTCTTACTACAGAACTGATTTATTAATAAAAAACACACATGCAGGATATTGACTGAACTGCAGCTTTAAATAAAGAAACTCAACCCCCCCCCTAAACTAAACTGGCAATAAAATTGGTAGCAGACTAAAAAGAAAACTAGGGTCTGACAGCCCTCTCAGACCAACCCCTCCCCCCCCATCTCATGTTCCAGCCTAAACCTAAGGGAATAGCCATACAATCATTGCATACTTTATAACATAAAAGGAAAAGCCTGATACCATCTGTGGTGTCGCAGTTACAAGGGAATTTATATCTTCACCACTAGATCATATGCGCAGAATAGCTAAAGACCCATCAATAGTGGAAAAAGACATAGCAGTTAACTGAAACACTGAATAACTACATATTATTAAGAATGTTTTAAATGTTCTAACTGGTAGACTGCCGATGTTGTCAACGGACATGGACCACGAATGAGGGAGATGTTAGGACCCTCCAAGACAAAACAATTAAAAAAAAAAAAAGAGAGAGCAAGTTTCCGAACTGAGAAAACGGACATAAAAATTTCTGAAACAGCTGTTCACGCCAAAGATGTCCATAAAGTTTAAAAAAAAAACTAAGGCACAGGAGTTCACAACATTCATTGGGGGAAACCAACAAATGGCTGAAAATAAAGAATCGGGCGCCAGCGCTGTTCCGGCAATGCGCACGGCACCAGACCAAGACCTTGAGAAAGAAGGAGAAGATGGGGAGGTCACAAGGTCCTATCTTGCCAACCTGTTCAGGAGTATGCAACAATCTATGCAGACATCGTATCAGACCAAACTGAACAAGGCAGTTAAAGAGATTAAAGACGAGATCTCAACCCTCTCCCAAAGAACCACAGACCTGAAGACCAAAATTGACGAAGCCCTGCAATTGGAGGCAGATGCTGACAACGAAATAATGCAGCTAAAACATGACGTCCAATTCCTCAAAGAAGGTCAAGAAGACCACGAAAACAGAGAAAGAAGACACAATGTCAGAATTAGAAACATTCGAGAGAAGGTTTCGGTGGAAGATCTTCGCCCATTCCTGACCAGACTTTTCTCTACAATTGACCCAACTTTAGAAGAACGAGATCTAGAAATGGATCGGGCCCACAGAGTTTTAGGACCAAGATCAGGAAAAAAAAAAGTTAACTCTAAGGCCGTGTCCATGCTCCTGCCTCTCGTGCTGAGGCGCGCTCACGGTGTGCCTGGCCAACACAAGCAGGAGCTTTTGCCTGGCCGGCGAGGCAGTGAGCACGCTTGCGAGGCGGGTGGGAGGCGGGGCATCAACCCCCCGGAGCATCAACTCACTCACCCCGCTGGCAGCCAGTCTCTCCCCTGTCCCCTTGGGACCCTCCTCCCCCTCCCCCCCCCCGCAACAACTCACCCCGTGAGCAACAACTCACCCCACTGCCAGGCAGTCTCTCCCCCATCCACATCTCTCCCCATACTCCACTCACCTCTTCCTAATTGTCTGCTTTGGAGTCATGTGAGCGGACTCAGCGCTCAAACTAAAATCCGACTGTCGGGTGAAAGTCAGCACGCTTCCGCATGCCTGCGGAAGCGTGCCCAAGCCCCTGCTAAAGCCGCTCTCATTGCGACTGCAGGGGCTCACTGCCGAGCGTCAGCGCCTAAGCGCTTACCATGTCCGCAGCCTAAGAAAAAATTTGGTTAAGTTGTGTTATCAGTTTTTGCAAAAATGTTTTCATAGATATGTTTAGAATAAGAAGATCTCGCTCTACTATGAGAGTTCGATATAGAGGGTCACAGGCATTGCCCCTGTCCCTGCTTGCCCTTGCAGTTCCCCACTAAAAATGTATAGCTTATAGTATGGCTTATAAGGAGGCTAAACTGATGGGGGGCGCCTGGGAGCGGGCAGGGACGGGTGTATATTAGTTAATCCGTTGAGGTGTAAATACGACTGTTATCTACCTAATAACTTTCTCCCCCCCTCACACATCCACTTCATCCCCGTGCCCACCCTCCCTCCCTACCCCCGCCCTCTCCCACCCATCCCCTCCCCTCTCTAAAAAACTAAACTAATATCAGCGACAAAACAAACGGCTAACAAACTATGCTGGTATATATTCGATTGAACTGTTAGATATGTATGCTAAATGTAGCACCTATGCCAATGACCTTCCTTTGCTCCCTCTCTCACACCTAACCCTTTCTCCCTTTTCTCCTCACCCCCCCCCCTTGCTATCCCCATCCCAAGCAGAAACAAACTTATCAACCTAAAAACTCTATGAACTTTTGACATGTTGAATTGTTACTGTTGATAGGAGGCTTTCAAACACTAAAACTTACTAGGTAGCAACCTGCCGTTAATGATGTTCTAGGTAAATTCAATTGAACCATATGAAAAGAACCTAACTGTGATACCTATTCAAGCGTTCCACCTCTCCCCCCCCCCCTCTTTCTCTCCAAATTGCTAAGCTGACCCCGATCACTTAAACAAAAAAGTCTATAATTACTACCACCAACTAGATTACTAACTGTTAAACAAGCACGCTGAAATATACCCAATTAGAATACTGGAAAATACCCCTACATATGGCGGCAAGTCAAGCGACTCATCTTTGCACCTCTCCCTATTCCCCTCTCCCTTCCTCCCCCTCCCACCGTCCCCCATTCCCTCTCTGTCCCCCCATCCCCACCACCCACCCTTTTACCCCCTCCCCCCCCACCCACCCTTTTACCCCCCTCCCTGCCCTCCTCCGCCCCCACTCCCCCTCGAATAACCAATCAACATGTCAGTTTAAGTCGACTAAGCCAACCAAGCAACCAACTAACTAATTAATGACCTAACTAAACACGCCCAGAGGAAACTTGAGTTTGCCACAAAAGTAAGGAGGATTCCTGTTTCCTTACGGATCCATGCCCCCGAGACCGGGGAACAACTCAGTCAATTCTCACACAAAAAAATATCCAAGAAGGATACAAAGAATTCCTCTTATTGCACTCTCTATTATATCATTCTAACAAAACTAATGTGCTTAGTTGTTTGCCAATAAGGCTCTTAGATCAGTAGAGACTATTAAAACCAAAAATAAAAAATTATTTATTACATCCAAAAATCTTTAAAGTGACTCTGTGAATTATATACAGTGAACTAGGTTTAAAAAGTCCTCTCACAAGGGGTTGAGTGAAAAGAGACCTCATGCACCCTATTATTACGACAATATTTCATTATAAATTCTATTTTTTATATAAGGATGAGCGGTTAAATTACAACATTTTGGTAATCATTTTCAGTCAATTCTCAGACTGATCTAAATGTTCTAGGGTGCCTAACACACCCAACTAAGCTTTCCACCTTTGTGTCATCCCCAAGCACCACCTTCCACACGACGAAGCAAACTAAACTTCGGAAAATCTACACTTTCCCTCCTAACCATTCTATGTACAAAGAACCAATAAATAAGAGAGCAAAATTGACTGTTACTATTCTCCCGGGTCACATAAGAACCAATTAAAAAAAACAACCACCCAGTGATTAACTCGGCTCCAGTAAGGGTAATTTCACTTACTATGAAAGCCCTTCACTCAAACAGAAAAAGAAAATTAGCCCTCCAAGAATTTAAAAAGGCAAAGGGAGATATTCTATAACTCCAGGAAACCCATTTCGACTCCCAGGACCCCCCAAACACATTTAGAAAATTATTCCGGACCGCATTCTACTCATCTTTCAGTAGTAAAAAGAGATGAGTGGCTATTCTAATTAAACAGGGAGTCCCGTTCAAAGTAGAGAATGTGATCACAGACCCAGAAGGCAGATTTCTGATTATACACGGCTCTCTATCGGGCTCTACAGTAACATTAATTAATGTATACGCACCAAACGACAATCAAGCTGAATTCCCGAGGAAAATGGAACCCCAATTTTTGCCCTCTCTGATTCTGGGGGGAGATATTGATATGGTCCTATCCCGAGAATTAGATAAGTCAACAACACCAGGTCAGGCTCACTCCTCCCTAGTGCAGAGAACATCAAAAAAGTTCAAAGAACTAATAAAGGAATTTGCTCTAGTTGATGTCTGGAGAGCTAAACACCAAGGCCAAAGGGATTACTCATTTTATTCAATCACACACCAGACCTATTCCCGACTTGATTATTTTCTAATAACCAAAAATATTTTTAAGGCTACAAGAGCATTAGATTGATTACCTGGTCAGACCATGCCCTGGTTGATCTGACCCTAACAGCCCCTTTCACCAGAAGTAATCTATTTCACTGGAGGTTAAATGAGTCCTTTTTAATTGACCCAGAAGTTGTAAAAAAAATAACATTGTCCTTAAGAGAAAACTTTAATTTGAATAAAGGCACAGTAGACACTCCCACAATGTTATATGAAGCCCACAAGGCTACCATATATGGAGCTATAATATCTATAGCTACCCATAAGAAAAAAAGCCGGTCAAAAATTGTATAAAGAACTGACAGAAAAGATCGGCGGTCTAGAGTAAGAGCACAAAGCAAAACTATTAGGAACCTTATACAGGTCTCTGACCAATTTAAGAACAGAACTCAAAAAAATACAATTAGAAGAAATAGAAAAAGCTCTCAGCTGGACTACACAACTATATTACGATAAAGGAAATAAGGCAGATTGTTTATTGGCTAGAAAGCTGAGAGGTGCGAAAACAAAAACACAAATACCCTCTATTAGTCGAAGTAACGGAACGATATCATTCGATGAATAGGAGATTGTGCGCAAATTCACAATCTACTATACGAATCTCTATAATCTAAACTGTTCAGAGGGCAGCCCGCCACCATCAAATTCAGAGGCCGTAGCAAAATATCTAGAAAGCTGCGATCTCCCAAAACTAACGGCAGCTGAAAAAGTGAGTCTAAACGGCAAAATTATGCAGTTGGAATTGGTTAATGTAGTCAAAAATCTTAAAAATGCTAAATCACCAGACCCAGGTGGGCTATCGAATATATACTACAGGAAATTCCTCACAACCATCTCTCCATTTCTACTAGTGACGTTCAACTCATTTATAGAAGGGAAACCAATCCCAACAACAATGACCACTCCTAATCTGACTATTATTCATAAACCGGGACGTGACCCTCTCCAGTGCAGCAGTTACAGACCTATCACACTCTTAATATTCAAACATAAAAATTTACAGCAAAATTCTAGCCGATACACTAAACCCTATATTACCCAGGTTAATACACATAGATCAAGTAGGCTTCGTTTCTGGAAAGCAGTCCTTCGATAACACGAGAAAAGTAATAGATATAATAGAGCATATCCATTCAACAAAAACTAAATCTATTTTGCCAAGTCTTGATGCAGAAAAAGGCTTTCGATAGAATTGACTGGAGGTTATGCAGTCTTTTGGTTTTATGGGTTTTTTCCTGGGGGGAGTTAAAGCACTTTATCAATCACCTAGAGCAGGGGGGCGCAAACTTTTTTCCCTGCGCCCCCCTGCCGGCTGTCCCCTCACTCCCGCGCCCCCCTCCCAACCCCAACTTACCCGCGCTCCGGCGTAATGACGTCACGTTGCCATAGCAACGTGACGTCACATGACCTCGCGGCGTCATTTTGACGCCGCGTTGCCATGGCGACACAGGGAGGAAGCCGCCAGAGCCACGGTAAGTTAGGTTTACAGAGGCCCTGCAGCTCCCCCGGCACTTAATTCAAGTGCTTTCGGGAAGCGCGCGGGGCCTCTGTAAACCCCGTGCCCCCCGTCGGCAGTGTCGCGCCCCCCCTGGTGGTCGCGCCCCACAGTTTGCGCACCGCTGACCTAGAACATTAATTAAATTACCAGGGACCAAATTAGAAACCATAGAAATTAAAAACAGAACGAGACAAGGTTGTCCCCTGTCCCCTCTACTTTTCGCTCTTTCGATCGAACCTCTAGCATCTAGGATCAGATTAAATCCAGATATACAGGGGATAGATATTGAAAAAAGAAACTACAAAATCTCATTGTTTGCGGACGACATTATTCTAACATTGGCCAACCCTTTGCTCTCACTCCCAAATTTACAGAAGATATTATTGAATTTGGGCAAACTTTCAGGTGGAAAATTCAGATGGAAAGCCTCTCATCTCAAATACCTAGAGATCAATATTTCTAAAAAAAATATTAAAATCTAGATCAATGCAACTACTCCCCCCTAATCGATTAAAATTAAAAAAGATCTGCTTGGGTGGAACAAACATCAAATATCTTGGATAGGGAGAATAATCTCAATAAAGATGAATGTTCTACCCAGGTTACTTTATCTTTTCCAAACACTCCCGACCCATGTTCCAAAATCAGAATGAAGAGATCTACAGAATAGGATATTCAAATTTATTTGGCAAAATAAAAGAGCTAGAGTAGCTAGGTCGGTACTGCTGGCCTCTAAAGACAGAGGAGGACTGGGTGTCCTGGAACTAACACGCTATTACCAGGCTGCCCAGCTTAGACAGGTAGTGATTTGGAATGTTGGCCCGGATCAAGTTTGCTGGGTAGATATAGAGGTCCAATACTCAAAGGAATGCCCCCTATCACTCTCACTTTGGTCCGATGAAAAAAAGGGACCCATCAAATCACAACCATTACTAGGGCCAATGAAATTAACTCTAGATATATGGAGCAAAGCCAAAAGAAAATTAAATTCTCAACGGGCGTATCTCAACTCACCCCGATATTTGAAAACCTGGACTTCCCTCCAGGCTGTGACACAAACTGTTTCAACATATTTAAAAATAACCTAACAAAGATAGGAGATTTTCTTCACAAAGGAAAACTTCTGACTTACTAGGAACTTTCTGCTAAAGTCGCCCCCTCAGCCATGTCACCATCCAAGTACCTCCAAATAAGACATTTCCTCTATAAACTATCAAGCAAACTCGATTTCCCCGACTTCGAACATCTGTGCAATAGAGGTACCTACCAGAAGGGCCTAATAACCAAAATATATGCAGGGATCGAAGCAGCCGGAAACACCCCAGATCATAAATATACAATTGGGTCCGGAAATAATTGGACACTGACACAATTTTCATCATTTTGGCTCTGTACGCCACCACAATGGATTTGAAATGAAACAACCAAGATGCAATAGAAGTGCAGACTTTCAGCTTTAATTTAAGGGGTTGAACAAAAATATCGTATGAAACGTTTAGCAATTGCAACCATTTTCATACACAGTCCCCTTATTTCAGGGGCTCAAATGTAATTGGACAAATTAACCCAATCATAAATAAAATGTTCATTTTTAATACTTTGTCGAGAACCCTTTGCAGGCAATGACTGCTTGAAGTCTGGAATGCATGAACATCACCAAGCGCTGGGTTTCCTCCTTTGTGATGCTTTGCCAGGCCTTTACTGCAGCTGTCTTCAGTTGTTTGTTTATTTGTGGGTCTTTCTGCCTTAAGTTTTCAGCAAGTGAAATGCATGCTCGATCGGGTGGAGATCAGGTGATTGACACGGCCATTGCAGAATATTCCACTTCTTTGCCTTAAAAAACTCCTGGGTTGCTTTCGCAGTATGTTTTGGGTCATTGTCCATCTGTAAAGTGAAATGCCGTCCAATCAGCTTTGCTGAATTTGACTGAATCTGAGCAGACAATATATCCCTATACACTTCAGAATTCGTCCGGCTGCTTCTGTCTTCTGTCACATCATCAATAAAAACTAGAGACCCAGAGCCATTGTAAGCCATGCATGCCCATGCCATCACACTGCCTCCACCATGTTTTACAGATGATGTGGTATGCTTCGGATCATGAGCCGTTCCAAGCCTTCTCCATATTTTTTTCTTCCCATCATTCTGGTACAGGTTGATCTTCGTTCATCTGTCCAAAGAATGCTGTTCCAGAAGTGGGCTGGCTTTTTAAGATATTGTTTGGCAAAATCTAATCTGGCCTTTCTATTTTTGAGGCTTATGAATGGTTTGCACCTTGTGGTGAACCCTCTGTATTTGCTCTTGTGAAGTCTTCTCTTTATGGTAGACTAGGACAGGGGTCTCCAATGTTCCAGTGCTTGACTGGGCCACTGATTGAGCCACCTGTGCTGAAACAGGGATATCCATAAAAGCTGGCCTGTGTGCGGCTCTTGAGGACAGGTTTGGAGATCCCTGGACTAGGATAATGATATGCATACCTCCTGGAGAGTGTTCTTCACTTGGCTGGATATTGTGAAGGGGTTTTTTTTTTTACCATGGAAAGGATCCTATGATCATCCACCACTGTTGTATTCCTTGGACATCCAGGCCTTTTTGTGTTGCAGAACTCACCAGTGGGTTCTTTTTTTCTCAGAATGTTCCAAACTGTTGATTTGGCCACTCCTCATGTTCCTGCTATCTCTCTGATAGATTTTCTTTTTTTTGCAGCCTAAGGATGCCCTGTTTCACTTGCATTACTACACTCCTTTGGCCGCATGTTGTGGGTTCACAGCAACATTTTCCAAATGCGAATGCCACACCTGGAATCAACTCCAGACCTTTTACCTGCTTAATTGATGATGAAATAACGAAGGAATAGCCCACACCTGTCCATGAAACAGCTTTTGAGTCAATTGTCCAATTGTCCAATTACTTTTGGTCCCTTGAAAAAGAGGGGGCTACATATTGAAGAGATGTTATTCCTAAACCCTTCCTCCAATTTGGATATGAATACCCTCAAATTAAAGCTGCACTTTAAGCCCATATTAATTATTTAACTGTAACTTGGATTTATTTTGGTACACAGTCGAAATAACAAAACTTGTATCAGTGTCCAATTATTTCCGGACCTAACTGTATGTCTAAATGGGCCAGCGATTTGGGAGTTGAAATTGATGGGGAGGATTGGAGTGATATCTGGGAGAACGCGTCCAAAACATATATATGTAGTATAACCAAAGAAAACATTTATAAAATTATATATCAATCATATCTTACACCAAAACGCCTCAAACAGATATATCCCGAATCCTCCGATCAATGCTGGAGAGGGTGTGGATCAATCAGGGATATGGTCCACTTTTGGGGGAACCGCCCACTTATACAAAAGTTTGGGACAAATATACAAGAAATTATTGACACTATAACCAGGGTCGATATCCTTTATATCCCCTAACCTATCTGTTGGCAAAACCAGGACCGGAACCACTCCACGAGACGGTTAATCTCTCACATTATGACTGCCGCCAGATGCTCGGTGGCTGCTGCCTGGAAGAGCCCTCTTGCCCCCTCCAGGTTAACGGTAGAAAGGAGGATCGATGAGATAATGCTAATGGACAGGTTAACAGCTTACCTCAAGCAATCCACTGAGAGATTCTACAAAACTTGGGAACCCTGAATTAATGTCTGATTAACGACTGCCCAATTATAGCTGATTAAGGATTAATGATCAATGTTTAGTATGTACCAACTAACAGATAAATATATGCTTCTGAGCTGGAACGGCGCTTCCCCCCCCCCCCCCGTCTTTTTCTTTATCTCTTTTTCTGACTTTTTGTTCTGTTTAGTTATGTATACTTCCCGTATATTTCTCGTATGTATATTTTTCTTTTGTAGTGCTGGACACTATATTGTAAAAAATGTCCGGGTGTTATTCGGAACAATACTACTATATATTATAATTTGATTATATGGCCTGACTGTTTGGTTGCTGTTTACTATTATTATTATTATTATTATTATTATTGCTTTTGGTACTATTAATGGCACTATTTTGACTATCTTTATTAGTAATAGTGTGTATATATTTTGATTATTTTTGTTATTATTGTCCTGATTTATTTCTGTCTTTGTCTCTGTTATTAGAGCTCAACCCCGTTATAGCGTGATCCGCTACAACGCGGTTCCTCTTATAACGCGGTATGAGCGTGGCACACGATTTTAAAAACATCTCCATTTTTTTATATATAGTGAAATGGCCGGCATCTGCAGCTCTCTCCTCTCTGCAGCTCTCTCCTCTCTGCAGCTCTCTCCTCTCTGCAGCTCTCTCCTCTCTGCAGCTCTCTCCTCTCTGCAGCTCTCTCTTCTCTCCTCTCCCTGCTTCATCAGGCTATGTGTGCGTTGCACATCTCCAAAGTTTTTTTGTTTTTTGTTTTTTTAACATTCAAGGCTTTATTGCTAATGAACACACACACACACACACCTCCTCCCTATACTAATAATTTTAGCATACCATGCAGGAATAGTCAATGACATCACATCAATCCTATGGTGTAGCAGGTAGAGAATCGCTACTAGTGTATATAATAATTTATAAATTCTAAAATAAATCAAATAATCATTTATAAATTATACATTTTAATTAAAATTAAATAATAATTTTATTATACCATGCAGGAATAGAACCTATGAAACTTCATACACTAGTAGTGATTCTCTACATGCTATACCATAGGATTGGTGTGATGTCATTGAATCTATTATCAAACTTAACTTCTACTGCACATGGGTTCGATTCCTGCATTGTATGCTAAAATTATTTGTGTGGATGAGGTGTGTGTGTGTGTGTGTTGTGTGTGTGTGTGTGTGTGTGTGTGTGTCCGTTAGCAATAAAGCATTGAATGTTATAAAAAAAAAAAACTTGGAGATGTGTGCTGCGCATGTGGGCGCAGCCTGATGAAGCAGGGAGAGAGCTGCAGAGAGGAGAGAGCTGCAGGTGCCGGGTAAGTCCTTGCGCAGCGGCCATTTCGCAATACCGGTTATAACGCAGTCCCCGAGCACCACGTTATAACGGGGGTCAGCTGTATACTGTATTTCTGGAAAAACGAATAAATCTATTTGAAACAAAGACTTAACAATACTGGCCTCCTATCAAGGCAGTCCTAGTCCTGGTCTGACAGGGGGTACCAGCTTGGGTGTTGTTGGGAGTAGCGTTAGAAAGCTTACGCTCAGGCTGGGAATGGCGGACATAGTTATTGGTGAGAAAGCGGGGGCCTCCTTCAGGCCACATCTAAGCTCAATGATTACTTGACTCCTGGTTCTCCCTTCGGGTGAGCTTCTCCTGGTGTAGCCATGTGACCTACGCATGACTACCACTTGTTGGGAATAAGCACTGAGCTGCTTCTGAGCTGAAACATGTTAAGCTGTTTGCAATTTTTAAGTGTCAGTAAATTTCCATAAGAAGCTTTCAACTGCAGAAGTTTTATCTTTTCCGCTCCTGCAGTATTTTCTTCGGGGTTAGCCTTTGTTTAGAATTGAACACGATAAATTGCATTTATATCAGTGGCAAATCATGTATCTTTTTAGGTGTGGTAGTTTATTTTTCCACATGAAAATGGAACTGTTACAAATAAAAAATCTCAAATGAAAAATATATAATTTTGTTTGTAAACATATTTTACGTGTATTATTATTTTGTACCTGTCTTTTAATTGTCTCATATCTGTTGGCCGCTTTTATAGAAGACAATAGATGCTCTTGTTACAGAAATATAATTTATATACGCCGACCCCCATCTCCGCTTTCATGGTTAAAAAAAAAAAAGGAAACTTCTGAAAAATGACTATATATCTCAGCCAGTTTGTTTTCCCTATTTATGTTTACATAGCACTGAACATATATTCTGTGCTGTACAAAATGAGGTACACATTGATTGAACTAGAGGGTGGCCCTTGACTGGAATTGGCCACCACTGAACCAGATAATGAAAATTAATACAAGGGTGAGTGCTACTAATGTAGATGGAAACAATGTGAGGGGGAGTCACTGTCTAGAACAGGGGTGCTAAACTCCACTCCTCAAGCCCTCACCCCCCCCCCCCCCCCAACAGGCCAGCTTTTCAGGATATCTCAGCTTCAGCACAGGTGGCTCAATCAGAGACTCGTGGGAAGACTGAGCCTCTGATTGAGGCACCTGTACGGAAGCTGGGATATCCTGAAAACCTGTCAAAAGGGGGAAGGCTTGAGGACTGCAGTTGAGCACTCCTAGTTTAAAATCAAAGAGGAGTTGCTACTATAGAATACTGTAAATAATCAAGTTTCAATAATAGATGCAGGTGAAAGTGCAACAAATGAATGTATGTCTGTAAGAATTTGGCCAACACTGGTGTACGTTCTATTGAAAGGCCTTTTTCTCTGAGTTGTGTTTGGAAGATACAGAGGCTGAATGGGACATTCCATAGATTGGGTGCAGCTTTCAGGAGGGGTAGAGACAGGTGGAGTAAAGAAGAAACTTGCTTGTTTAAAGTGGAGATATGCAACAAGGGGTGTAGTGAGAGATGGGAGAGGAGCTATAGAGAGGGGCAGAAGGACGTAGTAACCTTAGAGGACGGGAAGAGAAGTTTGAAAGAAACAAGGGATTTATTTGGGAGCCACCAGAGGAATTTGAGGAAAGGATGATACACAGCTGATCCAGGCTGTGGAAATGAATATAGATTGAAGGGGAGAGAGATGAGAAGCAGGAAGGCCAGTTAGAAGGATATTACAGTAGTTCAAGCGAGAAAGGAGTAGAGTGTGGACAACCGTTTTAGAAGTACAACGAGAGAGGAAACCGCTATGTATGTTGTCCAGGAAGAAACAATAGGATTTTGCAAGACTGTGAATGTGAGTAGAGAAGGATAAGGAAGCAGCAAGCTTGTGTTATGATAAATGGTTTTGCCATTCACCATCATTAAAAAGGGTTCAATATGACCTCTCTGTAGTGGAAAAAAAAATCGATAGCTGTGTGTTGGACGTACTGAATTAAGTTTTGGGCAGTGTGTGACATCCTGGAGGCTGGCTTTTGTGGTTTATAAGAGTATAGACACATTTGAAATGCTGATTGTTCCGTTTGTTGACGTGAGCTATGTTTGCCAATATTATATATAAAAATATTTGACAGATTTACAATTTTTGCATTTTTCTTTCTCCAAATGATTGAGGGGGGAAAACTATGTATAGCTGGAAGTATTTGCCCCCTTACCACACGCGAGTGCTCTTTTCTCCCTGTTAAGGGCTCGGCAAAGACCCCGGCAGCGCTTGTCGGGCAAATCACTGCCGCTGTTCCTTTGAGGCTGCCACATCTGAAGCTGCATGTCTTGAGCCACAACACTCCTCCCGCTTCTAATCTCCTCCTTCTGAGCAGTGGGACCCGCATCTTGCTGACACGGCGGTGGAGATGTGGGAACGTCAACTCAACAGCATTCTGTTGATTGAGAAATAAATGGAATGGCATTGTCTTGAGAGGGAGGAGACAACAGGGTGGATGGGGGTGTGGTAGAAGGCAATTGGATGCATGAGGGGGAGGGACAGGAATATTTTGACTGATTTAGGGGAGATAAAGTAGACAAATGAGGTGTAGGAGGGAATGAAAAAGGCGTCATTTGGATTGATGAGATGGGGGGGTGACAGAAAGCAGAGAGGAGAATTAGGTGGTGAGGTAGGTATTTGGCCGCATTAGGGAGATACAGTAAACAGTGGGTACATAAGGGGGTGCAAACAAGGTATTTCAGTGCTTGAGGTAGATAGATAGAAAGCAGTGGGGTACATGGTACAGCAGGAAGTGTAAAATAAAGGAGATGGGGTAGAAATAAACGGATGGAGTTACAGTATTGTTTCTAACACCACCTTCCAGCATCTGACGACACCTTATGGTCCATTTCCTTGAATGGGCCGTATGGTATCCTCCGGCACAGGGAGGTGTCTTATGGCATAGCACAGCTTAGTAAATATGGTCCAAAGTATGAGAGAATGAGGAGCAGAGGTGGAGACCAAAAGATGGGATGCAGTGGGAGAGCTAGAAAGATGGGATGCAGTGGGAGAGCTAGAAAGATGGGATGCAGTGGGAGAGCTAGAAAGATGGGATGCAGTGGGAGAGCTAGAAAGATGGGATGCAGTGGGAGAGACACAAAGATGGGATGCAGTGGGAGAGACACAATGATGGTATGCAGTGGGAGAAACACAAAGATGGGATGCAGTGGGAGAGACACAATGATGATATGCAGTGGGAGAAACACAAAGATGGTATGCAGTGGGAGAGACACAAAGATGGGATGCAGTGGGAGAGACAGAATTGGACATATGCAATGCTTTCTTTTTTTGTTTTATAGGATCAGAAAATGTAGCCTGGGTAGTTAAAATTGTGACAGGCAAGTGAACTGGAAGTGTATTTTTGTGCGTATATTGTGACAACTCAGCCACTTTGGAGGGTCTTTTCTCACATTAAGGCAGGAAACGTAGGGTTCGCTTATCAGGTTTATTAACAAAAGGGCACAAAACAGAACAAAAACAAAATACCTAGCTCCCTCTGGAGCACTAAGTAACATACTTATCAGTTCCATAACTACAGATTGGAGAACAAGGCTCTTTACAATACTTCGCCCTTTTACCTCTGTAAGCAACAACACCCAAAGTCTGTCTCTCTTCTCTCTTTTCTCTCTTTTCTCTCTTTCTTTTTTCTCTCTCTCTCTCTCTTTTCTCTCTCTCTCCTTTCTCTCTCTCCTGCAGGCCTGGGAACTGTTCCAACCTGCATCCTTGCTGGTTGGGGTAAGGCTCCTGAGGTAAGTACATCTCCTGGGCAGGTTGACTTCCTCCTGGCTAGCCTCATTCATGGTTGCAGTCCTGCAGCTGCCGGGTACACCCTTCTCACCCTTCTCTGCAGTCCCCACGGCCTCTTGATCTGTCTCTGCACGTTCTAGAACTGGTAGCATTGATAAAGAACAACTTCCTGCCTTTTAAAGCCCTGTTCTGGAGCTAATTGTCCACATCCTAGCACAGCATACTTCTAGGGTGGGGTCTGCTAGCTTGCAGAGTGAGGAAGTTGACCCTTCACTCCATCACAATATACACACACTTTGACAAGGGTTAATCTATTTATTTATTGTAATGATGTGCAATTTGGGTAGGGAGCAGTTAAAGATACAAGGGTACAGTATAACCATGACCAGAAGGAGATGGAGTGCTATACATTATTCTGCCACTAGATGGCAGTTTCATTTTTCCTGTATTGAGTAGAATGTCAGTCTGCTAAAACGTTGTACATGTGAGTTCAATAGTAAATGGTTGGTGAACCACATCTGTGTGGATTATTGACTCATATGCCAGAGAGCACACCAAGGATGATAAAGTGGTGCCCAATGTGAAAATTCCTGGTAACTTCTATTTTCATAAAATCTTTGACAATGGCAAAGTATCTTCCTACACCATTACCTGCTGAGAAAGTGAAAGTAAAACTGGAATCTGCTACAGGTAGTAACTACAAACAGCTCACTGCACATCCTGCTGATTAATATCACAGCATTATCACAATCATTTACAGAACTGGAGATTTAGATTGATTTGGGAGATAACCAGGAATACACCATATCTATATGTGGCCTGGTCCCCCTGGGTCCCCCTTGCTGCCGTTACCTGGGATGCGGCTGCGGCTGACAGCGGAGGCTAGGGCAGGGGCAACATAAGGTGGGGGAAGGTGCAGTAGCCTGAGGGCACTTAGGGAGAGGCGACCGGGTTGCTGGAGGTCCGCGTCGGCTCCTCTTGCAGGGCGCCGCCATATTTGGATGTGCGCGCATGCGCAGTGAGACTTAAACATAAGCAGAGGCTCCGAAGCCGGCGGCCATTAGGGAGAGGTGCATGCATGCGCAGTGCATGGCAGCCATCTTAGAATAGCTCCGCAGGGGAACTACAGCCCCCAGAAGGCCATAGGGCTGCAGGATCAGGTGCCATAGGGCTGCAGGATCAGGTGACACAGCAGCCAATCGCATGCCCGGGTTCCCCTGCTCCCAGAGTTGATACATTTGGCACGCTACGAGCCACGCCAGTCGGAGCTGGGACACTAAAGGGTAAGGGTAAGGGTGTATGTGCAGGATGTCTGTGGCCCCTGCACTAGGCCAGAGACCCCCTATTAGGCCCCAGCTAGCCCCGACTCCCCTGTAAGCTTATGGCTGCTACAGGGACAGGCCCCTTAGAAAGGGACACTGCTCCATTAGCTGCTCAGTGTCAGGGCCACAGCTGAAGACACCACGCAGCATCAGCGGCCTGTGGTCTGGGACCAGACCACCACCGCATGTAGAGATAATTAAGGTGGGACCCTCCATCTGGATACCACCCCACGTGGAAGCTGACGGCGTGGGACCGGACAGACCCATATTCCGTTGGCGCTACCGGGTGTTGGAGCACCCGGCAGGTATCACACCATCTACAAGTGCACCAACTATAACACTGTGGGCAGCGCTGTCACACACGTCCGGGTGGGTTGGCTACTGTGGACACCAGGTTGGGTAGGTACCCAGGGCATCTCTGTACGTTGGGGGACACTCTCACCGGGGTGCGGACTAAGTAGATGGACAGATTTGCATGTCAGTAAACCTGTTATCATATACGCTGCGTGTAATTAATGCATTGGGTCCTGTGAAGGGATTATCCGGCACTGTCAGGATCCCTCGCAGGTTGAGGCGCTGTCACTAGACGATCCAGGTATACCCCAGGCTCCCAGCAGCGGAGGTGCAGGCAAAGCACCACACACACTTAGTAGCCACCGCATCTCCCATAGGGTGGGGGAAACAGTGCTACAACCGTACATATATATCCCCGCAAATGTGGGTGTTTGCTGGCATGTTGTGAGTCCCCTAACTCTGTCGAGTGTTTCTGTCGAAAGATGAGTGCTCCCATTTTGTAACACAGATATCCTAGATATGGTTTCCCATGTTTTCTCCCATTCCTGTACTCCCAGCTCCAATATCCTCCTCCCACTGCCTGATGTGCAAGTGCTCACAGTCACCAGTACTGGGGAGAATATTTATACTCTATAGAGGAGCGAGATAAGCTGTTTTGCAAAAGGGGTAGAGGAACACATCCTCTCAAAAGCTGTGTTTTGTTATATGGGTTCTCGGAGTACCAATTGGAGAGGTAATGCCTAATCTGGGCGTATTTTAGAAACGATGTATTCAGGATCTGTTTGGTCTCTTTGAGATTTGCAAATGTTCTGACTTTAGAGTTTACAATCAGGTCCTGAGCTCTAGATAGTCCATTCCTAGTCCACCAGGTGAACTGCTCTCCACTAAGGCCAGGGTGAAGTTGTGGTTTTGGCAGATAGGCACCATACCTTTTTGTGAGCTTGAGAGACCTGTCTCAACTCCAACCTTATCCCAGATTTTCAGAGAATGGGCAATTGTTGATAGGGTCTAATTAAAGAACACCCTAGTCTTTTTATGGAGCCACAGCGAGGCCAGCTATAAAGGGACCTCATGAAGGATCTCCATTTCAACCCATCTGACTTGAAGGGGCAATGCATGCAAGGCCACCAAATGTGCTACTTGTGAAGATAGGGAATACGTTTGTAGGCGGGGGACTGCGAGACCACCCTCCGCTCAGGGGCATATCAGAATTTTTCTATTAATTCTGTGTTTCTTCCCTTTTCATACAGAACAGGACATGTTCTTCTGTAGACTTTGTAAATCTTTAGCTCTGATGGGGATACGAAGAGCTCTAAAAAGATAGAACATTTTCAGGGGAAAAGTGATTTTTAAAGCATACAACCTACCTATTCACGATATCGAATAACGAGACCATGATTCAAGTTTTTTTGAGGGATTGATACATGTATGGGAAGTTGGCTTGGTTTAGACTTATATGAATTGGTTAATTTGATTCCCAGGTAGTTGATAGTCTTCTTTAACCATTTGAAATGGAAATTTAGTGATGCCATCCTAACTGACTCAAGGGGAAGATTGATGTTAAGTGCTTCCGATTTTTTTCATTCTTTCTATCCCACTTATCATAATATCAGCCACCTTACAGCAGTATGGATGACCGCTTAATCATTACATCCTGTGTACGGAACAGACAGTTGCGGTATGTCCTCCAGCTTTCAGGAACCAGTGTTCAGCTTGACATGGATGTTAAATGGACTCTTGACCAACCTAAACTAGACACTAAGGATTAGGCCCAACCGTGCCAATTGCTGTTATCTATTAACGTATATTTTCAGAGAAATCCGGGAAAATATACTTGGCAATGCATCATATCAGGATCTGCTTGACCAGTGGCATCTCCGTTCCGCAGGGTGTCTTCTGCTCGGCATGTACTAATTGATCAACTTATTCATGGCATGTATCTTTAAATATTAAACCAATTACTGGTCCCTGGGCTTCACGAGTTGTTCTTTTTCTCAAGTCTCAGAAATATATCAGATTTTGTGTAGATTAGACATTTCAATAACATACACGTTGCTTTGGAATTTCTGCGAAATGCATCTCTGCACTGGACTTATCCTCTGGGTACTGGCCGATGGAAATAGATCCAACATCCCAATCAGAAACAGCATTTATCTCACATCCATGACTTCTGTGTTTTACCTTTTAGGCTGTTTGCGGACCCTGCTTCTTTTCAGACCTTAATGAACACAGTTGTATCCGGACTGCTCTACAGAGTGTGTGTTGTATTCCTAGCTTACTGTACATCATGATTGCTATCGCTTCAGTTTTCCTTTTAGACGTTGACTCAATGTGTGAAAGACTTGTTGGGTCTGGTCTGACTGTTAAACTTCAGAAATGCCAATTCTTACGTCCAGGGTGGGTTAGGCCCAGACACGGAACAGGTTTAATCTGTATTTTTTAATTTTCCTCCCCACAAAGCCTTACTCAAGTGAGGCAATTCTTGGGACTCACTGGCTATGTTAGGCGGTTTATTCAAAACTACTCCCTACTGCTGAGCCTTTGATTGCCTTAACAATTAAGACAAGAGAAGCTAAAGCTTGTGATGCAGACTATGAGGTGTCTGTTGTTTAGATGCTGAGAACATATGTGATTCTACAACAGTAGGTGAAGGTGTATACTCGTCTTGGCCAGAGGGGGACCTGTGGTAAATATTCCTTACCCTTCTAATGAGAGGCATCAAGATGATTCTCTGTTTACTCCAGAAGTCCCTGCGCCATATCTTCTTTGACCATGGAGTGTGCCAAGAGTGACCCAGGACTAGCAAATGAACAAATTGAGCAATCCTTATGATACTGCCGACGTTCTTGTTTCATATGTGGTCCATGCTGTTATATTTGTAATTTGTATATTGTTGACAATTGTTCTTGAGTTGTAACAGTCCTTTTTAATAGAGGGCCTGTCGACTTTTATACCTCGAAATAGCATCACTTATAATCCACAGGGAGAAATACCTACTGTACATGCCTGAGACACCTAATTAAAATAATTTTAATATATTTTGCATATTTAAATTAGCTTATTTCCCAGGTATCTCAGATGTGTTCCCAGGTATCTCTCCCTTTTGTATAAGTGACTGCGTGTTATTTGTGTGTAAATCCTTTGGTGAAATGTGACAATTTGGCTATAGCTTTTTATTTCCACGTGTTCTAAATTTTTTCAATGTTCAAAAAAAAAATTGCGACCTGAATTCTGCCATGTTCTACCTAACCAAGGACATATGAATATATTCAAGATATTTGTACTTACCAAGCAGTCACAACATATTAAAAACAATGATCCAAGTTTTGCCATATGGTTTACAGATTGAAATATGTTTACTAACACTTGGGACCTTATAATGGGGACAGACCTTTGAAGCTTTTCTTAAGCACAAGGGAGACTTTTATTACTAGCATCTCATTGAAAGGATATCTGTATTTAATTTAATTTTGTTCCATAGGTGCCATTTCCAGAGGACAGCTGGGCCCTGTAGAGATCATCTCACAGTATTTACGGTATGAAGAGATAGATGAGTCTATCGGTGTCCTGAGTTGTATGAACTGGAATACTATGGGTCATCAGTGTTACATATGCATGAGTGCTATTGTAAATCACCTCTTAAGGCAGAAGCTTACACCAGAGAAAGAAGGTTTGTATGTTTGTTTGTTATTTTTGGTTAGATTTTGTTTCCCTTCTCCTCTTTGTCACTCAGAACATGACTGCCAGAGAAACCGCTCAGATCCATATTTCTTTACACATAAAATTCCCAATGTTCCTTTCAGAGATCAAGTTTGTGGCTGCCATCTGATATTAAGTGAAGCATATTGGGCACTGATCACAAATGACAACAATGTGGAACATTAGACAAAACATAACTGAGATGGATTGTCATTTTTTTCTGATTCAAATTACTGAGAAGTGCTGTCCAAAGTAGGACTGCACTGCTACCCTTATCTCTAATGTTTCTTTGCCTTGTCATTGTCTCCCCCTTTAATTGTTTCTCAGACATGGGATGGGTGTCCATAAATCTGATAATATTATCAGTGGGGTGGCGTAAGGAAGATTAGCAATCACACTCTGCCCTGATTCTAAATGCTTGTTATAAATAAAATCACACCTGTCTGATTTGTGTAACATTTACTGTCACCTAGGTTGAACTTATTACTATCATTAGTTCCCTTTGGTCCTACTGTATTGTATTGAATTGCAGTTTAGTACCATTTGATTTTCCAGTGAGTATAAAACCTATTTTACAGACGCAATTTCTTCTTGCTATTAAGCGGTGGTGGCCAACTCCAGTCCTCAAGGGCCACCAATAGGTCAGGTATTCAGGATATCCCTGCTTCAGCACAGGTGGCTGTATATGTCAGGCAATGACTGAGCTACTGATTGAGCCACCTGTGCTGAAGCAGGGATGTCTTGAAAACCTGACCTGTTGGTGGGCCTTGAGGACTGGAGTTTGCCACCCCCTGCTTTACAGGTTGGGAGGTCGGTGACAATAAATGACCAACTTGAACCTTCACCCTCTCGCATCATTCTTATTTGATACAAGATAATGCTTAGGAACAAATGATGCACAACTTCTTGATTTCCCTACTTCTATATATCAAACATATTTAAAGAAGCAATGTGTGCTGTTCTACCATATTTTGTATTAAAAAAAAAGAATGTGTTACCTAAACCGAGGGAACTGGAGACAATTTGTGTCCCCCTTCTCTAGCAGCCATATTTGTACACGTAGCCTAGTGCCCTGGCTATGTCTTTCCATGGCCCTAACATTATAAGTCCTCTGCACCAAGAGACCAGAGACTGAAAGCCTGTCCTGTTCTACTCCCTACTACAGCTTTGGAAACTCAGACCTCCTGATAACCAACAGGTATGCACCACTAACACTCTATATACCAGCAGATCTCCCTTAGGGGGGGGATAGAGGTGTTAGGCTGTGGCCCCGGTGTCGGCGCTGCACGGGTGCCTGCCAGGCTGGTGGCGCATGCAGCTGAGATCCCTGGTCTGCACTGAACTGCAGGGGGAAAGACGTGGCGGCATGGCGGTGGCACGGCCATAATGTCACCCAGCAGGTTCGCCTTCATTGACTGAACCGCCGGGGGGGTGTGGCCTAGTGCTCCGTCACCAGCTCTGAAGATGGTTTTTCTGTCTTCAGAAAAATCTGGCCGCACAGCGGCTAAGGTAGGAAGCAGGCCCGGCCCCATTGAGGGGCTGTTCTTGTCCCTGCAGCGCACGCCATAGTGCGCACTGCAGCCTGCAGCGGGGACCTAGCCTTACATACAAATATCACAGGAGCAAGGCGGTCTGCAGAGGTCTGGGAACGGCAATCGGCTCTTTTGGACACACCCCCTGGTTAGCTACGATAAAAAATAAATTGCAAAGAAAATGGGGATTGCGGCTCCAAAAACGTTTATATTGATCTCATATGGCTACTTTGTAATGTTCTGTTAGCCCTGGGAAGACAAAACATATGAGGGCAGATTATCTTGCCTGAAAACTATACAAATTTAAGAATACTCAGAATATTACTAATCATTCTATATGTGGGCTTCATAAGGTAACCTAGATTGGGTTGTTTTAGCTGTAAACATAATCAAAGGCATGTGCTTAGATATAGCCTGTGTGTGGCCTTTGTCATGGCATGAGGATCCTCAGATGCAGTAGTGTGCCTATTAGTTGAGATTAAATAACATTTTTTTTTTTTACATTTTTATTATTTCATCTGAATTTAGCTACCTATAGAATTGTTAATGAATAGAATGTTTATTGAATACACCTGTCAGCCCCTGGACCAAAATGAATTAAAAGAAAAAAGTGCACCAGATTTATCAAAGTAAAAAGAAAAAAACCATTGATTTGGGTTTCTCTTTCTTTAATAAATCAGGTGCTGTTTATTGCCCCAGTTTTGCAGTCGGGAGACAAATAGACCCCATAACTTTCAGGTTGCATTCAGTAATCGTCAGTTTGTCATTGGGTCCTTAATCCACATTACTCTGACTAGTAAACTATTGAGGAAATAGAAAAATAAATTACCATTCTCATGACTGTCATTTGTGTCCTTTTTAAAATATTCAATTTGAAAATAAGTGCCCTTTTAAAATTGATGGCATTCTGTACGGTAAAAAGTATACCATTAAAAACATAGTTTAACAGAACGTTAGCTAGTCAATGCTAATGCCCACTGTGCTTCATAAAACACTGTTCTTGCAGTGTGCTTATTACAAAGATGATAGCTTCTGGCTTTTTTTCTCCATGATGCCAATGGGAGCTTCAGATACAAGCGCATTTGTTTTCAGCTAAGATTTATTATGTCTGAATCTAACAATTTTGAAATGCATGGTAATTTGTTTTCTTTTTATTAGTGGAGCCCAGTGAGTTCCCTTTTATTTAGAGGGATGTGACGGTTATCTTTGAGATCTTTCTTTCCGCCGTCAGCCTCAAGCTGAGCTTTCTAATGAATCTGTAACTGTGGACGTAGTGACTCTTATTCCATGTAGGTCGAAACATATCAGCAACACAAAACATGCTGTCAAGAAAACAGCAACGGCAAGGGAGCAAAGCCTTGTTTTCCGGAAAAAAACAGTGCACCATTCAATTTTAATCTAAATTGACTGCTGTTCTGAAAAATAAAATGACTCTAGAGTTCAGCTTATCTTGCCATCTATATGCAAGATAGGGAAAAGGCTAATTTACCCATGTTTGACTTGTTAATTAAGTTGTCATTAGGTGTATAGAACTACTGGTACAGGTTTATTTTCCAATTATGATGTTTAAAGGATTATTAATATATATTATATATTTTTATATATATATATATATATATATATATATATATATATATATATATATATATATATATATATATAAAAGAGAGAGACACACACACACAGAGACACAGAGAGAGACACTTTGGTCCTCATATATAATTTGAAAGATCAGTTTTCAGTGTATTTTGATTGTCATCTCTGTTATTTAGCATAAACCGAATATTAGTGCAAGCTTCATAGTTTGCACTTTTGTGGCACATATAAACAATGAAATCTCTGACCCAAAGTAACGATCTCACCTTTTTTCATTACTGTAGCTTTTTAAGCTTATGAATTTTGCATAATATTGTCATCACAAACAACACACTGGGATTTAATGATAACGTATGTGGGGCAAGGTTTTAATTCTTACACATCTACATTTCTTATGTTTGATATCGTCCCATAATGTCCCCTTAAAGCAGCAGTCCAAGCTGCCTCAATGCATCAATACAATATACAAAATGTATAAGTAATTAGCTAAGTTGCCAATCGATCCGTTCTCCTGTGATTGATAGGTGAAGAGGAAGAAAGATGCAAAGTTCTGTGGGGAAGATCATGTGACCAGGCAGTCAGTAGATATAATTGGTGCACTGCTAAAGAGAGGGGGCAGGGCTCAAAAAGGGTTGTGCCACAGCCTGTTTCAGAAGAGGAAGGGGATGTGACTTTGTAAATAGTGGCTATAGAAACAAAAAATGCTTGTTACTTTATAATACATGAAAAATTTCATTCATTTTTTTTTTAATTCTACAAGTATTTTCTCATAGTACAGATCTGATTTATTTAAACTTGTGTCTGTCTAGAGATTTGTGCTAATCTCGGTTGTTGTGGGTAAACGAGAACATACAGTATGCCAACTTTCCTATATCGTTTAAAATACTTATATCCTATAGCTAAGTGTAAGATGAGATTATTATAAGATCATTTTATCATAGAGATTAAAAATTATACAAATATTTACATTCAAACTAGAAAACTGAAATATTTCTGTTTATATTGGGTGAGCTTCCGAAACGGTGTACAGTATGTTAACAAATATACTGTATGTCGTTGTAGGGGTAAAACTCATAAAGTACATTTTTGGCACTTCCTGACTTTGAATTTCTTGATATTTCTATTGAAAAACTCATTGCGACTATTTAGTCATAGGTCGGAGTTACCAAAACATAAAACTCATTACATATGATTTTGAAATAATGTCAAAAAGAAAATTTAATCGCCTTTTCCTCAGTACTCAAAGAATGTAATTAATGACTTTTACATCTACAACGTTTTATAATCAGTAATTTATATACTATGGTATACTATAGTATCGGTAAAATAGATATTGTAAATACAAATATAGGATAAGTATCTGTTGTCTAAATTTAGCATAGGTTGAACTTTATGGATATGTCTTTTTTTCAACCTCATCTACTATGTAACTGTGTAACTATGTAATATGATATATTATCATTTATTTATAATGCATCAACATATTCCGTAGCACAGTACTATAGGGTTGGAGGATGAAAGACGATAAAATAACCAACAATAACACATTGTTACAGTAGCTAAGGAGAGCCCTGCCCTGCGGAGCTTACAATCTATAAGGAAGGATAAGTGGAAACAGGGTGCTAGTTGGTATTTATATACAGTATATAAATATATCTATACATATTTATCTATATTTTTTTTATATATATAATATATATATATACATACACACGTGTACACGTATATATATACACACACACACATTGTGTACACTATGTAAAATTTATATGTATAAGTAATTGGCATATTTTTATTCATCCTAGTGTTTTTCATTTATTTAATGGAGCAATCCAAGAATATCCTACAAGTGTTATTTTTTTAATAAATCTGTTCTGTAGTATTCGATAATACTACGTTTTTTTATTTTAAAATTGAACTCTGCCATTTTTATGAGCTTTAATATACTGAGCATCCTTTGATTTGTATAGCAGGTTTAGCACTTCCCGAGCAGTGCAACATCTTTGTAACACTTTCCTGTTTGTGATAATCTGTTGCCAATGTTCCAGCAGTTTGAGCTGCAAACTAACAAAGATAATGTTACCTTAGTAATATAAGAATGCATTGTAGCTACTGAGTTACACTGACTGAAAGATTGATTTGAAACTGAAAGGCGGCCATTTAGTGAACTACAGGCATACCCCGCATTAACGTACGCAGTGGGACCGGAGCATGTATGTAAAGCGAAAATGTACTTAAAGTGAAGCACTACCTTTTTCCCACTTATCGATGCATGTACTGTACTGCAATCGTCATATATGTGCATAACTGATGTAAATAACGCATTTGTAACAGGCTCTATAGTCTCCCCGCTTGCGCACAGCTTCGTTACAGGTAGGGAGGTGGTATTGCTGTTCAGGACATGCTGACAGGCGCATGTGTTAGATGCCGTTTGCCTATTGGGCGATATGTCCTTACTTAAAGTGAGTGTCCTTAAACCGGGGTATGCCTGTATAGGAAACAGGATGTTGCTGATTGATCACAGGATAACCAATCGATCGGCAGCTTAGGTTATTCGTTTTCCAAAAAAGGTAATCAAAGGCGTTTAAACAAAACGATTTTATTTTTTTTAGCTGCTTGGATTGCTTCTTTAATGCATGCTAAGTCTAAGTGACTGGAAACTCATTACTAACATTGAATGATTTCTTCTTCTTTTATTGCTGCCATATTTCTACTCCACAGCACAACTGGAAGCGAGCCTCGGCACCTTCTATTCCCCAACAAGACCTCTCTTGGATGCCATCGTGCTGGAATATAGGGATCCAATCAGTCGATATGCACGGAGATTCTTCCACCACCTGCTGAGGTGAACGGCATATTCAGCTTTTGTCTTGCAATTCATTACTGACCCCTTTGGCAGCGAGAGTCAAATTCATGTTTGCAGCCTGTCATAATTTTACACCAAATGTGTTTTTAATGTGATCGACTATCCAATTTGTTCACTATTGGCCACACACTATGTTGCCAGGAGGGCCTGCAGTGTAAATTGCCTAATGCCGATGAGACCGCTCCCAGTGCGCGCGCACGACGGGGCGCAATGGAGCGACCGCGATTTGAAGAGACACTTTTTTGTCTTTCCAAGCGCGGCTGCGTCACGTGAGCGGTTCAGCCAAAGAGGGCGAACCAGCTCCGTGACGCGGCCGCCACGCCTCCCCAATCTCCCGCACCCAAGTTCACAGATCGCTTGGGCTTCAGGAGTGTGGGAGGCTAAGCGCTCCGTCGCACGCAGGCATTATAATCTTGGCCTATTGGTTTGCAGTGCATTTCAGGCCCCTTTTGCCAGAAGGAGGGTTTCACCTGGTGCATTTGAAAACAAAAGAGCTATATAAAAAATGCTGCAAAATTACCATGTTTATGAGCTTTAGATTTTAAAAGACAAACAAGCATTGATTATTACTCTCCATACGTGGGTGGATCTGTAGCTTGCTGTGATAATTTCACAGTGCAGTATATTTTGTTTATTGGGTATTGCATTTGTCAATTTCCTTGTTTAAATGGGGAAGTGAAATATTGTTGTAGGATGTTTCAACTGAACCCCACTATATAGATTCTGCCCCTTCTCATTTTGCTCTGGTCTGATAAATGTGCGTTTTTTTTACGAAGGTGAAGTCTCACCTCTAATGCCCAGCTTGGATTTCTCATCTCTTACAAAAATGGAACAGTAGTTAAGATAGACAACACAAGGTCCGTCTTGCAAACCATTTTGGCCCAAACTGGGGAGAAGAGACATTTTAATCTTGCTTCTCTTTGTATGAATATATTGCTCTAGTTTAGCCCCTTGTGCACCAGTTTGCAGTTTGATGAGTTGTATTATGAGGAGTTACTTGGCACAAATTATAATGTGGTGTATCATATTTTTTGTTAATAATCTGCATCAGATGTAAGAATCTTGATTTACAGTGCATGCTTTTTACATTTGATGCAACCAAAAGCTATACAATGGAGCATTGCACCAAAACATCATTGTCATTGCCTTGATGTGTAGCTCCCTATGCCTTGATATACTATAACTATGCCACTATGGAGTAGATCCTCAGAAGGCCTTAAATCTGGGCTACTAATGTGACGTTGCCTAAGGTAACATCCGTTAGCTTCTCTGTGTTGAACGAGTATCCTCAAAGCTAAATACATGCAAAACCAACGGTCGTTTGTTATCTTATTAGCATACGCTTAGCTACATTGCCTTGCCTTGGCTTTAAATAATATGGCATTCAGTATGTCTTATCCAAAGATGGCGTTACTGATAACGGGTCTTTGAATAGTTGTTTAATCAAAGTAAAAAAAGAGAAGACAGGAGTGGAAAATACAGGAGAGGAACCTGGTAAATAACAATACGATAGTTAAATCACACGTAACTGTGGTCTTACACTTAACGCGACCCTGTAAAAAGACCTATTTCAGGGTCTGGATGTGAGTAACATCACCTTCAGCGCTGACCTAACTAAGGTACCATTAAATCCCTGCGGTAACTGTACCGGAGCTCTGGGGATATGCGTTGTTAGAGGGAACGCCTCTTTTACATATCATTAGTATGAACGTTCGTTATAATCAAGGGCTCGTTATGACTGAAAACAGCTCTTAACGATACGTTAGCTTCAGTTAACGTATCATTAAGTACTGTATTTCATGGACTTCTGAGGATCTACCTCTACTGTATGTAGGCAGTCAAGTAGGCTACATATGGATTTAATTCTTTAAAGTCTAACTATTAGTAGCCTGAAATATTTGTATTTTTATTTATTTTTTTAAGATGTTTTCTTTAAATTCAAAATGTACTTGGAAAACAAAACGCTTCCATTGTATGTACTATTCTGTCTTTTCATTGATTTACTGACTCTGCGGTAGCACATGGACACCACTAATTAATTGTGCTGCTTTGTACTACACTAACCTTTAACAACAGTGACCAGATTTATTTTATTTTTTGCTTCTGTCCCTAATTGGTTATTACCATGATTAAAATGTATAGGTTGGTGCACTGCCAACATTTTTGGTCAAGCTTCATTCACCCTCTTTGGTAGAAGGAATTATGCTGAGTGGCATGTCTAGTCACATGATCACCTTCTAGACCGAGCACCGGTCCATTAACCATCCAGTGTAGCTCAATTATTTCAAGTTATTCTCACTTTCCAACACACATTGTAGTTGTAATAAAATGAAGGTACTCCGCCATGTACAGTACCAAGCTAACCACCATTTTCAATATTTACTGTTTAATTACAAGTATATTTAGACATATATTCTACAACCGCCCAATGTCAGGTACAAGGGAATGTGCTCTATATGCTGTTTTGTTGAGAGATACTTATGTTCACACAGCTAATTGAGCCAAGAATGCTGCAGAAATCCTTCCTTATATAGCCTTCTAATAGTAGATGTTCTATGGCTAATTTGTTGGTTTAATTCCCCACTTATGGTTAACCGAGATTTCCCGCCTTTTACCTGTAAAAAGATATACAGGCATACCCCGCATTAACGTACGCAATGGGACCGGAGCATGTATGTAAAGTGAAAATGTACTTAAAGTGAAGCACTACCTTTTTCCCACTTATTGATGCATGTACTGTACTGCAATCGTCATATACGTGCATAACTGATGTAAATAAGGCATTTGTAACAGGCTCTATAGTCTCCCCGCTTGCGCACTGCTTCGGTACAGGTAGGGAGCCAGTATTGCTGTTCAGGACGTGCTGACGGGCGCATGCGTGAGCTGCCGTTTTCCTATTAAGCGATATGTACTTACTCACGAGTGTACTTAAAGTGAGTGTCCTTAAACCGGGGTATGCCTGTATTCCAGGTAGAAATACATAAGAGCAACTCGAAGTAACCGTTCTTGGCATGCTTTATTTCTACGGGTTTTCTGTTACTTTTTAACACTTTGCCAACAGGGCCGCCAATAGCTTTCACAGGGCCCTGAACAGGAGTTTCCACCCGGTCCCCAGGTTAAGTGGGAGGCGATGGGGGGGAGGGGATTGTCCGCACACCCACCATGTCGGCGGCCCTTTGAATTCCCTTCCCCCTTTCTCTCGCAGCACTTCTCCTCTCTCTCTGACACACACACTTCCCCTCTCTCTCACTCGTGTCTCTCGCTTATGCTCACCTTTTCTCTGTCTCACTTTCCCCCATCTCTCACTCCCCACTCACTCTCACACCCTCTCTCTCACTCCCACCCCCTCTCTCACTCCAACCCCCTCTCTCACTCCCACCCCCCTCTCACACCCACATCCCCTCTCACTCCCACACCTTCTCACTTCTACCCCCCACTCTCACTCCCACCCCTCCTCTCTCACTCACACCCCCTCTCACATCCCACTCACTCTCTTATTGCCCCTCTCACTTTCACCCCCCTCTCTCGCTCTCTCTCTCACTCTCGCTCCGCTCTCTCTCACTCTTATCCCCTTTCTCACTCTTACCCCCTCTCTGATCTCTTACTCGTACCTCCTCTCTCTCACTTTCGCCATCCTCTCTCTCACCCCCCCCCTCTCTCACTTTCACCACCCTTCTCTCTCATTCCCACCCCCTCTCTAACTCCCACCCTCATCTCTCACTCCCACCCCCCTCTCTCACTCTCACCTCCTCTTTCACTCCCGCCCCCTCTCTCTCACCCCCCACTCACTCTCACTCTTATTGCCCCCTCTCTCGCTCTCACTCTTACCCCCTCTCTCTTACACCCCCTCTTTCACTCTTACCTCCTTTCTCTCTCACTCTCACCCTCCTCCACTCTCTCACTCTCGCCCTCCTCCACTCTCTCTCACTCCCCCCTCTCTCTCACACCCCATTTCTCTCACACTTCATCTCTCTCTCCATTGCTCTCACTCTCCATCTCTCTCGCTCTCCATCGCTCTCACTTTCCATCTCTCTCGCTCTCCATCGCTCTCACTTTCCATCTCTCTCGCTCTCCATCGCTCTCACTTTCCATCGCTCTCGCTCTCCACCGCTCTCGCTCTCCACCGCTCTCACTCTCCACCGCTCTCACTCTCCACCGCTCTCACTCTCCACCGCTCTCACTCTCCACCGCTCTCACTCTCCACCGCTCTCACTCTCCACCGCTCTCACTCTCCATCTCTCTTACTCTCCATCTCTCTTACTCTCCATGTCTCACACCCCATCTCTATCACTCTCCCTCACTCTCACCCTCCCGCATCCTCTTCTTTCTCTCAATCTCGCCCCCCTCTCACTCTCGCCCCCCTCTCTCTCACTCTCGCCCCCTCTCTCTCACTGTCGCCCAGCTCTCTCTCACTCTCGCCCACCTCTCTCAATCTCGCCCACCTCTCTCAATCTCGCCCACCTCTCTCACTCTCGCCCACCTCTCTCTCACTCTCGCCCACCTCTCTCACTCTCGCCCACCTCTCTCACTCTCACCCACCTCTCTCACTCTCGCCCACCTCTCTCTCACTCTCGCCCACCTCTCTCACTCTCGCCCACCTCTCACTCTCGCTGATCTGCAATACAAAAAAAAGTAAAAACAAGCCTTGAAGTGCAGGGTTTAACCAGACATTATTTGCAAACATGGCCGCCCGCCCTGTCGGCAGGCGATCGTCATCTCCTGCAGTGAAGTGTTAGAATTTTGCTGAAGCACAATCTCTAACCTATTTTTAATATGAGTTAGATTTCACAAAACCTGCATATTTTTCAAGGCTCAGGTTAGAATTTGGAACGTTTTCACAAATAGATATTAATGATTTCTTTTTTTTTTTTTTTAAAGAGCAATGAAAAAAATATTAGCCCACAGCGTTTTAAATGTAATAAAGTTTCTTTTGGCACATTAAAGTAGCTTTAGGGGATCAATTTTAAACAGGTTTTGATTAATAGACTTAATCATAACACTGAACCCTACTGGAATTCACTTCTTTATTAGCAATTTGTGTTGCAAACGTAGGCTTTTTTTCACCTTCCTTCTGACAATCAGATCTATATCCCCTTGAATCAAAGTGATACTTATTTGATTACTTTCAATCAGATAGTGATGTATGGCTTTTACCTGAAAAGCTACCATCTCAGTTCAAAAGCAGCAAAATTGCTATTCATTCCCTTTCAAATCTTGTTTCATTTCAACTCTTCCCCCCCCCCCCACCCCATTTTTTGTGCTTTTTGCATTCTTACGCTCAAGCAGAATAATATTTATAGGTTACATTTAATGTCTTTATGCAGTGGAATGGACCCACAACACTTCAAAGTAGTTAAAAGGTTTATTTGTGAAATATGTGTTACTGTGCACACGTTCTAGTCTGGCTATCTGCATGTGAATAACTTATTGTTTCTTAGCAGCAGTTTAGGTTCATGATATTCATTTTCTTTGCCCTCTTCATTCAAAGCAGGGGTTGACAACTCCAGTCCTCAAGGGCCAACAACAGGTCAGGTTTTTTTTTTTTTGTTACTTAAATTTTTTATTAATAATTTTTTCAAAAATAATAGAAGGGGTACAAAAAAGAAAAAAGGAAGGGGGAAATACAATGATACAGTATTGCATATAATCTGGTGATTACACAATAGGAAGGGAGGGTATTAGGGGAAGGGGGAAGGGGACAGCATTTGAAACAATATAACATAGTGAATAATTGGTTAAATACAACATAGATCACTCTGTTCAAGATAATGTAATCTAAATATGGGGATATACCTGCATGTCAAAACCAAGGAGCCCAAGTCTCCGAAAATTGTGAAGTGGAACCGTTCAGGTACAATGAGAGTTTTTCCATATTTTAAGGATATCTCTGGTTCATCACAGGTGGCTCAGTTGTTGACTGAGCCACTGATTGAGCCACCTGTGATGAAGTAGGAATATCCTTAAAACCTAACCTGTTGGTGGCCCTTGAGGACTGGAGTTGGTCACTCCCGCTTCAAAGTTTTTCACATTGTTCCTCTACGATCATCTCAAACTTAGAGTAGCAATCCCGGCTGTTTGTGTCTACAGAATTGGAAGCTGGTAATTTTTTGGTCTGGAGACGCACTGGTTCTGGAGGTAGTCACTGTTTTAGTTTCCTTTGTCAAACCTTCCTCCAGAGAATTCAAAACGGTCGCTAAATCTTGCAGGTCCCAAGGGCAAGTAGGAAGTCGCAACATCATTGATTGCAGCTATTTAAATACCCAGGAAGTAATATCGGTAACTATACCAGTAAGTATCTCAAGAACGGGAGGATCCCCGGAGCTAAAATTAACGCAGTTCAACTCTGGGGACCCCCTGATTCTAAATGCTGCTAAAATAAAATAGTGGGTTAATTTGTTAGGATTACTGCTTAAAATATATAGATATGTGAACCTTTTTTGCTGCCACGGGTAGTTGCCATCGGCAAGGCCATGCAATTTTTCAAAATGTTGCTATACATTTGTTTAACCATGATTCCTGTGAATACCTTTCCATCACATACACATAGTGACTAGTCGCTCACCTAGTAGTACTATACTTCTATTTGGTCCTATATCAATATACAATATCCACTAAACACAGTGTCTTATTTGGATACTGTAACTTTTGAGTGCAATATATAGGGCCTCTCTGGTGACCCCTGGTGGTCACTTATTCATGTGTTTGCGAATACCTTTCCATGTAACTTTGGAAACTATAGATCGCTTTGTTTTATTTAGCTGAAGTTGAGCTATTCATTGGTGCCTTTCCCAGGTGGATTGCATATCATGTGACCAAGATATGATGTCATAAATATGAAGGGAAAAAAGAAAAACATTGATCTTCTTAATATTGTCCCAGGTAGCTCTAATAAATGCAATCCTTTCATTAAAATAAATAATAAATGTCATTGCCCTGTGTCCTAAAAGTACACTGGTACGTAGAAAGTAGACGGGCTCAGCAGACGTGTAACAGTAAAAGGAGAAAAGACCGCTTGGATTCCGTGGAGCCTGAATTGTGAGCAGGACCACAACTAAGAGCAATGAGTCCATTGCTACGTGCTGGGAAGCTGTCCACAAACGCTGTTTTATCAAGTGCTGTCTGTAAGTGCAATATTGTTCTAACCCAGTCTAGTGTAATACATTTACTGTGCCATGATTTTTTTTCTCTTTTGTTTATATCAAGTCAGTATCCTGAATAAGCTGAGATCTAGCCTCACCTATCTGATTAACCTCTGCAACGCCAAGTGGGAATGAATTCATAGATCATATACTACACTAATCTGCAAGTGTAAACGTCTAACTTAAAATGTCTAAATTGACTAAAAACTTTTACTTATACATTGTTGTCCCCTTCTGTATTTATCCAATTTATACTTAACAACTGTACCCGCGTCATCGCGCCGGAGGACATCTTTCTTTCTATATCAAGACCACTAACTTCAGACTTTGTATTAACATTTCTTATATCAGCTCAAGCATGGTGGGTAGGCGTAGTGGTCCTTTCTTCCATGTAGTAACAAAGGAAGGCGAGGATACCTTTTATTGGACCAACAAGTAGTTTATATGTTCACTACTGATATGTACTCGATGAAGGACCCTGAGAGGTTCGACAGCTTGTAACATATCAACTACTTGTTGGTCCAATAAAAGGTATCACACTACCTACTCCCTTACTATTTTTTGTTACTATACCAGCTCTGTGTAGTAGTGGAAATAAATACTAACTGCTATTGCCCTGAACTCCTGAATATCACATCTGTATAGATTTAGATACTGCATTGGCCAGTAGTAAGATTGTGTAAAGCTCTCCACATCTGAAGTTTGTAGGGCTCAATGCAAAAGTGTACGCAATTATTGGCAAGACAAAACTACCCTCTAGGATAACAATAGCCCCATGAAAGGATACATTTTCGGAAGCGGAATGCCTCAAGGAATTCAAACATGAGTAACATGACTTTCAGGTTTTGCATCAACATTTCTTCATACCAGCTTAATGTAATCATGGCATGAAATACAAAAGGTCATTGCCCTTCTTCACCTGAGTACATTGATACTCTGTGTGTGGGATACTGTAGGTAGATAGATAGATGGGTAGGTAGATGGGTAGATAGATAGCGATATAGATGTAGAGATATCTGTACTGTGTTAGCCGAGCTTAAAAATCAAAACGAATAGACGATACCGTTTTGTGGCTAACTGTCACGGGAGACCAGGCAATTTACACCTTTTTAACCGGATCATGCATTGAACAAAACAAGTAAATGAAATAAATTGTAAATTTTTTCACAAGAAAATGCATACACACAATGATACACAAACTACAGCAAAAATACACACGTGAGACTTGGGGGAACAACCTAGACTCTCCTAGGTGCAGGGAATCCTAACCCTGATAACAGTTGCAAAAACAGGACAGAAAATATTTCAGGCAGCTTTCGCTGAATCAGCCCTTTCTTGCTGGAGACTTCAAACTAGAAACTTAGGGCCTTATTCAGAGAACATTCATAAAAAAAATTGCCAGGGAATGTAAAATGGGGTTTTGTTGGGCGTTGCTATCACGGTATTCAGAAAGGCTCGAATACCAGTGATAGCAAAATGCCCACAACTGGCGAGTTGCTGCCAGCGAGAGCCTCGAGCCTCGAGCCTCTGAAAAGGCAAAAACCAGCGATTCATTTCTGCTGCAGAGAGAGCGGCTCTGAGAGAGCCGCCTCTCCCAGCTGAAATGTCGCCCGAAATTTATTTATTTAAATATCCTTTCCTTTAATAGTGTAGAGGTGCAGGGGGTCTCCGGAGCTGAACCACTTTGGTTTTATGTCCGGGGACCCCCTGCTTCCCGAGATACAGGCACATACCTTTATGGGGTGCCGGTATCTCCTATGCAAGGAAATGTCCCGGTCACGTGACGCGGGACATTTCAATGCAGAGGGATACCGGCACCCCATAAAGGGGCCTGTATCTCGGGCAGCAGGGGGTCCCCGGACATAAAACCAACGTGGTTCAGCTCCGGAGACCCCCTGCACCTCTACACTATTAAAGGATATTTAAATAAATATTTAAAAACAGATCAATACACGCCCCCCACCTCCGCCCAAACCCATACAGTACAGTAATGGGCAAAATAACTATTATCCAGATATGGATAATAGATTATTTGCCCATTATTAAACACTGCATTAGCATACTTAAATACAATAAATAAATACAGTTATACTTACGACAACAGCAGGTCCCTCTGTCCTCCGTTGCCAGTAAGCATATATAGAAAATAAATACATTCTAATGGTCCCTAACCCCTTAATCACCTTAGCGGTTCCTAACCGCTATAGTTATTAAGGGGTTAACCCACCCTGACCCGTGAGGCCTAGGTATTTCAGCCAATCAGATCGTGGGAACCAATTCCACACGCTGATTGGCTGAAATACCTTGTGACACAGCGGCCATCTTGGATTTACCAACGTCATGTTAAAGGTAAATGAAGCACAGCCATTCTGATTGGCTGGCATCATTCCCTTTAAGTGACGTCACGGCAAAAAAAAAAAAAAAAATAAGTCTGCACATGGTTTTAACAGCCAATCAGGTGGCTGTTAACCATTGTGAGGGTAAATGTGACGTCACAAGCCATATTTAAGGCCGTGACGCCTCATTTGAGCCCAATAAGCCGACGAGACAGCATCGGCTGGGATTTAAAATGGGGTTTTATGGACTGACAGATGAAGAAAGAAGATAAAGAACAACAAGAAATGGTTACAGATGAAGATAGAAGATGGTGAGTAAAGAAAGAAAAAAGAAGTTTGGGGTACCTGAGCCGGATCCTGATGGCGGATGGCATCGGATGCTGTTGGAGGCCTTCAAGGTACGTGAGCTTCCTGTTACCCCGGGAGTCGGAGGGCCACCGCTTCTAATGGTAAGTAAGATATTCAATGTTTGTAAATGTCTCTTTTTACAGGTGTATTCTTTGGATGTGATTTTTTATTTTTTGGGGGAGGCACATTGACTGCTAATATATTAATCGGTACCTCTTTAGGGTACAGATTAATACATTATTATGCCAATATTTGGGGGGCATTTCTCGCTTGTTATTGCAGTTATTGATTTGGATGTGATTGTTTGTTTATGGTTAATGTAAGAAAAGGTTTGCGATTGGTTTTCGCTTGTACTTAAAGTTATATTATGTTAGCTAATGTGTTTTATGGATACTTCAGAGATTGTTTTAATTTATTTATTTGTCTTTTAATGGTTACATTAATTAATGTAGGATTAATTCATTGTTTACATTGGTTAGTGTTACTATTCATTTTGAGTTGCTTTAGGGATTAATTGGTTTGATTGGGTAATGGTTTAATTAATTCATTGTTGATATTGTAATTGCTTCTAATGATTGGATTAGCTGGCTACTGATTTTATTTAGTGAAGTGTGTTTTTTGGGAGTATAGTTAGGTTTTATTACTGTGTGTCTTGTGTATTACTATATTTTTATTAGGGTGCCCATTGAGTGCTATAGAGGCTTATCATGCCCATAATATTATTATATGGGTATGATGTACCACTATACTACTCAATGGGTATAGGGTGGGTATAGTCAGTCTGGGGTGGGTGCTTAGGCCTCACGGGTGAGTGAAGGGGGTATTAGCCCTAAGGATGGGTGTTTAGACCTTGCGGGGGGGGTAGCGGTTGGGTTAACCCCTTTATTACCTTAACGGTATTAACCGCTAAGGTAATGAAGGGGATAACTCCCCCCGCAACCCCCCCGCAATGCCTAAACAGCCACTAAGGGCCAAATTCCCCCTTCACCCACCCCCGCTAGCCATTGTATTGTACTGTATGTTTATTACAGTAAGCCTGGCACGGGTGTTTAACCCCTTCATTGCCTTAGCGGTTAGCCGCTAAGGTAATGAAGTTGCTGTACATGCATGTTTCCTGCCTTGGATGCATGCCGGGGGGGTCCGGCATCAATCCGAGGCAGGAAAGGGCCCTGATTTTTTCTAAGTCCCGACCCATCGCAGCTCATCGAGGCCATCTCCCCACCAATTGTCCAACAATTTTGTGGGGAATTAGATTTGGGGAGAAAATCGTTTTTTAGGGCTGCGATGGGCTGCGATGGGCCGTGACACCCGACTCGCGGGTCTCTGAATAGCGGGACTTTATCAACCCTCCGAAAATGGTCGATAAGGGCCTGATCGCTGCTCAGTCAGCGAATTTCGGACGGAGATAAAATTTTGCGTCGATACAGGCCGTTATCGAGCACTTATCGAGGCTATCTGAATGCCAGTAGCCATTTTGGTCGATAAGTGCTCGATAAGGGCCTTATCGAGGCTTTCTGAATAAGGCCCTTAGAATCTTGGAGAACTAAGTATCTGAGGGGTGCGAGGGGTTATAATACCTCTGACTTTCATTCACAGAATACTACCCCCCTATCGGAAGCGTGAGAATATTCTCAGCACCCAATCCGAGACAAAGTGGCAAAAACAACAGGGTTACTTGGAAATCTGAATGAACCAAGGGACATGTGCAATTTGGCATCTCTGCCCCGGGTTCTCTTAATGCCACCCACGGTGACAGGCTCCTGCCAGTCTGGTCGGATCAGTGGAAATTGGATGTGGATACTTGAGTCCTATCCTCCTGTCCAAATGGTCTTGACACCTCAGACCTCCTCTGGGGCTTTCATTTCCAGATGTCCTGCAAGACCTACTGGCACCAATTTGTAGCCCAAGTGGCCTGTCAGAGCATTGGTTCTGAAAGTCCAAGCCCGTAATACTGTGCACAAGCATATGTTTTAAAAACACGCTGTTCCATAATATATACACTTAGGATATTTTTTAAGTCTTTTGGTTATGGGAAATAGAATAAGAAGCTGCACGTTATTTCTTACTAGCCATATTCCCCACACTCTATACAATAAACTTAGGACTGGACTTTTTAAAGTCCCCTCACAACCTTATAGATGATTGGAGTACCCCCAGAACCTCTAAGCAGGTTCTGGGTTACCTGTACAGTAACTGGGTATTCCCCCCCAACATAGGGACAACTTATAGTTACAGGGATACTTTACATCCCTTTGCACCATTTACCTTTCTGGGAACCAGCAATTCTGATAGACATAATCTGACAACACTTTCTCCACAACACCCCCACCCCCCCCTCCCCCCCCCCCATCCCCCCTGAAACTCATACCACAGCAATCCCTGCTTGCTGGCATCCCTGAAAAGGTAAAAACACCAAAATTATTTATTGTCGCATAATTACAGGTAATGCTTTTACAACAGTTGGGTCAGAGGTAACCAAACGGGCTTAACCTTTTTTTGTGAGCCTGGTTACCTCTTCACTGTCACACTAGCGAAATGCTTTATTTGTGCGAGCTTTCGAGATACACTAATCTCTTATTCCGGCAGTGTTACAATGAATAAAGCAAGAAATGGTTTTACTTAAAAACCGTGCATCTTGGAATGTACTGTATCTGTGACTGAAGTCTATCCCTCCCCCTGTGCAGTATGCTTTTTATGACTTAAGATGTTAAATGGTCCCTGAATGTTAGTGATGCAAGAGTGTGTGTATGTATGTGTGTGTGTAAATATAAATTTATAAAGTGTCCACAGTGTATACAGCGCTTTACAAAAGGTGTGTGTGGGAGTGTGGGTAGGTGTAGAAATATAAGACGGTGTTGCATTACTATTAATGTGTGTAGATACTATGTGGTCCCTATTGGTATATAGGGATAGAATTACATTGTACATATGTATGTGTAAGAGACAGTTGTGTGTGCATTCATATAGCGTAGTATGTATAGACATGGCCTTTAGAACCCATGGGAAGAGAGTTCTCTTGTTTCAGAGTAGTGACTAATGAAGCTGCGGTCTCCGTTTAGGCCACCGCTAAGTGTCCCGAACAGATGCATACATTTGTATTCCGTCTCTCTTTCAATGTTCTAAGATTACCTTTGAGTATGGCCACCTTCAGATCGTTCATCTTATGGCCAGAGTCAGTGAAATGTTCACCGATAGGACTGTCTCTTGTTCCGTCTGTAATGCTGTGGTGATGCAGATTCATTCTCTTGTTTAGCCCCTGTCCCGTCTCACCAATCTAGTAGCAGCCCCCTGGGCATTTCATGCACATGATGAGGTACACGACATTGCTGGAGGAACAGGTGAACCTTCCTTTGATTTTGTACTCCAGATTCCTGTGTGGTTTTTGTATTGTGCCCGCTGTGTGGAGCATTGCGCAGGTTTTGCATCTTGCGTCCTGGCATGGTCTTGTCCCGCATTCAGTTGTAATGTTTAATACTTTACTCCTCACCATCATTTTCTTGAGATTATGAGGTTGTCTCTATGATAATAAGGGTGTTTCAAGAAAGACCTGTTGCAGTCTTGTATCTTCCTGGAGAATGGGTTGTAGTTCCCTGGCGATCTTGCGTAGGGCTTCTAGGTGTGGGTTTATGTACCTCATCATGTTCATGAAATGCCCAGGGGGCTGCTACTACATAGGTCAGATGGGACAAGGGCTAAACAAGAGAATGAATCTGCATCGCCACAGCATCACACGCGGAACAAGAGACAGTCCTGTCGGTGAACATTTCTCTGACTCTGGCCATACGATTAACGATCTGGAGGTGGCCATACTCAAAGGTAATCTTAGACCACCGAAAGAGAGACGATTGCATGAATACAAATTTATGCAACTGTTCGGGACACTTAACGGTGGCCTAAACCGAGACCGCAGCTTCATGAGTCACTACTCTGAATCAAGAGAACTCTCTTCCCATGAGTGCCAAAGGCCATGTCTATACATACTGCGCTATATGAATGCACACACAGCTGTCTCTTACACATACAGTACATATGTACAATGTAATTCATTCCCTATATACCAATAGGGACCACATAATATCTATACACATTAATAGTAATGTATGTATGTATATATATATATATATATATATATATATATATATATATATATATATATATATATGAAAAGAAAGAGAACAAGCGCCCGATCCTTGTATAAAATCAGATATAAAATATTTAATAAATCATGGACAGACAAATGTACACTCACACTTTGTCAATAAAATTAAGGCATGTTATGGGACCAGCCCATGCACCAGATCGAAGACTCCACAGTTCTCCTCTGTACGATTGCGTCCGAAATGCCTGCAAATGGACGTTACTGCTGCCGCAATCACCGAAATAGGTTTTCTCCCTTTAGACCAGAACTTTTCTGTTCAGTGCGGCCGCATTGCTCTCCCACGAATCAGGGACCAGAGAAACCTTCACTGACGTCCTCACTCTGGCGTCTGGACTGCTCAACCACCGTAGTTTCTATGCCACGTGGCACGTGGTCATGTGACATAGAAACTACGGTGGTCGAGCAGTCCAGACGCCAGAGTGAGGACGTCAGTGTAGGTTTCCCTGGTCCCTGATTCGTGGGAGAGCAATGGCGGCCGCACTGAACAGAAAAGTTCTGGTCTAAAGGGAGAAAACCTATTTTGGTGATTGCGGCAGCAGTAACGTCCATTTGCAGGCATTTCGGACGTAATCGTACAGAGGAGAACTGTGGAGTCTTCGATCTTGTGCATGGGCTGGTCCCATAACATGCCTTAATTTTATTGACAAAGTGTGAGTGTACATTTGTCTGTCCATGATTTATTAAATATTTTATATCTGATTTTATACAAGGATCGGGCGCTTGTTCTCTTTCTTTTCTAATAGGTTCGTTAGGAGGTTGGTGAGCCCAAGAAGAAGCAGCCTGGACTTTAATATAGTCACTTTCATGGACACCTATGGACTTAAGTATTGATTCATTTTTTCATATTTTTTGGTTTCATTTTTTACATTTTTATGTTTATATTTATGTAATTCACTTTTTCAATTACATATAATTATTTTATCTTTTTAGTCCATAGGTCACATTAGTGTGATTATCCAATTATTTTTATTTTTTTATTCATTTATTTTTCATACACACTTTTTTTTACTTTTTGGCATTTTACTATTATAACACAGTTCAATTTATAATTACTTGTTTCTTACCACAAGTTTATTGATATGTCATATTGAAAATAGGCATCTGTGCTGGGTGCAACATCTTGCCATATCAGATCAGGGCTGCAGCAATTTGGGTGTAGTCTGTGAAAGGCGCTGTCTTTAATATTGTTTTATAATATATATATATATATATATATATATATATATATATATATATATATATATATACATACATTACTATTAATTATATTATATATATAGCAGAGAAGCACATGCTCCATAGTGTAGAACAATTTAATTATATCTTGTCAATAGGTTAATATGGAGATTGTTTTCTATGCACTATTTCTTGACTTTTTACATGTATTGGTGCATGGTTTATGATGTTGTCTATTGTAAGATTATTTGCTTATTTTTGTCCAATTTAAATACAGTTGAATACATTTATATTTGATAACTAAATGGGTTGTTTATTTTCTTTTGACACATGTCCCTTCAAATATAACATGTCTGTAAGAGATGTGTGCAGAGGTACATTTAATGGACACCGATTAGGGTGAAATTATATCTTTGCTTTATTGTGCCTGTTTCTTTAACAAGGAAAAACATACAAAAATAAAGGCCTACTCCACTTTGGAGAATAACTAAACCTTTACTCCAGCCCTTTCTAATTGGGTGGGTAGCTAATCTGGTTACCACTATATATTCCTGTATGCTCATTTGCATGTCTTAGACAGGTCTGCAACCCCGCCTTTCACCATTATCACCCAGCACACAGCACTTCCACTGCAGCAAGGGATTCTGGGAAAATGACATGCAAATGGACACACAGTGTCACCTTTTGCTTCAAAACCATTTTTAACATGGTTCCCTATAGGCTTAAGCTTGCTGCATGGTCACAGCTTTAAGCACAGCCAGGGTTAAGATGCATAGCCAGAAAACCCACCGACAGCCGTTTCGACCTTAATGGGTCTCATCAGTCTGGGGTTGGTTAACTGGCTATGCAATGAAGCAATGAGGATGGGGTTTACCATACTTAGTTAAGTTATGGTGGGTAAAAAAAGTGACAAAAACCGTCCACAGCAAAGCATATAGCAAATGAAAATATTCCTGTATGCTCATTTGCTCCCCCTCCCCCCGTCTCCCCTCCTCCCCCCCCTCCCCCCTCTCCCTCTCCTCCCCCCTCTCCCCCTCCTTCCCTCCCCCTCCCCTTCTCCTCCCCCTCCCCCCTCTCCCTCCCCCTGTCCAACAAGAAAGGCTCGTTTCTGTTTCTGTTGTTGTATGCTTGTTTGCAGTACCGCTGTCATTCAAACTGTTGCCTAAGCAACCACCCTTTTTCCACCCCTGGGGTTTGGTTCTTTCCTTTCACCCTTTCACTTGGTGCAGTCCAGGCCTGTTTCCCTCAGGGACTCCATGCAGCTAGTTTTTTTTTCATTGTTTGCTGCCTTCTGCCTGGTTTATCCCAACTGCTCTCCCTGTGTAAGAGCTTTGTCTCTTACCTATCCCTTATTTTTATAGATCCCCATACGTTTTCCCTTCATTTCTGTTCATGTTCCCACAATAAAACATTAGAAATTCAAAGAAGACTCCCATTTTGTATGGAAGAAGGAATCCAGTTATCTTATCTGCCTGTCTCAATTTAAGCCACACTAAGCCTGGGACAGAACAATATTGTTTACTAGTTTGTCATTCGTCAATCTGTCCCTCCTAATCATCCTAAACTCCCGCTCTGCTCTCTGTCTTTTTTAATTGATGTTTTCCAGTCATATGTTTGTTTTGCTTTGCTTTTGCCCAGCCTTTGTCACTCTGTGTGTTACAAAGGCTTTTATATTTCCCCTCCCATGGGGGGTTATACCTATGCTCGTTTTAGGGTAGGTGTGTCACCTCATTGGGTCCTCCTGGTCTAGCATATTTGTGTTTAGCTCCTATGGGTGTGCATCTCAGTTTGATGTAGATTTTTTTTGAGGCATTACTTAGGCGGTCCAACAATCAATTGCCTTGATTTGTGTAATCTCCGTCTGGACGTATGTCTGTCTGCACCCTTATTGTGTTCTATTTTATTCTATCTTTATTGGCGGGTCTCTTGATTATTCGTGTTGGGAACCACGCGCTGTATTGAAAGTTATCTTGAATTTCCTTTTTGATTTCATGGGATAGTGTGGCAATTAAGTTCTCCCAAGTTTTGAAAAATGTGCCTACTTTTTTCTCTTTGTTGGATGTTGCTTTCACCCAGTCTAGTGTGAGTAAGCCAAACATTTTCCATCTCCAAAGGTCCATTGAGGGAGGTGTGTGGTGTATCCACTGTTGTTTGCATTTGTATATGCATTTCCCTCATTACTTTGGTTTGTTCGGTCGAAAATAGAGTACTTTAAATTTAGTGGGATATTTACGTTTAGAGAGTCTTTGCTGAATTTCCTGACGTGTTCAAAAATATTGGATCGCAGGACAGTTCCATTGGCAATGTATTAAGTCTGCCTCTAGGACTGCACATTTTGTGAAGTTGCTGTCAGTGGCAAGCTTTGCTTCGTCTAAATCTAGGAGTGGTATATGTTCTATGTAGCATGCTCTGGGTGCATTTCCTGATACAGTATATTGATGAAGGGATCAGCTTACGTGAGCTTTTAAATTGTCCTAAGATGCCTTCCATGTTCATGTTTGGGCAGTCTATTAACCAGGCTCCTATCCCCGCTGTATTATTCTCATATCGTTGTGTTTTTTTTCAGATCGTTGTATATGTTCGATATAGATGTTTGCTCGCGACTCGCCATATGCAGAAGGATTTCTAAAGGGTTGTCTTTCTCCTCTGCTAATAGGCTGTTAGCTATCTCCAGTGTACAGTATAATGTCTAGTGAAGAGGGGAATTGGGTATTCCAAATTTTCTTTTATTAATTGAAATGAGTAGATGGAGTGATCTAGCTTGTGTAGGAGTTGCCCTATGTCATGTATGCCCTTTCCCTCCCAAATTGTGAACAGATCATTTGCTTTGCCTTCATGGAATTGTTTATTTTTAATGAATAGTACGTTTAGTGACTTGTTTATTCTTATGCGCAATGTTGCGCAAGCTCTGTACCATGCTTTATACAGTATGTACTAAAAAGCAGTGGGCTCTCCTTTATATTTGCTGGGACCTCACTAGGCACCATGTGAGTAAGTATGCTAGGTTTATGTCTTGGCCTGTTGTTGGTCTATTGCTTAGATTGGATAAACCATACCAATCAATACACAGTCTCCTGCATACCTCAAAAGTGCTGCAGTGTTGTACAATTTAATTATAGGAAGGTTTATTTCCCCATTTTTGTATTGTTGTAGTTTCGCCATGCTTATTATTCCTTTTTTCTTTTTGTACATGTTTATTATCTTTTATTTTTATTTATACTAAGATGTTCGCGTGTATAGTCTTGATTTTCACATAAATAATGAACTGGTAACTCAGAATGGTTACTTTTTGGTTGAGGGAAACTGTCGGATGTGTACCTAGGGAACAAGATATGTATATATTTCACATCAAATATATTTCATTGTAATACGTTAATGGATAGAAATAATTATATATGTCAATCTAGTTTGATTGACATATATAATTATTTCTATCCAATAATGTACTACAATTAAATATATTGTATAAGAAATATATACATATCTTGTTCCATAGGGACACATCTGACAGGTTCCCTCGACATAAAAGTAATCATTCTGAGTTACCAGTGCATTATTTATTATGTACACTGGCGACACACTTTATTCGAGCTCGGCTAGTCCCACGAATTCGGGTATACCCGGTTGTATTGAGGTTTGTGACTGTTTTCTGCCCGAGTGCATTGAGTTATTTTCCAAGCAGGGATTGAAGCATTTTATTCCCGCTGGCTGCAATACTGCACAGTATATATATATATACTGCATTACAATTCATGAATTTATGCCATCTGGTAGACACGCGAAGCATTGCAGCCTATTAAATCCTAATCATTATCATTTAACAGATCAGCCGCCCGTCAGCCAGGCATGAACCCAGGCTGGGAAGGCAAAGGCAACGGGGCTTGTCAGAGGTGAGGAGCGGCGCATTCCAGGTATCTGCCAGGTACATACCGGGTATTTGCTCGAATAAAGTGTGTCGGTGCAGTACCATGTATCGTTTACTCCATTAGTTATGTGATTTTTGTTTCGCGTTGGGCTGTCCTAGTGAGGACGTGATGTGGGCTTCTAGTGAGGACGTGGTGTGGGCTTCTAGTGAGGACGTGGTGTGGACTTCTAGTGAGGATGTGGAGTGGGCTGTCCTAGTGAGGACTCGGTGTGTGGACTGTCCTATTGAGGATGTGGTGTGGGCTGTCCTAGTGAGGACACAGTGTGGGCTTCTCCTAGTGAGGGCATGGTGTTGGCTATGCTAGTGAGGATGGGGTGCGGGCTGTCCTAGTGAGGACGTGGTGTGGGCTTCTAGTGAGGATGTGGTGTGGGCTGTCCTAGTGAGGACGTGGTTTAGCTGTCCTAGTGAGGACGTGGTTTAGCTGTCCTAGTGAGGACGTGGTTTAGCTGTCCTAGTGAGGACGTGGTGCGGGCTTCTAGTGAGGACATGGTGTGGGCTTCTAGTGAGGACGTGGTGTGGGCTTCTAGTGAGGACGTGGTGTGGACTTCTCCTAGTGAGGATGTGGTGTGGGCAGTCCTAATCAGAATGCGGTGTGGGCTGTCCTAGTGAGGACGTGGTGTGGGCTGTCCAAGTGAGGATGTGGAGTGGGCTGTCCTAGTGAGGACACGGTGTGGGCTTCTCCTAGTGAGGGCATGGTGTGGGCTATGCTAGTGAGGATGGGGTGCGGGCTGTCCTAGTGAGAACACAGTGTGGGCTTTTCCTAGTGAGGACGTGGTGTGGGCTTCTAGTGAGGATGTGGTGTGGGCTTCTAGTGAGGATGTGGTGTGGGCTGTCCTAGTGAGGACGTGGTTTAGCTGTCCTAGTGAGGACGTGGTTTAGCTGTCCTAGTGAGGACGTGGTGTGGGCTTCTCCTAGTGAGGACGTGGTGTGGGCTTCTCCTAGTGAGGACGTGGTGTGGGTTGTCCTAGTGAGGACGCGGTGTGGGCTTTCCTAGTGAGGACGTGGTGTGGGCTGTCCTAGTGAGGACGTGGTTTAGCTGTCCTAGTGAGGACGTGGTTTAGCTATCCTAGTGAGGACGTGGTGTGGGCTTCTAGTGAGGATGTGGTGTGGGCTTCTAGTGAGGACGTGGTGTGGGCTTCTCCTAGTGTGGACGTAGTGTGGGTTGTCCTAGTGAGGACGCGGTTTAGCTATCCTAGTGAGGACGTGGTGTGGGCTTCTAGTGAGGACGTGGTGTGCGCTTCTCCTAGTGTGGACGTAGTGTGGGTTATCCTAGTGAGGACGCGGTGTGGGCTTTCCTAGTAAGGTTGTTGTGTGGGCTGTCCTAGTGAGGATGTGGCATGTAGGCTGCCCCAGTAAAGCTGCTGCAGATCTCATCGCAGCTCCTCCTTTCCTGAACTGGCTCCTCTCTACAGTGTGCTGGCAATGGGAACGTAAGTGTATATTTGAATGGTGTTTGTGTGTTCTCTGTCTTCAGAAAGGTTCCACAGAGAATTGAAACATTGATCTTGCATTAATAAAATAAGTGTGTGTGTAAAAATCAAACGCACATTACTCTGACTGGTGTGTTGCAGGTGGGCTAACTTGTTATCGCAACTGTTGTAACGCACCAACTAATTCAATAAAGTGTGTTACATCTGTATGTATATGGTGCATATATGTTGTGTGTATATGTATATGTAGCCCTGGTAAGAAATAGGGCTATATGTCTTGCCTCCTACTGGTATAAGCCCTGGTAAAGACATGCTGCCAGTAGTTATCATGGGTTTCCCCCACATCAAGCCCTGCTCTGAGTGGTGGAAGTAGGTAACCTTACCCTGTGTGGAAGGCATAGACACAGGGGCGGTACCTGCTGATGTCATGAAGGGGAGGGCTGTCTCAATTTAGAGGTTGCCTGTTCCTGTCAGTGACAGTAGAGTTGAGTCCTGGGTTCAGTCCTGAGCAGTCAGAGTGTGTGAACTAGCTAGGTTCCTGAGGAGTAGGGCCTAGGGAGCTATAAGTGGACCAGTGCCTCTCACCCTACCTAGGGGGTGAGTGAAGAGCTAGCCCCACCCTGAGTGCCCATGACTTGGGGTGGAGGCAGGGACACAGAGTACCCAGAGACCATCCTGAGGGTGTGCAGTATGGTGGGAGAGAAGACCCTGTACCTGTGATACCTGATTGTTGCTGTTGCTGCTACTCTGCTGCTGTGTGCAATAAAGAGCTGCTGCTGATTTTACAAAGACTGACTGAGACTGGAATCTCTCATCCCTGTGTGGGAAGTTCTCTGTAAGGGTTCCACCGCATATCCCTGGGGCTTCACAGAGATGGAGACGTTGCACCACTGAGAAGAGATGAAGGCATCTACCCCAGAAACCTGGTCCTGTCATCCCCCACACCATCACGGGAGACTCAGGCCCTCCTGTTGCCAGCAGGTATGCACCACACCAAGACACGTAGCCAGACCTTAGTACACCTCAGGGGGTCCGATCTGCGACCAGGGGGGGGTCTGAGGGCTACAGTTGGAGGCGCTGCTGAGATAAACAGGACAGGTTTTCAGTAAAGCAGAGCTGGAAGCGCTAAGTGCACCTTCCATGCAAGTACTGCAGAAAGTAGGGCGCAATTGCACATCAGGGGTAGTCAGGGGAGCATGGACTCTCGCACAGTACGCCCTGGGTGCCCTAAGAGGGTGTTGTAAAATGGGTGCCTGGCTATTGCTGTTCTCGTCCCTTGAGGCAGATAGTGTGAGGCAACTGGGGGGGTTAGCCTTTTAACTAGTCCAGGGACCATGGCCCAGGGCCCGCACTATGAGTGGCCAACAGTAGGAGACGCCCAGTACTGAGGAGATGCCCAGTACCCTAGCCAGCACCTAAAAAACACACCACAGAGTACTTGTAGGAACCGTCAGCAAGTGCGGTGTACAGAGAAGGAGTTCTGCCTAACCTGGGGTATGTCATACATCATATTCGTGGGTTAAAGCATGCAGAGAGCAGTCAGTGTCTAGGAACGTGTTTCACAGTAGACACAGAGTAGCGCTATTGTGGGCTTAGAGGGCTCATTAAAGATGGCGGCCGCAGATACATGTGCTCTGCGGGGCATGGAGGAGTTAAAAATGGCGACAGCAGCGTCATTCACGGCCGAGCAGATAGCAGCCGATCCAAAATGGCAACTCCCGCCAAGGCTAGATCGCTCACGTGCCGCGTGCAAGCAGGCTGCAAGAGAAATGTGGCGAGAGATGTGCAGTGGTTTGGCGCCAAACCCAGATCCCCAGCCAAAAGAGCCGAGCGGCGTGAAAGCCGAAAGCCCACCCACCTGTGTAGTGACTGACCGACAGAAGAAGCCACGTCACGCCGAGCGAGAGAGTGCCCCGCCTCTTGTTTCCACCAGAGGGAGGGGGCACGGCAAGAGCCAATCAGAATTGTCCTCTCCGGAGAAAGGAGGGACAGGAAGTGAGAGCGAGGAACTTCATTTCTGCCTGACTATTGAAGAGAAAGGAGCTGAAGAACTGAACTGTTCAACCCCCGCGCAAAAGATGGCTGAATTGAATGTTACCACATTTCAGTTTCCAGGGGGCTTCCTGGTTGTGGAGGTTGACGGCCGAGAGTATCTCCGGTGCCTGTGTGTACATTGCAGGACACCCGGACCGGCCCCGAGCATGACGGCACGATGCCCTCAATGTGGCACGTTCTATCTATGGCCTGTCGAGCCATGGCCTATGTTAAAGACACCGCGAAGTGCCTCTCCGGGAACCCTAATGGAGGTGGCGGAGATGGAGGATAAGGCTGTCCTGGTTCCCTGTATCACCGCTGAGGTGGGAACCGAGGTCCAGCCAATCAGAGATGTACCCGAGAAGAGCGCGACCACAGTGGAGGTACTGGAGCGGGCCCGTTTTGTACCACTACCCACTGGCGGTGTGGCAAGAGATCGAGGTGACTCCCAAGCGGAGGAACCATTAAAGTCGTCTTCGGAGGAAGGAGATGGCCTATCATCGGTGGCGATGCGCCTACCGGCGAACCACCCCAGCTGTAACAAAGATGGCGGTCCACTTACCGGAGAGAGGGAGCAGACGAGTCCGGACACCCCCCGACGGCGAGCGCTGGGGACACCCCCCGACGGTGGCGACTCCCAGTGCGGCGGAGATGGGATCCGAAACGGCTCCGGAGGAACCAACGATCACCAGCCGGCAGCGGAGCTGTAAGGAGACACCTCCACCCCCTTACTCCCGCCAGGCGAAGACGGAACCTGCAGAGGAAGAGAGAGAAAGGCTTGCGGCCTACCTGCCCGCCCGCGAGTCGGATGGTCCACCACCGCCCCTTCCGGTGCGAGACCACGGAGCGGATGGAGATTCCGCGGCCACCAGCGATGACGTCACTTCCGGGTTCAACTGGCGCAGAGGCCCGGAAGCTTTGTTTTCAGAGGGGAGAACGGCCATGGCAGCCGCGCTTGCGACACTGAAGGCCCAGGGCGTTACCAGAGGAGCACTGAGCGCGCGGAAAGGGCAAGTCAAAAGATGTCCACTGGTCGTGGCATTGCCCGACTCATAGACACTGTACCGGACATTGCCGTTTCCCCAGTCACTGCCCCTAGCGCCATTGCCCCGGCCACTGCCCCTGCCCCGTCACGAGTCATAACACCGGGCCCTAGCGGGGATAAGTTAACCAAGAATCCCAAGTATTCTACGGATTGGAGGGATTGGGAACTCAGTGATGAAGGGTCTGATGGGGAGATACCGTATGCTAATGTTATTCGTGTGCCTAACCCTGTTCCGTTTTCTCCTGCACCTAGAGGTAGGGCCCGAGGGTCCCATATTACTGCGGAAGCGGGTTCCGGAAGTACGGTAGTGTATAAGATGAACCCCAAGATTTACACTAATGTGATAAGAGGTAGACGTAAAGGCTCGCACTCTACTGAGGCGGCGACGTCAGGTGTATCCTCCCAAACAGAATCGGATACAGGTACAAGTGTAGTATCAGGATACGAGCATCAAGACAAGTGATGGGCACCGCTGTTTACAGGGTACCATGCAGGTATGGACCGTACCCGGTTCTTAATCATTAAAAACCATATAGTTGACTATTGGTGGGCTGTAGGCACCTTTTCTCCCCAGGAGGTTGCTGATGACCTGGATAACCGGTATAGGGACATTGAGCAAAAGCTAATCATTCCCAAGGGCCCCGCCGTATTGTATGATGATGTTGCCCCAGAGGAGCCTCAGTTTTGGGTACTGCCAAGCAGGGCAGGAGACCGAAGACTGACTAAGCTCAGCCGAGCAGACAGGGCCATGGTATTGGCAATCCCATGGCTATGAGTTCCCCTATGTACCTGAGCCCATTATGCAAGAAATAGAGGAGCAGAGAGATACCTGGCTCCGGGAGGCTGTTATGGAATACCTTCGGACTAAGTTCAGTAGGGCGGCCTATCATAATGAAGACAAAGTATGCGATGTCATACGAGCATGGAGTATTGGAAGGAGTATTTACATGAATAGCGTGGTGTATAGGCTGGAGTATGGGTCAGTTCAGCCCTATTATGTTAAAGTGACAGACCACAATGGGCGGGAAGTTAGAAAGCCTGACCCGCGCCATTAATATTTATTGGGTTCTCCATGTTGGGAGGTACCTTATCATTAATTCGCCATCTGGGTGGGACGGTCTGATGTTATGGGCACTAATAAATTGTGTTTGTATTTCCAGATTGTTCACCTGCAGGATGGTACGTAATTAGGTCCAAGTGGGGACCATTGGATTCCACCTGAGGGAGAGTGTAGCCCTGGTAAGAAATAGGGCTATATGTCTTTCCTCCTACTGGTATAAGCCCTGGTAAAGACAGGCTGCCAGTAGTTATCATGGGTTTCCCCCACATCAAGCCCTGCTCTGAGTGGTGGAAGTAGGTCACCTGACCCTGTGTGGAAGGCATAGATACAGGGGTGGTACCTGCTGATGTCATGAAGGGGAGGGCTGTCTCAATTTAGAGGTTGCCTGTTCCTGTCAGTGACAGTAGAGTTGAGTCCTGGGTTCAGTCCTGAGCAGTCAGAGTGTGTGAGCTAGCTAGGTGTTACGCTGTGCTCACCACGGACAAGGAGGGACCCCGAAACTGAGGTGAGATGGGTAACAAACTGCACCCACAGCTACGGGGACATGTCAGGAAAGTGGAAAATAGGCGTCTGGAACCGTCTGGGAGTATAAGATAAAGGAAGATACTCGCCAGACGAGAAGGGAGGTTCCAGAAGATAGGTGGTACCGAGAGCCTGGGGTCCAGAGCCGGGAGGTAGGTCGGAATCCGCAAACCAAGGTAAAGGGGTCGGGGTGTCCAGGAGGTCAGGATACAGACCAGGGGTAGAAGACCAGAGCGGATCCACAGCCAGGCCGGTTCGGTACGCAAGGGATCACTAAGGAGACAAAGAGACAGGAACTGAGGCAGGCATGACCGTGGTTAACACAGGTCATACAAAGCTATGCTCAGCCAAAGAATGAATGGCTGAGCAAGGTATAAGTAGGAGGAAGGACCAATAGGGAGAGGGGGAGTAACGAGGGAGCGCACCCAGGGAAGATAGGGATTGGTAGGGAGAAACTTACCACAGCTGTGCTAGATATGCAGCTTGTGAGCAGTGCACGTGCATCAGGCGTGTGCGCCGCGCGGGAGAGGCGCGCGCGGTCTCAGCTGGGCGCGGGAACTCCTCCTGAGGGAGGACGTAAATGTCCTCGGCCGTGCGTGCGCATGCGCGAGATCAGTAGCCGTTGCGGGGAGCGGAGGAGCAGGAAGATCTCGCCCGCGTGCGCATGCGCAAGGTCAGTAGCCGCCGCGGGGAGCGGAGGAGAGGGGAGATCCCGCCCGCGGCAGCGTGGAGGCAAAGCCGGAGCGGAGGTGAGTACAGTCGCGGGGGGAACCCCTTTAGAGAGAGGTATTCCCCCGGACCTCACACTAGGTTCCTGAGGAGTAGGGCCTAGTGAGCTGTAGGTGGACCAGTGCCTCTCACCCTGCATAGGGGGTGAGGGAAGAGCTAGCCCCACCCTGAGTGCCCGTGACATTGGGTGCAGGCAGGGACACAGAGTACCCAGAGACCATCCTGAGGGTGTGCAGTATGGTGGGAGAGAAGATCCTGTACATGTGATACCTGATTGTTGCTGTTGCTGCTACTCTGCTGCTGTGTGCAATAAAGAGCTGCTGCTGATTTTACAAAGACTGGAATCTCTCATCCCTGTGTGGGAAGTTCTCTGTAAGGGTTCCACCCCATATCCCTGGGGCTTCACAGAGATGGAGACGTTGCACCACTGAGAAGAGATGAAGGCATCTACCCCAGAAACCTGGTCCTGTCATCCCCCACACCATCGCGGGAGACTCAGGCCCTTCTGTTGCCAGCAGGTATGCACCACACCAAGACACGTAGCCAGACCTTAGTACACCTCAGGGGGTCCGATCTGCGACCGGGGGGGGGGGGGGGAGTTCTGAGGGCTACATATATAATGCATGCATAGCATGTTTTGTGCACAATGCATACGTGATGTGTGAGACATGTATAGTGTGTTTATTCATGCTGCATCTGGAGTGTATATCTGGTCTTCAGACGTGTGTGTTGTATGTATATATGTTGTGTGTTTTTGGTGGACATTTTTATTATGTGTATAGAGCTTGCTTATTGTAAGGTGCGTATAGTGCATGTATAGTTTCTGCTAGTGTGTTTGGGTCACCTGATTCTTGGGCCAGTATGTAGAGCTTGCACCAGAGGCTAAAATTTGCCAGCCATTTCATGGCAATGGGGATAGTCCACAGAGATTGTACAGGGAGAGGTATTAGCAGCAGAAAAAGAGGGATGGTGATTCCACTTTAGGCTGCTTCCATAGTGCAGGAGACGGTGCGAGCGATGATACTCGCACCGAAAACAAACACTAGGATGCCAATGTGTTTGTATATAGTGCACCCGCGCGACCGGTGCTTGGCGCGACAACCAAGTTTGAATTTCCTGCGCGACGGCCTGGTCACGTGAGCGGTTTGCTCAATGAAGGCGAACCAGCTCCGTGACGTCACGGCCGCGCCCCCCCCCATCGCGCAAACATGCAGGCCACAAATCTCGGCAAGTACACGCTTTTGGTCACGCGCCCATGCGCCTGCACTATGTCCGAGGCCTTATAGCTCATTGGTGAGCAATTGTGGAGACCATAAGTAGTAGTACATAAATAAATTGTATATAACACGTGTATATAACACGTGTATATTTCTTTGTTGTGCTATAGTTTTGGTTGTGTGGGTATTTCCCATTTGGTCTGTAATATTCTCAAACTAGTGGTACTAGTTATTCAACTGGTACTTTATGTATAATAGATCACAATTTATAATGAGTGCAATTTCTAGGGACTTTTAGTGACAATCTTCGGTCACTTATCTGTGTTTTTTCTACTATTTTCCCTATGCACCGTTGATTATATCTTCTTTAGCTGGCAAGCAAGGTGTTTTTGTGTGTTTTCAGACTACATGAACCAACGGCTTCTACTCTTCCGTCATCTTTCTAAAATGATAAGTTCTGTTTTTTTACACGTTAAGTTTGAGAGAGTGCCAGGACATCCAGGAGGAAATTGCAGAAAGACATTGATATAAGACTCTAGAGAAATAGGAGAGGTACAGTTGATTTGGGAATCAGCAGCATAGATGGTAGTGAAAACCAAATGTATTCATTTTCCAAGGGAAGAGGTATAAATAAAGAGTAGATGTTCTAGACCAGATGCCCGGCTCCCAAAGTGACACGCCTTGAACGTGAGTGCAATGTGCTGTCTTTTAAAGCAGATTAGCCCTTATTTAATTTTTTTTTATTAGCTGTTTTTAATGTTATTTTTATGTAAATAGCAAGGTTTTCTGTGATATATGCGCTCCAGTGCCGGATCCATATGGTATATACACTCATAATCCTGCAATAAATTCACAGCACAGATACAGGGGCTAGAATAGTCCTTAGACAGTTGTCAAGTGGTGTAGAGTCCGTAAAGGGGCCAATTTTCCCTGAAGGGACGGAGTGAAAGTATAGCAATCCACCACACCGAGCCTCATTGGGATGTTCCCTGGATCTTCTACTAAGCCACCCAGATATACAATGTTGCATGAAGATTCCTACTCACATTTCTGAAGTGTCCCCATCCTGTGCTCGTTGTAAAGGCGTGCTGCCACTGGTACAAAGTCAATTTCAGCATCCAAGAGATATAGCGCACAGCCAAGAGAGTGGGTCAGATTTACAGTAGAAAATCAAACTTTATTCGTCCATTAAAAAACTTTATTCGTCCATTAAAAAACGGAGATGTAGAGATCTACATGTTTCGTGTGTCCTGCACTTTATCAAGGTGCGCTACATCTCTTGGATGCTGGTATTTTTATGTAAAGCCTGCAGTATAGTGCTCACATGCTTCTTCTCTTACTTCCTCCAGGCACCACAGATCTGTTTTCCATGCAGACTTTAAAGAGCGTTATTAGATAAGACAGTTTATCTTGAGTCTCTCTAATAAAGCTCTTTGAAGTCCAGTGATGTCCCAAAGTTATCAAGAACACCATTATTATTAGAGTTGACAAATCCGTATATATAATAACACTTAATAACACCATATAATAGTAACACACATAAAAGGAACCTTAATTTGTGTCGCTAAATACGGTGTAAATGGTGTGATAAAGGATAAACAGGAGTGAAAACCCCACATATAAACATATAAAAATATGTGAAACCAAAAAAGGTGGGACCAAATAGAGTCCAAATTAAAATCCAAATAAATCTCACTTGATGAACTCCAGTTTAGGATTGCAACAAGAACGCTTATATTCCTCACTTAGAAAACTCAAAAAGGACACCGGAAGGCAGCATACACCATCATGAAGTACGTTTATACTTTTTTTTTTTTTTTAAATAAAGGTAACAAATTGCACTCACAAACAAAAGTATAACGTAAACCTGAATAGTAGGGCTGATTATATGGTGTCCCTCCTGGTGTAACACATTTCCACGGATAGGTATCGGTATGTGACCGTGGGAATCCTTGAGTGTGCTTCTGGGTATGTGACATCACACGTTCTTAATACAACGTCAGCCAGTCACAAATTTTCTTGACACGTTTTTTGGCTGCTTGGCCTCTTCAGGAGGAAATTATGTTAATTTTACTAAGAACGGACATATCTACCCCGTGGTCACCATGGTTATCAATGATGGGGGGGAGAAGTTTAACCCACTCGTTGCCAATTTATTTATATATTTATATATATATTTTTAACTTATTTTTTATTTGTCTCTGTATGCATATGCACATAGTACATAGTACAACAACATCACACACATTGATACATATATTTTTTCCAACAGAACCTATATCTAGTCGCTTATCTGTATACATTTTCATAATCCCCCATGAAAGAATCATATCACTTATCTCTTGCTGGAACTCCAGGGTTCCCGTACTTTATGAAATGTTCTGGTTGTGTGTCTTATAAACGCTATTAGTCTCCATTTTTGCACCTCATTCACTCTCTGTATTACCTCGCCCCTAGAGGGAGGCTGCCATTTTTTCCAGGCCCCTGTAATCGAGCATCTTGCTGCAGCCAATATATGTGACAAAATCTTGTGTGTGTGGAAATAGGTCCTCTATTGGTTTAGCAAAACCATTACAAGCGGATCTAATGGTATTACTATTTCTATAGTTTCTCCTATCAGTTCTGCACCATTACCCAAAACCTCTGTATTTTGGGGCAAAACTACCAGATTTTAGCCATATCACCCACATTTCCACAGCCCTCGCAGGAAAGATATGTGGCCCCTGGAAAAATCTGTCTCAATCTCTGGGGAGTAAAGTACCATCTATATATAATTTGATATATATTCTTTAGTTTTGTACATATAGATGTACTTACTGCATTATCCCATATGTCCTCCCATTCCTGTTATTTCCACCTGGAAATCGTGTGGCCATTGCTCCATATATGTAAGGCTATGTGAAATGGTAGAAACAGAGAGGGTTAAGACTTGGTACATGATTCAAATGAGACACTTTAGATATTTCCTTTGTCTACATAGTTCTTGAAACACTGTACTGTAGGTTATCCTGTTCTGAGTAACATACATTCGAGGACTATATGTTATTTTGCACACGAGAAAGGTTAAATATGCCCTTTGGTATATGGTTATAATCTATTTTGCTCCCTCATGGACAATGAAAACAATACATGATATCTCTGTTAAGACTCCACAAGACCTATGGATGAAGACCGTTACATGGTCAGTGGGCATGTCTTGGGAGGCTTCCATATTAAAGCTACTGCCCAAACACAGCCGTCCACAGCCACTTTATTTATATCTATATGTTTTCACTTTGTATCGTTCAAAATCTCCTTGTATTTCTGTCCTGTTTTTTTTTCTTGTATAAAAGACCTATAATTGAAGATAATATAAGAGAAATCCACAGTAAAGGAATGCCACGATCCAACCCAATGCATCCCTAACCATAATGCCTGTATGGCTAATCACGGCAGGGGATTTTGTTATTCTGACAGGTTTTTTTTTCCCCGATTTGGCTATCACTTCTACCAAACGAGTGGTTGAACTTCATGGTTTAAAGAGGGATGTCCCTTATCTTTCTTTTCCAAGAGACTTCATGGTTTAAATTCCCAGGTTACTCATGACAGCTGCACTGTTTTTGCAAGCCAGCATTAACAATATACTTCTCATGAACAACTTCTTCTTAAGGATAATCTTTGTTTAATTCACATCCTCCTGCATGCATAGTTTTTAAAAGGGGAAAAAAACATCCATTCATACTGTAAATTGTTGTGTGGGCATTCTACTCTATTTATACAAAGCACATCAAATAAAAGGAGGTTTAAAATGCTTTACATTTCTATCTAAAAGGGCAGTCCAATATTTTATCAAACTTTCATTCTCTTCCTAGTATATACAGTATATATATATACAGGGTATATATATATATAATCTTAATATATTTTTTTAAGACCCTAAACTGTTGTATGTACGGGTAAATTGTCAGTTCTGAGTTTTTATCTTTTGTTGTTTAATTGGCAACTTTATAAGTTTAAATTTAGTTTTAAATATCACATTGTACTTTTGACTGTTTTTCCCCCCTCCCCTATGTTTGTTTATTTATACCAGAAATAAAATAATTGCTATTTGCATTAAAAGTGGGGTTTTTTTCCTAAGGAAACCAATTTCACTGATTATTTGCTTAATATATGGGATTGCCCCTCTTACTGAGCCCTCAGTTGCACGACATTTCCTGTGCTATATAAGACTATTCCACAGATTTGTAGCATCTGTAATTGGCCCTTTTCTTTTTTCTTTAGAGACAGCAGCCCAGATCCATTAAGTGACTGTTAAGGTTAATGCAGGGATTTAACGTGATGTTAGGCAAGTAATACCTAAAATGTGTTATTACTCCTATCCAGAACCTGAAGTATGGAGTCTATTTTACTAGAGTAACCAGTGACTTTTATACCGCCCACACCTGAGATACATGGAAAATATGCACATTTGGATATACAAAATCTATTCAAATTTAGCATATTTTTCAGGTTTGTTCACAGGTTTCTCTCCACATATTGTATAAAGGAGTGTTTGAGGCGGTATACAACTCTGTCTCTCCCTCACCCCTCCCCATTAATCTTCTCACTTCCCTCTCTCCCTTCCCCTCTCTCTCCCTTCTCCCCTCTCTCCCTTCTCCCCTCTCTCTCCCTTCCCCCTCTCTCTCTCCCTTCCCCCCTCTCTCGCTCTTCGCCCCTTTCCCTCCCCCTCTCTTGCCCTTCCCCTCTCTCTCCCTTCTCCCCTCTCTCTCCCTTCTCCCCTCTCTCTCACTTCTCCCCTCTCTCTCACTTCTCCCCTCTCTCTCCCTTCCCCCCTCTCTCTCCCTTCCCCCCTCTCTCTCCCTTCCCCTCTCTCTCGCCCTTTCCCCCTACACCAAATTCCATATTTCAGGGTCTCAATGGGAGTATCGCCACCTTTAGGTAAGACCCACTGAACACCACGTCATTGAAGCAAACTCAGTGTTGAGCTAACTTAACGTGATGTTAAGCCTATGCTAATGAGATATACAACAGTTGTTTTGCATATAATTAGCTTGGTGGTTACGCATTAACCTCACGGAAAATAACGTCCCTTACCGTTTTAAGTAACATCAAGTTATGAGCCGTGAGTTAGCAGAGCTTTGTGGATCTGCCCCTTTCGGCTGTACAGCAGGTATAAGGTCAGGGGTTGAAAAGGTAAAAGTAAATTTGTTTGTCAGCAGCATAGAGGTGATATTTGAACCCAAGAGATGTGATAAGGTCACCTAAAGAGAGTGTAAAGAAAAGAGGTCTCAGTACAGAACCCTGAGGTACCCCCACATAGAGATTGACAGAGGAGGAAGAGGTGTTGGCAAATGAGACACTGAAAGTACAATGTGAGAGGTAAGAGGAGATCCAGGATAGAGCTCTGTTATGGATACCAAGAGTATGGAGGATGTGAAGGAGAAGAGGGTGGTCCACAGTATTAAAGGCTGCAGAAAGATTGAGTAGTATGAAAAGAGTGTAATGACCTTTGTCTTTGTCAGCATGGAGGTCATTAGTTATTTTAGTGAGGGCTGGTGGGGTGAGCAGTGTGGAAACAAGATTGTAGAGGATCTAGGAGAGAATAAATAGGTGGTGAGAAAATGGAGCAAGTGAGAGAATACAACGCGTTCGATGGGCTTAGAGGCAAAAGGCAGGAGGGAGACAGGAAGAGAGAGTAGGGTAAAGCGTGCTGTTTTTATGTAATAGTATACAGTTAGGTCCGGAAATAATTGGACACTGATACAAGTTTTGTTATTTCTGCTGTGTACCAAAATAAATTCAAGTTACAGTTAAATAATGAATATGGGCTTAAAGTGCAACTCTCAGCTTTAATTTGAGGGTATTCACATCCAAATTGGAGGAAGGGTTTAGGACTTACATCTCTTTAATATGTAGTCCCCTCTTTTTCAAGGGACCAAAAGTAATTGGACAATTGACTCAAAAGCTGTTTCATGGACAGATGTGGGCTATTCCTTCGTTATTTCATCATCAATTAAGCAGGTAAAAGGTCTGGAGTTGATTCCAGGTGTGGCATTCGCATTTGGAAGCTGTTGCTGTGAACAGCTTCAAAAAAAAAAATCAAAAAAAAAAAATCCATCAGAAAGATAGCAGGAACATTAGGAGTGGCCAAATCAACAGTTTGGTACATTCATTGAAAAAAAGAACACACTGGTGAGCTCTGCAACACAAAAAGGCCTTGACGTCCACAACAGTGGTGGATGATCGTAGGATCCTTTCCATGGTAAAGAAAAACCCCTTCACAACATCCAGCCAAGTGAAGAACACTCTCCAGGAGGTAGGCATGTCATTATCCAAGTCTACCATAAAGAGAAGACTTCACGAGAGCAAATACAGAGGGTTCACCAAAAGGTGCAAACCATTCATAAGCCTCAAGAATAGAAAGGCCAGATTAGACTTTCCCAAACAATATCTCAAAAAGCCAGCCCAGTTCTGGAACAGCATTCTTTGGACAGATGAAACTAAGATCAACCTGTACCAGAATGATGGGGGAAAAAAAGTATGTAGAAGGTTTGGAACGGCTCATGATCCGAAGCATACCACATCATCCGTAAAACATGGTGGAAGCCATGTGATGGCATGGGCAAGCATGGCTTACAATGGCACTGGGTCACTAGTGTTTATTGATGATGGGACAGAAGCAGCCGGATGAATTCTGAAGTGTATAGGGATATATTGTCTGCTCAGATTCAGCCAAATTCAGCGAAGTTGATTGGACGGCGCTTCACTTTATAGATGGACAATGACCCAAAACATAATGCGAAAGCAACCCAGGAGTTTTTTAAGGCAAAGAAGTGGAATATTCTGCAATGGCCGAGTCAATCACCTGATCTCCACCCAATCGAGCATGGATTTCACTTGCTGAAGACAAAACTTAAGGCAGAAAGACCCACGAACAAACAACAACTGAGGACAGCTGCAGTAAAGGCCTGGCAAAGCATTACAAAGAGGAAACCCCGCGTTTGATGATGTCCATGCATTCCAGACTTCAAGCAGTCATTGCCTGCAAAGGATTCTCAACAAAGTATTAAAAATGAACATTTTATTTATGATTGTGTTAATTTGTCCAATTACATTTGAGCCCCTGAAATAAGGGGGCTGTGTATGAAAATGGTTGCAATTACTAAACGTTTCATACGATATTTTTGTTCAACCCCTTGAATTAAAGCTGAAAGTCTGCACTTCTATTGCATCTCGGTTGTTTCATTTAAAATCCATTGTGGTGGCGTACAGAGCCAAAATTATGAAAATTGTGTCAGTGTCCAATTATTTACGGACCTAACTGTACAGTATATGTATGTATGTGTGTATACATGTGTGTGTGCGTGTATATATATATATATATATACAGTGTTCGACAAACCTATACATTTGCTCACCCCGGGCGAGTGGATTTAACCCCTGGGCGAGTAAATATTGGCCCAAGCAGCACACGTTTGGTACTAGGTGGTGAGTAGATTTTTTTGTGTGGCAAGTAGATTTTTTGGTGATTTGTCAACCACTGTGTATATATATATATATATATATATATATATATATATATATATATATATATATATATATATATATATTCTATATATATATAGAAAAAGGAGAGTGCACGCCCCATAGCATAATACTGTTGATTTAATAATAAAAAAGTAAGGGATGGGGGGGGGGGAAGAATAACACTCAAAAGAGTATAAATCAATTAAAACATTGTGTGAATAATTCACCACCATCCGGTTCTGTGCTGCAAACGTCCAAAGTTCTTTGCTCCCTCAGGGCTGTATGAAGATGATATTATTCACAGGAGGACCGGGGTGTAATTCGCCGAGAGAATTCAGTCCCTGTGTGTCAGAAAAAACGCCTCCTTCACTTCAAGTGAAGTGAAGGAGGCGTTTTTTCTGACACACATGGACTGAATTCTCTCGGCGAATTACACCCCGGTCCTCCTGTGAATAATATCATCTTCATACAGCCCTGAGGGAGCCAAGAACTTTGGACGTTTGCAGCACAGAACCGGATGGTGGTGAATTATTCACACAATGTTTTAATTGATTTATACTCTTGTGAGTGTTATTCTTCCCCCCCCCCCTCCCCTCCCTTCCTTTTTTATTATTAAATCAACAGTATTATGCTATGGGGCGTGCGCTCTCTCTTCTTTTTCTTTTTTAGGTAATCTTGGATGTGGTTCATCCTTATTGAGAGCAGCCGAAGACCCCCCACACCAGCATCAATTATCCACATGTTTTATGGACTGATTTAAAAAGAACTGGTTGGACTCTTTTCCTTTACGTTTTTTGCACTTTTCACATAATTTATGTATATGTTGTGAAGTTTTGTGTGATACATTTTTATTAATAATTTATATGTTGTTTATAAGTAATCACACTTTGCATTTTTACACTTAAGTTCACTATTTTATCAACACTTTAGGCACTATTTTAGTTTTTCACTATTAATACTGTGGCGCTACAATTTTTTTTATATATATATATATATATATATATATATATATATATATATATATATATATATATATATATATATATATACCATAATACTGAGTTAAGTTATGGTGAGTAAAAAAAAGTGACAAAAACCCTCCACAGGAAATGTGCATATATATATACATACTAACCAAATATGTGCATTTTTGTTATTTACATAATCCCTAACCGCATTCATCTTTACTTGTAGATACCAAAGATTTGAAAAGGCTTTTCTGCTAGCAGTAGACATTGGAGCACGTGACCTGTTTATGGTAAGCCAATCGGATGATTTTGTCATTATTACATTAGGTTTGCTTTTGTCAGTTTTGGAGCATTTACAAAAAGTATCCGTGTCAATTAATGATGAGGAGACCACTTTGGTTCATTTTTAGTTTACCTTCATGGCAAGAATGCTTTGGTTTGCTGACCTTTTCTTTAAAAAACAAACACCTAAACCCCTTTGTATCTTGCATTGTTAATAGATAGTCCTAAAGTTTACAACTTATGCATTTTGATTGGTATCTTTCCCTATAATAAACTTAAATGCACCTAATTCTTTCTTTAAAAAAATAAATAAAATAAAAAAACCTCATCTGCAGAAGCAAGGTTGCAAGGGCAAACTTTGCCACATGGATCTTGAATCCTCTGTGTGTCCCTTCGGTTTCTATGAAAAGTGACACATTATGAACGCTTCTGCAGGTACTTTTAAAACAACAAAGCAGTAACATGGACTCAAGGAGTTTTACATTTCATCCACTCTTCGTCCTGCCCATTTAATTAGCTACCCAAGTAAAATTAACCGGCTCTTTAAAGGTCCTCCGTGGAAAGCTCTGCATGAGGCTCTTGTTTTATGAGATCTTGCACAACAATGTCCCAGTGAGGTCAGATGGACAAAGCCAATACAGCTTTCCTTCTCTCCCAGCATGTAACTGCTACGCAGCTGATCTTCATTGTTTTCTGAAAAACAATAGAAAGAAAACCGTTCCACAACCTTTTCACGGATTCGTTTACTTGACTCCTTTGCATCATGGAGACAATCTGCTGTTTTTAAATTAAGTTTTAAACAGTAGATGCTAATAATGTTTATCCTATAAAGTCACTTGACCTGCTGGTTTGATCTGAACGTTTAAATTAGAAGTTAAATTGCACTATGAAACCTTTCCTTTACTGGTTATGAAAATTGCTCTCTAATTACATGAAAGAAGCGTTCTGTGAACCTTTTTGATGCTTCTTTTATAGAACTCTAATTACCCAGCCACTGTTTAATTCTACCATTTAATTAGCAGAAAAATGTATAACTGTGATAACAGTTTCTCTGCCTCAAAAGATATGATAAGCTAGTTATGTTTTAAAAAGAGAACACCTGGAGTTTATTTTATTTTCACATCCATTTGTTTGTAGGTATTGTATATGTCTTTGCTTCCCTACGTTTCCCTCCCCCCCATACTATTCCACTTTATCTATAGTTATTATTATGATTATTTAAATCTTTGTTTAATGTACTTACCATAAAAATCCGCAAAACCATTCCAGCACATCAAAAGTTTTGAAAGACACATACATTTCTGTCATAAAACATGGCTACACAGTCATTTCAAAACACTGTGATAGTTATGTTTGAAATATACGGTAATGTACTTAACAATATATTAGTATGAACTAAAACTGTAACAGTTAGAAACATTTTAGACCACTACTACTGATTCTCAAACTGTAGTCCTTGGGCCAATGCTGGTTCCTGAAAACTGTAGTGGATGCCCCCAAAACCCTTCAAAATGCAAATTGAGATTGTCCTACTTTGTAGCTTTGTGCCTTTTCTATCTCTACCGAAGGATGGTATTTTGGATGGGCTTTGTCTGTGTTCTATGTTTTGTCCTTTATTTAAGGATATATTGCCATGCCCAGTAGCACTCCGCTTTGACACCTATATACATACTGTGTGTGTGTGTGTGTGTGTATATATATATATATATATATATATATATATATATATATATATATATATATATAATGTGGTTATTTTGGGGGTTTAATAGGAGCTTACTGGGTATCTCTGTTCTATTTTATATCCAAGACCAGAAGTTTAAGACAGGTACATTACCAGTAAACATTTATATATTTCTGAACATGTCTCACTTAATTATGGTGGTGTCACGATCATGCTCTGGCTGGCGCAAGCACCAGGCGCACTCTATGCCTTCCACGTGATCTTGGAGGGGAGAGTAAAGAGTTAGAAACAAAAACCACTAGCAGTCGTCCAGTCCTTCCATCCCATAGGAGCAGTAGAGGGAACAAAAACCTCCAAACTTACAGGCCTCCCTCTAATTTGCTGCTCACAACAAGCATAACTGTTTGGTGTCCCTGGAGCTGCCTTTTCCCAGATGGTCTTTGTGCTCCACTGGGTTCACCTACCAGCAGTCCTTTGCATCTGACACCCTGGTTGCCCAGGCTGGGTAGAAACACACTACAGGCATACCCCGCATTTACGTACGCAATGGGTCCAGAGCATGTATGTAAAGCGAAAATGTACATAAAGTGAAGCACTACCTTTTTTTCCCACTTATTGAGGCATGTACTGTACTGCAATCGTCATATACTTGCATACTGTAACTGATGTAAATAACGCATTTGTAACAGGCTCTAGTCTCCCCGCTTGCGCACAGCTTCAGTACAGGTAGGGAGCCGGTATTGCTGTTCAGGACGTGCTGACAGGCGCATGCGCGAGCTGCCGTTTGCCTACTGGGTGATATGTCCTTACTCGCAAGTGTACATAAAGTGAGTGTCCTTAAACCGGGGTATGCCTGTAATCATAAAATATACACAATAACACCTTGCTCACCAACTAGAAAAAGATATTATCAACGCTGCATAGGGAAAAAGTCGTAAAGAAAACACTGATAAGTGACCAAAGATTGTCACTTAAGGTCCCTAGAAACTGCACTCATTGTAAATTGTAATCTAATATACATAAAGTACCAGTTAAGTAACTAGTACCACTAATTTGAAAATATTACAGACCAAATGGGAAATATCTACATAACCATAACTATAACACAACATGAACATATACAATTTTATTACATGCTAAAATATGACGAAATGCATAAAATGAAAACTATTTAACTATAACTAAAAAAGTCCCCGTGTGACGGAAAGTATAGGGTAAATAAGAGTGCTAGTATGAACATATGTATAAAGCCCCATCAAAACATAAGGGGCCAGTGTCCAAAGTATACTAACATTACTAATTAACTTCACCACAGAACACTGCAGAATAACAGCATATAACAAAAATTAGTTCCAAAAAGGCTCAAAATAAAGCATATCCAGGAGTAACAGTTAATATTTCACTTGTAGGTTGGTAACCATCATAATGATGGCACAGAGTGGATATAAGGGGTTAAATGTATAGTGGACTAAACAAATACCCACACAGACATCAGGGAATGGGACTGCTGCTAGGAACTAAATCGCCTGCAATGAGGCAGAAAGCATACAACCTGATGTGTAATGCTGCAAAGACACCAATAGGATAGACGTCCTAAGTGGCTCACACGTCTTCAGTACAGATCAATATCGGAAGCTGCAAGTGTTTTCCGTCGCGTTCCCACGTGACTGTCACCTTAGTGACGTCACTAAAACCCGACGATCGTTTCGCGCGATCAACGCGCTTCTTCTTTGGGTAAGTGGGTGTAATGCCAAGTAGGATAGTGGACATTTAAATACCCTAAGGCCTAAGCCCATTGGTCCCTCAACAGCCTATAATTATGCTGGAAAATGTAAAGGGGAGGGGTATATTCCCCTATACATGAATATTCATGATGTAACATGTTGCTATTATGTAGCACTTAGTAGACAGCACCAAAACACAACCCAGCATGAATGAAGTCATGCTGGCAAGAAATGCTCAATGATAAACAACAAGTCAAAACATGCAAGGCAATAATGTAATAGGTCCTGAGTAATGTAATAAATAAGCAATGTGAGTGGCAAAAGGATTCACAAATATATCTAATCAATGCACTGTAAATGAAAAACATAAATGAATAAATATAAATATAAAATAAAACTACATAAAGTATAATATAAAAATAAATAATTAAAGAAGGGAAAAAAAAATGTTAAATATTTGTATATTTGTTAGGGTCAGTGGGAAAGGTGTACATTTGTAGGATACTAACATCAAATATACTGATCATATCGATCTTTGGATTAGATTTATTGATGATGTGCTGATGCTCTGGACAGGCACTGAGGAGTTATTACGAGACTTTATTGATACCTTAAACACCAACCTGTTTAACCTTACACTTACCTTTGAGGTTCATAAGTTTAAAATCAACTTTCTCGACATCACAATTCAAAGGCAAACCGATGGTAAACTCACTACGACAATTTATCGCAAACCTACATCAACTAACAATCTTTTGATGGCAGATAGCCACCACCCATCCCATATGATTAACAGTATTGCCACGGGGCAATTCTTGCGTCTAAGAAATGTGGCGCAATGAAGCCCATTGACTACTATATGTGCCTATGAAGCGTATAGTGTCTAAATCTGTATTGCCAGGTGTAATTTTATCAGTGAGTAGTGATGGTCTTTTGGTATTCAGGGCTCGATGGAAGGCCCGTTTCAAGACTTTTTTTCGATATCCCCTTTCAATGAATCTATTCATCATGTCTTTCGCTTGTATTTTAAATTCACTGAGTTCTGAACAATTACGTCTTAGATATGATCAGTATATTTGATGTTAGTTAGTATCCTACAAATGTACACCTTTCCCACTGACCCTAAAAAATATACAAATATTTAACAATTTTTTTTCCCTTCTTTAATTATTTATTTTTATATTATACTTTATGTAGTTTTATTTTATATTTATATTTATATTTATTCATTTATGTATTTCATTTACAGTGCATTGATTAGATATATTTGTGAATCCTTTTGCCACTCACATTGCTTATTTATTACATTACTCAGGACCTATTACATTATTGCCTTGCATGTTTTGACTTGTTGTTTATCATTGAGCATTTCTTGCCAGCATGACTTCATTCATGCTGGGTTGTGTTTTGGTGCTGTCTACTAAGTGCTACATAATAGCAACATGTTACATCATGAATATTCATGTATAGGGGAATATACCCCTCCCCTTTACATTTTCCAGCATAATTATAGGCTGTTGAGGGACCAATGGGCTTAGGCCTTAGGGTATTTAAATGTCCACTATCCTACTTGGCATTACACCCACTTACCCAAAGAAGAAGCGCGTTGATCGCGCGAAACGATCGTCGGGTTTTAGTGACGTCACTAAGGTGACAGTCACGTGGGAACGCGACGGAAAACACTTGCAGCTTTCGATATTGATCTGTACTGAAGACGTGTGAGACACTTAGGACGTCTATCCTATTGGTGTCTTTGCAGCATTACACATCAGGTTGTATGCTTTCTGCCTCATTGCAGGCGATTTAGTTCCTAGCAGCAGTCCCATTCCCTGATGTCTGTGTGGGTATTTGTTTAGTCCACTATACATTTAACCCCTTATATCCACTCTGTGCCATCATTATGATGGTTACCAACCTACAAGTGAAATATTAACTGTTACTCCTGGATATGCTTTATTTTGAGCCTTTTTGGAACTAATTTTTGTTATATGCTGTTATTCTGCAGTGTTCTGTGGTGAAGTTAATTAGTAATGTTAGTATACTTTGGACACTGGCCCCTTATGTTTTGATGGGGCTTTATACATATGTTCATACTAGCACTCTTATTTACCCTATACTTTCCGTCACACAGGGACTTTTTTAGTTATAGTTAAATAGTTTTCATTTTATGCATTTCGTCATATTTTAGCATGTGATAAAATTGTATATGTTCATGTTGTGTTATAGTTATGGTTATGTGGATATTTCCCATTTGGTCTGTAATATTTTCAAATTAGTGGTACTAGTTACTTAACTGGTACTTTATGTATATTAGATTACAATTTACAATGAGTGCAGTTTCTAGGGACCTTAAGTGACAATCTTTGGTCACTTATCAGTGTTTTCTTTACGACTTTTTCCCTATGCACCGTTGATAATATCTTTTTCTAGTTGGTGAGCAAGGTGTTATTGTGTATATTTTATGATTACAGGCATACCCCGGTTTAAGGACACTCACTTTAAGTACACTCGCGAGTAAGGACATATCACCCAGTAGGCAAACGGCAGCTCGCGCATGCGCCTGTCAGCACGTCCTGAACAGCAATACCGGCTCCCTACCTGTACTGAAGCTGTGCGCAAGCGGGGAGACTATAGAGGCTGCTACAAATGCGTTATTTACATCAGTTACAGTATGCAAGTATATGACGATTGCAGTACAGTACATGCCTCAATAAGTGGGAAAAAAAGGTAGTGCTTCACTTTATGTACATTTGCGCTTTACATACATGCTCTGGACCCATTGCGTACGTTAATGCGGGGTATGCCTGTAGTGTGTTTCTTTCCCATTTGGTCTGTAATATTTTCAAATTAGTGGTACAGTACTAGTTACTTAACTGGTATTTTATGTATATTAGATTACAATTTACAATGAGTGCCGTTTCTAGGGACCTTAAGTGACAATCTTTGGTCACTTATCAGTGTTTTCTTTATGCCTGTAATCAGTAAGGACAGGGAGGACTAAGGGTAAAGAAAACAAACACCATTCAGAAGCCCCCAAGAAATTAAATTGGTGATTTATTTTACAATAAATGTAAGCAACCAAAGATTTGCTATTGGCGTGGTTACATTAACCTACGGGTGCCAAATAGACTGTTGAAGTATTTACTGAAGGTTGTTGTTTTGTGACCGGCTTTGTGGGATTGCACCTTCAATAATCTTATTACCTGGGCCTGCAAGTAAAGCCACGTAAAACCTTCACTTTGTGTGATACATACTCCCACTGGCCAGAGGTTTCAATGTCATTCCTTTAGAGAGGTTAAAACACGTAATAATGGCTGGCCACAGTGTCAACTCCAGTTTAAATATTAACCTCTTCACTGCCAGATCACCAGAGATGGCCTTCTAAATTATTATCATTACAGTGGTCCACTATATATCAAAAGCTTGAGAACCCATATTTTAGACTACAGTATACCTCTTTTACAAGGCCTTTTGACAGAAAAAAATTGAGATTTGCAAACTTTTCTCCCACCCTTCGCGACATTGCAAAATTCAACAAAGTATTAGATTCGCTGAAAATCAAACTTTTAAAAAGATGGTAAGCAGTTCTCTCTGTCCCGCAAAAACCATGGGCTGAAAATGGCGCATTTTGTTCCTGCTTTGTCAATTTCGTCAACTTTTTGTAAGTTTGAACTTTTGTAGTTAAAAAAAAAAAAAAAAGAGAGAGAGATGACCAGTTCCTGCTAATGTCATATAAAGCACTATGCTACTTAAAGCTGCAGAGCAAGCAATATCCTACATGTGTTTTATTTATTTTTAATAAATCAGTTTTGTGCTATGAGACATTACTTGTAGCATTTTTTTTTAACTAACTGTGAATGAAATTTTGTATGTATTATAATGTAACAAGCATTTTTTGTTTCCATAGCAACCATTTACAAAGTCTCTTCCTCTTCTCAAACAGGCACTGGCACACCCCTTTTTGAGCCCTGCCCCCTCTCTAGCAGTGCACCAATTGTATCTAGTGACTGCCTGGTCCCATGATCTTCCCCACAGAACTTTGCATCTTTGGTCCTCTTCTGCTGCACTAATAGCCATTTAGTGAACCCCCCGGGCTGAATCTTCGCCGATCAATCACAGGAGAACGGATCGATCGGCAACTTAGCTAATTACTTATCATTGTGTGGATTGTATTAAAGGGAAAAATAAATAAATAAACAGCAGCTGGACTGCTGCTTTAAAGCCAGATTAAATCATTGACAATGATCAGTTGAGTAGGTTAAAAATAATCAAACAAATCTAAGTACTGTCGTTTCAAAATCAATTTTTGACGTTTATCAGGAATTGTATTGTATTGTATGTCTTTATTGCACAGGACATACTTGAAAACGAGAGGTAACTCTCAATGTATTACTTCCTGGTAAAATAATTTATAAATAAATAAATAAATTATATAGCGCCATTAATGTACATAGCGCTTCACAGTAGTAATACACGTGGTAATCAAATAAATAACAGATAATATAAATAACAGATCGTGGGAATAAGTGCTTTAGACATAAAAGTAACATTATGGAAGATCAGTCCCTGCTCCAAGGAGCTTACAGTCTAATTGGTAGGTAGGGAGCACGTACAGAGACAGTAGGAGGGAGTTCTGGTAAGTGCGTCTGCAGGGGCCAAACTTTATGTATCATGTGTTCAGAATATACACAGTGCTATTCATATGCTTCTTTAAGCAAGTGGGTCTTAAAGGTGGATAGAGAGGGTTCTAGTCGGGTACTGAGAGAAGGGCATTCCAGAGGTGTGGGGCAGGAATTAGTCTGTAAGCATTGTAACCAAGATAGGAAGAAAGGTGCGCTTTTAGTGTTTTCCTCTTGTGCTTAAATGATCTGTTCTGTACTTCACATGTGTGGAACAGGTGTGTTGTTGTATAGATATCACGTGAGTTAAATATATTGACATACAAATCGTTTGATATTAAAACTACTTGGAAAAAGTTAGAGACAATGTAAATATTAAAAAGAGTAAAACAAATGGAAAAGTGAAAGAACCACAAAAAAGTTATGGATAATAATAAAAAAAGTTTTTTATAAAAGTGCAAAATGTAATAAATCTTCAAGAAAGCTGATGTTATTCTTTGAATTGGAGGTATTTTGTTCAGCTGTACATACAGTTAGTTTGGTTACTTGATGATAGTTGATCGTTAGTCTTTGGATTTGATATGGTCCTCTTTTTGCTGCTTTACTTTAGATGCTTCCCAAAGAAGCATCTGTGGGTAGGATACTGTAAGAAGAAAGAAGTGCAAAAACAAGAGAGACCAAGGGGCCTATGCAGAGAGCAGCGAATTTTAAAATTGGCGAGTTTAATAAAAAGTAGCTTTTTTGGAGAGTTTTATTCTCCATATGCAGAAATGTGCGAATTCTGCTATGTTTAACATGAATGCGTGTGGCGAGTTTAAATTGGCGAGATGCGCGCTGCAGAAATGTGTTAAAAAAAATTTGCGCCTTTTTTTTTCCTTTCCTATGGCCGCGAGCGGCAGCTTCTTGCCAACTTTTCCTGGCGAGGCAAAAAGGAGACAATCGCGCCATTTTATTGGCGCGAACAGCCGCTAGATGCCGTTCGCGCCTCTCTGCATTAGGATATTTTTAAAACTGGCGAGATGGAGGTTCTCGCCAGCCGCGAGGCGAGTTTTAGAAATAGAAGAAAAAAAAATTGGCGCGTTTTTCGTAACTCGCCATTTTCTGCTGTTTTCTGCGCGATTTTCTCCAAAAAATGGCGAGTTTTGAAATAGCGCTGCTCTCTGCATAGGCCCCCAAATATGGTGTAGTGTATTCTATACAAAGTGGGTAGTTCAAAAGAAATACCCTCCTAAGATTTTCTTTTGTATTGCGTTTTTCCTTCTTTGAAGGTTTCCTGCTGCACTGTAGGATCTTGGGGCGCAGTCTACAGCCTCCATGGATGAAATCCTGGAGCCGCCTTGTCCTTTTCCTGTGCGCGTCTGGCGCATTTTTATAAAGCATTAATTAATTATCATGAGAAATGCTAAAGTAAGCATATATCACTCAAGCTTCATCCCTTTATTGGGGAATTTGTATGGGGAAAATGGCATCCATCTTGATTACTGTGAAGCATCTTTGATTATGGAGGCTGACATCTCTGGATTGCATGGTAAAAATAAAAGGATGGTACCACTTAAAAAATACACGGTACTCTATTAAATAGCACATTAACAACAGCACAAAATGTAAACAAACAAAAAAAAAAGTACCTGGAAGTGCACCTTTTATGGTATTAAACATCTTATTAAACAATTAGTTCACTCTGGTCCTAAATTGGGCTGCACCTTGAAACTGTACTAGTATTTTAGCTGGCTTAGAATCTTCAACAAGGAAGGATGGTTGGACATGGCCTATCCCAATATTACAGTACTTAAGCACTGTGTCTCCTGCGCAGTGTGTAAGCCGAGTTCCTTTTATAATTCTAATCTACTCTATTTAAGGGTTTATTCATGAAATGGCGGCGGTGAGTTAGTCCTTAATACTGTATACCAGAGCTTGGTATTCTAGAGTTTTAGAAAAACATAAGTGCCACTTTGTTGCTATAGTATTCCAGATATTTATACAGTCTATAGGTTTTCTTTGAGTGTTCTGTAAACCAAAGGAAACATACTTTCTGAAGTTGCAGTGTCTCAGAGTTCTGTGTGTGTGTGTGTGTGTGTGTATATATATATATATATATATATATATATATAGTATATTCTAGAAATATTGCATATAGTTTTTCACGCAAATCACTAATATTAAAATGGATATATCTTCTTACACCACATTTATAGAGTCCAATTTAAACAGAGCCTATTAACATACTCGGCAGCGCTCATTTACTTGCAGTATCTTTAATTTCCTTGCAGCCTAAAACACTTTGGACATTTTTAAATCCCATTCTCTTTGCGTCTCTCCAATCTTTGTTTTAAGCACGTCACTTTGTAAAACTGCTTTACCAAGGCACGGTGCTGCCCTTGCTTCTCTGTGGCAATATTCCACACTTCCTTCTCATAGTTCTTGACCTCTCAGCTTATTTTTATACCATGGATCACAATCTTAACACCCTTGGCATTCATGGCAAAGACTCGCCCTGTTTATCATGATTCCTGTTGCCCTGCTTTTTAACAGTTTCTGTTGTCAGCTCCTCTTCATCATCAACTGCATTGTTTCTTTTGGCTCTGCTATGGACTTGCTTGTTTTCATTTTTGCTTTGCTTCATCTATTGTTGATGACATAGAAATGTATCATTCCAATTGAACAAAGCCCTGCATCAGTTGTCAATTTCACTGTGTATTGTTCCCTCTCGGATGACTGTGTCTGTCATCTTAAAGGGGCAGTCCCACAGAGGACATAAGGGAAACGAAGGTTAGCGCCATGTTTAATAATTTAAAGGGGCATATGCTCTCCCAAAAAAGTTGGAAGCAGGGGGATCCGGAGCTAAACCATGTTAATTTCAAATGTGTGGGACTGTTTGCTCCCTGTGATACTTACCTCCATAGGGGTGCCAGTAGCAGCTCTGCAGGTTTAAATGTCTGGTCATGCGGGACAATAGGAAGCCGCAAGGGATGACGTCACAGTTTCTTATTGGCCCACGTTACGTGGGACATTTAAACTGCCATTATGGTAACACCAACTAGCCTAGCCAGATCTGCTGTAGGCATCCCCTACGGAGGTAAGTACCTCAGGAAGCAGGGGGTCCCCAGAGCTCAAATTAATGGGGTTCAGCTTCGGAGACACACTGCTTCAAACCTATTTAAAAAAAACACACAAAATGTAACTTGGAGTGCTGCTTTAAATGGAGCTGATTTCTTTTTTTTAACTGGACAAGCATACTGTGTATATATGTATGTGTAGCCATGCCATGTCCGGCTACTATTCTGCCTTATCCTGGCATGTCAGTCCTGGTAACAGTAGGCAGTGTTAGGACCAATTATGGGTTTTCCCCACTCAGGCAGTACCCTTGAGTGACAGGGGAAGAGGTGGGATCAGGTCTGTGTTCTACCCAATCCTGGTACCCTCCCCGTACTGTACTCAAGGGGGTTGCATCTCCAAATTGTCAGTTAGGTCTCCACCGTGATAGAGGCAAGGTATCACACTGGGCTGCTGGGCACTGGCAGGCCCAGGTCCTCCTCCCTTCGGGGGAGAGTGAGTGATTACCTATTCCCCTGTTTCTGCTAGAGGATCAGGGAAGAGCTAGGATTACTGCGGGGGCCCTTGACCTCTAGTGCTGGTCCAGGGACCATCTGAAGTTTGAGAGACCAGAGCTGTGACTGCATTGGGCAGAATTGCCTAGAGATTGTGCTGAGCAGAAGAATAAACCAGATCCTGTTATATATATATATATATATCTCCTGCCTGGCGTGTAATCCTTCTGGGGGTAGAGGAGTCTGTTCTACTGTGGGAGATTACCTTCATACATGCGGAGCCTATAGCAGATGGAGGCCCTGTGTACCATGGAGTAAATGACAGGTATATACCCCAGAATCCTGTTCTGCAGTCCCCACAAATATCGGCAGACACCTCAGCCTCTTGTGAACCAACAGGTAGCATGCACCATACACCTGGTAACAGGGAAATCTCCCATGGGGTGGGGGAAACACTGTTACGTATGTATGTCCTCAAGGCCGGAGGTAGATAATTCTTTTTGTTTTGTTCTCTGGTTGTGAAGTAATTATTATGCCATAATTAGTCAAACAGATGAACATAAGTAGCTGATATGCTTGAATTAATTTTTCACAAGATACAAATAAGTAAAACCGTTCATTTAAGAGTGATTGAATCTTTTAAAGAAAGCCCGTTACACTGATCATTTTGTGCATTTGTTTTACCTTGCATTGCCTTGTAAAAAATATACCTCAGATGTACTCATCTAGCAAAGTCTGCAATTTCTTCCTTCAAAAATTGTATGTACATCTTAACTTCATAAATACCTTTGGTATATTTGATTTTGTTATCTGGTTGTCCCAATGTTTCTTGTGGCCTACCAGGTATTGTGAGAGTAGCTGTGCCACCACGTTAAGTCGATGCGCTATGAGGTGTTTTAGGGCATATAAGACTGCTTAGTAAATATGGCCCAATATCTTTTGTGTCAGAAGGTGTCTCCCTGATGCCGCCATGACACAAGAACACAGCAGGTGACATCGTAGTCTTAATAACATAATGACTTGCTGCTAAATACAAACGTGCTACACAGGCCTATGTCGAATTTATTTGGCTTTCTATAAGACTTTAATCTTTCCTTACTTTGCTTCACAGCCTTATAATTTACGCTCGGCACACGTTTTACTCCACTTTTCCCGTTGCCTTTTAAATTGCTTCACTTTAACCTATACTTAGAAGTTAAATATATCACTTTACTGTTGCCATGAACCCTTCCCATCTTCAGGCCTCAATAAAGCATATCAAGTGCGTCCCCACTAATGTCATTATACCCGCCTCTCTGTGATGGACAATAAACTTGAATGTTTCCTGGAGGTTTGCTCTGGCAAAACTGTGGATACAAAATAAGTTCACCCATGTTCACTAAGGCAAACAATTGCATGCAGCTGTACAGCTATACGTTACACATGTGTATGCCAGATTCTCATTATGCCAGTAGAATTTAATTGACAAACAATTAGAGTTTCAGAAAACGGAATTGTGAACAATATATATGTGTGTGTGTGTGTGTGTGTGTGTGTGTGTGTGTGTGTGTGTGTGTGTGTGTGTGTGTGTGTGTGTGTGTGTGTGTGTGTGTGTGTGTGTGTGTGTGTGTATATATATAAACTTGACCGTAACTGATTTTTCAAAGGCACAGGTTGGTAATAAATTGCAGAATAAGCGAACAAGTCATATGCTTTTTACTTGAGGAAATGTGTTTGATTGCTTTGGTTGAGATAAGGTACACATAAGATGACACATTTGCATTGGGAAAGAATAAAAATGGAGAAAATTAAAACGTAACGGTGGGTTCATCAGTCCTGTCTATGTTCTGTTATCTGTGCCTTTAAAAGACTCGCTTTCTTTCAAATTCTGCTTTGTTGTGCGTCCAAGATTCATTTTAGATTAATCTTTTATTTTGCTTTATTTCCAAAGGACATCCATTACCTTGCACTAGATAACGGTGAATTGGCACTAGCTAAAGTGGCAAAGAAAAAGGCTGAAGAAATAGATGCAGAATCAATAAACGCTGGAGTTGGTGAGAATTAATGCTGTTTAAAAAGCTTCTTTTTAAAATCAATACTTGTTCTGTACTGCTGCAATGTTGTAAACGCCGGGGTTATTGGTTAGTTTAAATCCGCATCTGGGAAAAAGAGAATTAGTAGAGATAAGCTTCAAACACCACCTGTGGATCTTTGACTTCAGATATAACAATCTCACGTTGAATAAAATTGAAACAAATTAAAATAAGCTGTTTTTGGATTGCTTCTATTTGAAACTAGTACAATACAGCGTAACACATTGATGGCATACAGTTTCCCATATACTTCTCGTTCGAAAATGATTAGGTCACTTTGTAATTTTTTTGCATAAAAAGTCCTTTTTGGGGGCCAGAAAGATCTGTTACAATAATGCCTATGATACAAAATTGGGAGTAGCATCATAAACATTGTAGGATTCCTGCAATTATTATTATTTTTTTACCAGCTTTACTAAGAAATTGATAACCAGTGGACGCTGATTTGTGTCATATGGATAAAAAGGGACAGCCTGTTCATAGAGAGATGATAGAGACACGTGGATCTGCGTATATATCCTTAGGCTACGCTTATAGTGCCGGCGACGTGACGGTTGCTGGAAAATCAAATAGAGATGACTTCCAGCGATTGCGATCAATCCGTCGCGTCGCGCTTACTATAAGCGCACGCGACGGCGGCAATGCAATTGTTTTCGCCGGCACTATAAGCGCAGCATAACTAAGCAGACCATGGTTCCCGTGAATGCAATATTTTATCTATATTCTGTACACTTTTTAACAGTGCTGAATGCTCTCATGTGCTTTTTATACTTAGAGGTATATTATATTTGGGAGTATGTGTGAAAATGTGCTCTGAACAACATTCTGCCTTGTGTAATGGACTGAGCAGACTAATAAACAAGGGGCTTCTCTCAGTTTACTCTCATTCAATATTGACTAGGCTGATTTTGTGTAAATGTTAAGTCATCTGACAATAATAAGTTGGAGAGTCTTTCCCACAAGGTACATTTATCTGTGATTTTGTGCAAATAGCTCTGTGGTAAGGACATGGACGGTTATTCATTAAATTGCAATAGGGAGCAATTACATTTTCCATGCATTAGTGCCCCGATCAGCACTATCGTATTTAATAAATAACCCAAACTGACTGATGGGAATAAACTCATTTTCAATCCTATTGTTAACTGTTCTTGTAATGTTTGGAAAGTCTCTTTACCTGTGCTTTAGACACACAAAAAATGTATTGTAAACCGTTTGGGACAGGATGTAATTATGCTGTAAATTTTTTGTTATGGGGATTCGTACATTGTTAGCACTATATAAAAAAAAGTCATTTTTAACATGGGCATGTAGTGGGGGTTTAGCAGCTGTAATCATTTTCGGAGTACATTCATTTTTCTATAGTTTTTTTATTTTTATGCAAGAACAAGCTGTTGTCCAGTGATTTACAAACCTCTCTTCAGAGACCCTCGAGCCACACCAGGTTTTAGGGATAACCATTGTACTTGCACACAGGTGAATCTACTTCATTTGCATATGAATAGAATGCCGGGTGGTTGTATGAGACGCTTGGTCTGGATCAGCACCCTGAGGCGAGGTTGGGAAAACACTGCTTTTACACTGTTTTAAATCTTAGTTATACTCAGTGATAACATAACAAAGAATGTGAATGTTTATGGGGAGTTACAAACTTTTTACTTAAAATTTGCCCATAGAACTGGTTCCATTGAGTAAAACCTGTGCATTTTCCTGGAGTTTAACATTAAGCCTTGGAGCTTTATTTAAATACCCTTTCAGCCAAATGGAGAAGCACAAATCACTAGTCATAACCTTGACTGCTGTAAAACAGATCTGTTTCCTGGAAGTTGGCTGTAGATTGCTAATTTAAACGTCACTTAACCATGCCACAAGGAACTGACATGGCATAACCTATTTAGAAATTCTATAATTAATAATGATTATGCAGTTACAAAAATCCCAGGAGTTCATCCGGTATTGCTTGATAAAAACTCAATTGAAGAGCGTATGTAGAAAATGTTAGAAAGATTCCCAAGGCCAACTTCCAACAAATTACACATGGGCCCAGTCAGATGAATTTATTTAACCTTCAAATCAATAGTTTTCACCCAAAAGGGATTCTTGTTGTAACAAGAAAAGCAGATAAATTCTACCTAATTCAAAGGCATGCTGTGTAACACTATCATTTTATTTGGTACCAAAGTAAATTACAAATGTCGGCACGTGTAATGAAGTGGCAGCACAGCTAACATTAGTACCTCAAGAAAACATTTGGACGGGGGAATTTTACCTTAAGAAACAAAAAAATGAAACGTCCTAAATGTTTTTTTGTTTTTTTTTGTAACTCAAATTTTATTGCTTTTTAACAAGTTCATGGGGGGTACAGAAAATAAAATAGTGAAGGGGAGGGGGAAAGATTACAGAATAGTAAAAGTGTAATGTACAGAAGTCAGAGAATATAGATTACATCAATCGCACATAGGTCAGAGAACATGTCGTCTTGCAGGACGGCTCAGTAAAATGTAAAGGCGGGTCATAAGGACCGACAAAGGTAGGGGTTGGTTGGGATCCGACCCAAACCTCGTGGGGTACATACAATTTGTAGAATTGGAGTGTCCAGCAAATGTTGCTTTGATCCAGTTGTCAACAGGTTCCTCAGCATCAGGATTAGTTAAATCATGCAGGGGAGACAAAAGGACAAGATCATAGTGTGACACTGTATAACTATACCAATAAACACACACATAAAGACAGACTGACATACATAACACAAGACAACACTAAACAAAGACAATTAAGCTGACTAATATTATAAATGATTTAATAAACACAATAAAATAAATAGCAGCTGTCTGGTGACGAGGAGGTCTAGGATCCGGTGTGTAAAAACCGGAATCCTACTTACAGCAAGTCCCTAGAATAAATGCAGGTGGGGATGGTGTGAACGTCCGGCAGGTGATGTTGGGGGGACGTGTGCCACGTGTAGCCCTCAGGTGTTTCCTATGCTGTCGGCTGGTAATGGAGGCACTTCCTCCTCTCCTCGTGGAGTCCTCCAACCGCGCCCGGAAGTGCGTCACAGCGGGCGGGACGATCTACCAGATCTTACTGCCGATTGCACCTCCTATAGCCTGCAACTCTGGAAACTGTTTGGAAGGTCTGCTCCTCTCACAGTACAGCTGTAGAATGCTTCTCAATAGCCCAACGCGTTTCGTGCGCATGCGCACTTCTTCAGGGGGGTTGAGCTCAGTACATGGTGGATTTAAATACAGACAGGTCACATTTCATTGGTTCCATACACTGTCACTCATAGTTCTTATGTGCAACTCGTGATTGGATGTGCTGCCTGTCAATCATGTACTGTGTACAAGTCAGCTAAAACATACAGAAAAACAACATATATACGAATATGACAAACATACAAGATATATAAAAATACAGAAATACACAACCATTGCTAGGGATCTTGCTTACTACATATTATGAATCAGAGTATAGCAGCTAATATAATATATACACATAATAGAGTTAATTGTATAAAATATACCACATTGATGTACCATCATCTGCACGCTGGTGGCTCCTATGATTGCAGCATGTCTCAATTGCTAAAAGACCCATTCATTGCAACAACAACAAAAAAAAAAAATAGAGATTATATAAAAAATATATTTATATCTATTAAAATTCTATTAAATATATTTTAAAATATATTTGGAACAACTGTCCACTCGGGTGCTACCTCGTGCTCTGGCGCCGTTTCATAGATGACGTTATATTTGTTTGGTCTGGCAGCCAGGTACAGCTAGAGTCGTTTTTTATATATTTAAATTCGAACGATAGGGATTTGAGATTTACATTCAACCACCATAAGGAACATATAGAATTTCTAGACCTCGAAATTTATATCAGTAACAATAAAATAGAAACCAAAACATTTTTCAAGTCTGTCCAGGCTAATAATTATCTTAGGGCAGACAGCCAGCATAACCCTAGCTGGATCGTTCGAATTTAAATATATAAAAAACGACTCTAGCTGTACCTGGCTGCCAGACCAAACAAATATAACGTCATCTATGAAACGGCGCCAGAGCACGAGGTAGCACCCGAGTGGACAGTTGTTCCAAATATATTTTAAAATATATTTAATAGAATTTTAATAGATATAAATATATTTTTTATATAATCTCAATTTTTTTGTTGTTGCAATGAATGGGTCTTTTAGCAATTGAGACATGCTGCAATCATAGGAGCCACCAGCGTGCAGATGATGGTACATCAATGTGGTATATTTTATACAATTAACTCTATTATGTGTATATATTATATTAGCTGTTATACTCTGATGCATAATATGTAGTAAGCAAGATCACTAGCAATGGTTGTGTATTTGTGTATTTTTATATATCTTGTATGTTTGTCATATTCGTATATATGTTGTTTTTCTGTATGTTTTAGCTGACTTGTACACAGTACATGATTGACAGGCAGCACATCCAATCACGAGTTGCACATAAGAACTATGAGTGACAGTGTATGGAACCAATGAAATGTGACCTGTCTGTATTTAAATCCACCATGTACTGAGCTCAACCCCCCTGAAGAAGTGCGCATGCGCAAGAAACGCATTGGGCTATTGAGAAGCATTCTACAGCTGTACTGTGAGAGGAGCAGACCTTCCAAACAGTTTACAGAGTTGCATGTTATATGAGGTGCAATCGGCAGTAAGATCTGGTAGATCGTCCCGCCCGCTGTGACGCACTTCCGGGCGCGGTTGGAGGACTCCACGAGGAGAGGAGGAAGTGCCTCCATTACCAGCCGACAGCATAGGAAACTCCTGAGGGCTACACGTGGCACACGTCCCCCAACATCACCTGCCGGACGTTCACACCATCCCCACCTGCATTTATTCTAGGGACTTGCTGTAAGTAGGATTCCGGTTTTTACACACCGGATCCTAGACCTCCTCGTCACCAGACAGCTGCTATTTATTTTATTGTGTTTATTAAATCATTTATAATATTAGTCAGCTTAATTGTCTTTGTTTAGTGTTGTCTTGTGTTATGTATGTCAGTCTGTCTTTATGTGTGTGTTTATTGGTATAGTTATACAGTGTCACACTATGATCTTGTCCTTTTGTCTCCCCTGCATGATTTAACTAATCCTGATGCTGAGGAACCTGTTGACAACTGGATCAAAGCAACATTTGCTGGACACTCCAATTCACCAATTTGAACTCTAACTCTCCCATTTGGACTTTAAGGCGCCGGTCTGTATTGTTTCCTTTGTCTATCACTAACTGGGTTTGGGTTAGTTTCCCTGGCAGCCTTTCTTTATTATTGTATTAACCACTTGTTGTAATATTTGCACTGCATTATAACATTTTTTAGCGCTAATCACACCATCCTTTTTCTAGTCACATACAATTTGTAGGTATGCTGGGGCACATCCCTATCTGCCATGACAAATGACCACCAAGCATGCGGCGCTGTAATCTTTTCTTTCCTCTTTTTATTTTGGGTCAGTTGAGGGGGGCGTTAAAAGGTCGGCGGAAGCCTCCCTGTGTCCCTACAAAATTCGAGCTAAAGGTTTTCATATCAGAGAATATGAACGGTAGTTGTCATTTACCAGGCCCATCAGAGTGCTCATCTGGCATGCATGCCATATTTTATTCCTAATCTGGGACATGGATGGTACCGACTGCCTTGACCAGTGAGCAGCTATTGCACATCTAGTGGCCGTGACGATCAGTTTATTTTCAACTCTGCTGAATTTAACCGACGTTCTGTAAAGCAGCAACATCCATGGGTCCAGATCACATGGTTGAGAGGTTAGTCTCTGGATCCACCTCGTCACACCAGACCAAATCTTTTGGATTTTTGGACAGTCCCACCACATATGAATATAGGCCCCTCTGTTACCACACCATTGAGGGCATAGAAGGGACGTGCCTGGGGGGATCCTTGATAACTAGCAGGTGTATAATACCACCTGTATAAGACTTTATAGGAATTTTCAGGATGGTGCAAATCGAGCTTTTTGCCACTGCCTCGAAGATCTCCTCCCATTCCCTCCCTCCAACACCGCCCCTAAGTCTCGTTCCCTCTCCTTGATTACCTTGGGGTTTCTACTGGGGGAGGGACCCACCGATGTATCGTAAAGGGACGAGATCAAACCCTTTGTGCTTGCTGCCTCTAGACATAATTTCTCAAATGTTGAGGGAGTCCCTATGATTCTTTTTCCTGTAAACTCCTCTAAGATGTAAGAAATGAAATGCCTCCCTTCTCTGGCTTGGTATATCCAGACATAAGTCCTCAAGGTGTTTAGTATCTTCTCTACCTCTCAAATCTCTCAGGCGAGTCACTCCCACCTTCTGCCAGTGGCGAAAATCTAGTCCACGATTGCCCCGGTGTGAATTCAGGATTGTCGTAAAGGGATGTTAGTGGGGAGTTGGGATCTGTAAGACCCTTCCTGGCGGTATAAGACCTCCAGCATCCCTGGGCATGCAAAATAGTGGGAAGGATCACAAGCAGCTCCCTTCTCCTAGAACCTGGCAACCATAATATAGATTTGGAGTTTACTGGGTTTATTAGGTCAAATTCAATTGTACCCATCTCCTCAGGGGTCCCTCATCATGCCAATTGACCAGGTTACTAGTTTGCGCTGCTTCATAATAGGATTACAGACATGGCTGAGCCAATCCCCCTCTTGCAGACGGGAGTGTCATAACCTTTTGCTTACTTTTTACTTACTCTTTTGCTTAGGGAGAAGGAGCGGCTCAGTGAGTAAAGACAGGGGAACCTGGTTCAATTCCCAGTGTTAGCTCCTTGTGACCTTGGGCAAGTCATTTTATCTCCCTGTGCCTCAGGCACCAAAAAATAGATTGTAAGCTCCATGGGGCAGGGACCTGTGCCTGCAAAATGTCTCTAAAATGCTATTATTATTATTAACTCTAGGTCTTTTTCCTGACCAAATATAATTAGTGATATTTCTTTGAAGTTTGCTAAAGTCATTAGCATTAGGGGACGGGAAGGGTCTGAAATAGATACTGCAAACGAGGGATTACGTTCATTTTGATTGATTGGATTCTTCCCACCCAAGATATTCTAAACTTCGCTCAAATGGAGAGATCCTTATTTATTGCTTGAATAATTTCAGGGTAGTTTGCACTATATAGGGACTCGTATGATTGGGTTATGTTTATTCCCAGGTAATGGATATTATGTTTTCTCCACTTATAATTAAAGTTAAGTTCAATTAGTTTAATTGTTTGTGGATGGATATTAACATTTAGCACCTCCGATTTACTATTGTTGATCTTAAACCCTGAAAGAGAGATAAAGTGGTCCAATTCTCTGGTCAGGAAGGGGAGGGAGGTTTAAGGTCTAGAGAGTGTTAAAAAAATATCATCTGCAAATAAAGAAATGTTGTATTCAGATTTCCCTATATTAATACCCGAGATGTCCATGTTGGCTCTAATAGTTGCGGCTAGTGGCTCCACCGACAATGCAAACAGCAAGGGGGAGAGTGGGCAGCCCTGCCTCGCCCCCCCTCTGATCTCTATTGAGTTAGATATCGTACCCAAGCATCTCACTCTAGCCATTGGCGATGTGTAAAGTGATAAAATAGCTGTGAGAAAGGGGCCTCTTAAGCCAAATGCCTCTAATGTTGTTCTTAAGTATGTCCAATCAATTCTGTCGAACACTTTCAGCGTCCAGGGCCTACCTCATCATGGGAATATTGTGGGGTTTTTTTTTTTAATGCTCTGACATCTATAACTCTTTTCATATTGTCTGCTGCCTGTCTGTTAGGTATGAAGCCCACCTGGTTATTATGGATGAGGGATGGGAGATGAGTATTTAATCTTGTGGCTAGTATTTTAGAGAAAATTTTTATGTCCGTGTTAATAAGTGAGATGGGTCTATAGCTAGTGCAACATTGTAGGGTCTTTACCATCTTTGTTTATCACTGATATTGATGCCTGGAGCATATTTATGGGGAATTGAGCTTTTGGAGATGTGGGATTAGTAGCCTGGATAGTTTTTTGTAATAAATGTTTCAAAAAACAGCCGGTCCTGGTGCTTTAGAAATGTTGAGTGACCTGATTGTCTTTTCAATTTCTTCACTGGAGATGGGCTTATTTAAATACTATAAATCACTCTCTTGGAGTTTATGTAGTCCCACAGAGGCCAGGTAGGTTGACAGAGCGTTTGGGATTAATGTATTGTTTTTTTTGTCTTTCTACCATTGTATAATTGGGAGTAGTACTGTTGGAATTCTTCCGCTATTTGGTCTGGGTTCGAGGTGAGGGAGCTGTTTTTTAGCCTAAGAGATTTGATATGGTTGTGTGGTTGTTTATTGCAGAGTCTTGCCATAAGTAGAGAATCGGCTTTATTTGCTTTCTCAAAGTAAGTCCTTTTAGTCCCGGATAAACATTTCTCTGCCTCTGAAATAAGACACAGGTTCAAGTCTCCTCTTAGATTTATTAGTTTCCTCAACAGGGCCGGGTTAAGAGTCCGTTTGTGCTCTTGCTCCGTTTGTGTTATTAATTTTTTTTAAGTTATCAATTGTTCAAATTTTTTCGAAAAGGCTACTATGCTAATTAGTTTTCCTCCTAACACTGCTTTATGTTACCGCGGCTAGACGTGCGATCACCGGGGCCTGGAAAAGACCTCTGCCCCCCTCCAGGAGAGAGATTATTTTGAGAATAAATGAGGTGCTAACTATGGAAAGATTAACAGCGTATGTTAGACATTATTCAAGAAAATTCCAAAAGGTCTATGAGTCCTGGGATTCTAGGTGGAATAGATGAACTGTTTAGTCGTTGTGGATGGAGAGCTGTATGTTTTTCTTTTCAGAGCTGGTAATTTTATATGATACCTGGAGTTGGGATCGCTGTATTTTTGGTATTCCTGTATTCTTGGATTTTTGTTTCTCTTATGATTCTGATGTTAAATTGGTAGTACCCCCTCCCTCTCTCTATTTCTGTATCCTTTCCTTTATGTTTTTCAAAAACTGAAAATAAAAAATAAGTTACAAAAAAAACTGCTTTATGTGCTTCTCGGATTGTGGTTAAAGAGGGGATGCTGTCTTGGTTAATCTGGAAGAAACTTGTTACTTCTGACTCAACCTGTGCCAAAATCTCTGGGATTTTGAGTAGAGACTCATTCAGTCTCCATGATTAATGTTTATTATAATTGTGCAAATTTTCCAATCTGATTGCCAGTGAGGCATGGTCAGACCAAGAAGTTTTGTTAGTACTAGCCTGTGTTAGTTTGGGGACTAGAAAAGCATATCAATGCAGGAGTAAGAGTCGTGGGGAGCCAAATAGAATGTGTATTATTTAGTTTGAGAATGGAGCTCCCTCCAAGTGTCCACTAGGTTTAGATTTCGCAGGCATCTTACTAATGTCTCATTATCCCTTTTTCTATGGTTTTGTCTGTGTTGATGGTCAAATTGAAGTCACCTCCTAGGATCACTTTGCCTTTCCTGGAGCTGCCCAGATAGCAAAAAACTCCTCAAAGAATTGAGAATTCTTTTCGTTTGGTGCATAGACGTTAGCTTTAGTGATGACTAGCCCATACAGGAAACCTGAGATTATTAAATAGCGACCATCTTTATCGCTGCTAATTTTATCTATTAGAAATGGGATATTCTTGTGGATAAGAATCGCTACGCCTCTTTTCTTGACTGAGGCTGAGGAGAATAATACAGTGGGGAAATTTGTCAAAAAATTTAGGTTGTGAGAAAGAACTAAAATGCGTTTCTTGAAGCAAGATTATATCGCTTTCACTTTTTTGTCGTCTTTAAAAGCCAGTCGCCTTTTTTTAGGACTATTCAGGCCCTTAAGATTATGCAAAGTTATTTGGATACTCCCTATCGGTCCCGAGGTAGCTATCAACTGACTCCTTGCGGACTTAATTCTCATTCGCCCGTGTGTTGGTTCAAATATACTTCTGCTATTTTCCTCTGTTTACCTAAAAATATTCTGTAACGGGAGGATGGCCAACCCCCAAAAAAGGTATGGTAAGGTATGGGGGGAGGGAGTTTCCACGAGCCCATAGAGGGAATAATGTGGGGTGGAGGACTTGTGTTCCAGGGAACAGCCTTGCAGCGTGAGCAACAACATAAGCTCCGTCACAACCAGCTCCGTAACCGTGCTATGTGAAAGTTTATAGTACCGGTGAGTAAATATCAACAAAAAAAAACCTTGTCCCTTCCAGGCCTGTTTTAAAATGTAGATGAGGGGCCCAAGCATTATAACAATAACGTTTGTAACCAAAACCCTTAAGCAATAAACTCTAGCTGGGGGACCTGGCCTACAGTCATCCCAGGGAGGTGGGTGCAGGGGGGGGGGGGGGGCAGACAGAGCTGTCCCTCAGCCAACAGCAAGGACATGGTTATACCATAATTTATGTGCACCCCGACTAGACCCCTCGCTGTAATCTGGAGCTCTCCCGGGCCGGGGCAAGGAGTACCCGTACCAGGCCAACCAGCAGAGATCTAAACAAAAAATACTATAACGTTGGTTACTCCGCATTCTTGCGAGAAGGTCCCAGGACCTACATTCCCTCTGTCGTCGGGGTCGTGCCACTCCTCTGTTTCTGTGAGGATCCTTGTGTCTGCCGATCACTTCTGAGCCTGCGATTCGAGCCTTGTCCTGGGTCTTCATGAGGAATGCACAGGCTTTTTAGAAACTCGGGGGCGTCGTCAAGGTTTTTTATTGAGTAGGATTTACCCTCTCGTATTACAAAGAAAAACGCCATCTATATCTGATATCTTTTGCCCTTAGGACATCGGTAACAGGCTTAAGAGATCTTCTGCGGGCGAGTATGATCGGAGCCAGGTCTCGGAATACCTGAAGGCGAGAATCAGATTCTGGGGGATTCTTAGTTTCTGCCAGAGTTTTTCTTTTCTGTTAAAGTGGTGCAGACGGATTACCACATCTCTCGGCTTGTCTTGGTTTGGTGGCCTTGGTCTCAAGGCCCTGTGACAGCGGTCCATTTTAAGGGAGTCCTCTGGAAGTAGTATTTTTAAACCATCTGAGGACGAAGGCCTCTGGATTCGTTATAGACTCTGGGATCCCTCTGATCCGGAGATTATTCCGCCGACTCTTATTCTCAGTCTTCTTGTCTTTACCAGAGCTCTGCTAATTGAGCCTTTATATTCTCTAGGTCTCTCACGGCCATATCTTGATCTTTTATTATTTCGTCAGTTTTTCCCAATGCGTCCGTTCTTGAGCCCAGCTTGGCCACCTCTTGTCTGGTCTCCGCTAGTTCCACTTGAAAGAAGGATTTGATATTTCTGAAGTGCTCATCGATATCCTTTTTTGTGGAATTCTGGTTGTGAGGCTCCATATCTGATTCTGATTCTGATATCTCGCGCTGGGCGGAGTTATCCGCCCGGGCCTACTTGGCTTTTTGTTTACGAAAGATCTCTACCAGCTTTGGAGCGTTGTTTTCCTTGAGGATCTTGAAGACATCTTAACGGACCTCCTCCGCGTCTTTTTTTTTTTTCTAATCTAGATTTTTTTTTTCACCGGATTAATTAGATTGAAGGCACGGTTGTTAGCTGAGCATGTCAGTTAGGCAGCCATGTTGCTTGGTACCGCATGTGCTTCCCCTTTGTATCTTTAGTGATGCGTGGAAATTTTAGTAGCTTGCAAAGTCTGACAGTCAATTTTAATTGGAGTGTTCTATTTGAAGGAGTGAAGTGAACTATCTTCTTTTGATCAGGGAGCTTTTTGTTTTTATCTGTGCCTTTCCCCCCCCCACCCCCCACTCCCATGGGTCTATGGGGTTGCAAGTCTGGTCTTCCTCAGGTTGAGATAAGATAAATAGTCTGTGTTCATCTTTAGACCCAGTCTTTTCCCCCTGGTTCAGTGAACCCAAGTTGTTGGTAGGGTTTTTATATGGGGAGACTGGCTGTTTATCTCCTACTTGAGTATACTGTGGGGGAGAAGTACACCTGTCTGCCCAGTACTTCTGCAGTCTCTCTCCTTGTTTACTTTGGAGGCTACCGCTTCCCGTCTCCCCTTCATCTCTGCAGGCCTCTCCCCCTGCTGACTCCTGCGTCTCTGTTGCTCCCCAGAGTTGGTGATCACTGCTGTCGGGGGCTGCTCAACCTCACCAAGAGCCTCCTGCGCGTTGCACTCGATCCAGTACCTGAACCTCCCGCCAGGGGCCTCCGGTTCTCCACTCCTCACCTCTTGGCCTATCTGTGCTGTGCAGGCCCGGTGGCCATCTTTGGCCTCGGGGCAGAGGCGAGAGGCTCCATTCCTCTGTCCCCGCTTTACAAGCCCCGCCGGACCCACCACCCGGAGTCCACAGCCGCCCAGCAACAGGGACTTGGAGCTCGGATTCCCCACCTTGTGCTCCGACGGGCCCTCCAACGGGATCGCGGGTAGCTGCTACAGTTTCTCCCCCCTCTATTGGGTGGCGGTAGCCATCTTAGATCGGGAGCCGTTTCGGCTCTCCCTCCAGAGCCCGTGCACCAACAGCGACCCTGACCACCCAGGTAAGCCTCGCCGGGACCTCCCATCTTAGCAGTGGGCTGTGGTCCCCCCGGGCAGGAGCGAGATCCTCCAACCCGGCCCCCATCCAGCCCTTCCCAGCATGTCCCCAAGGGTAAGATGGCCACTGCGGGCCTCGTGTGGCTTGCAGGTCGGGCTGTAATTTTTTTGTTTGTTTTATTTATTGCCCCTTGGCTCCACAGGGTGCAGGGGAGGGCGCGTACCTCTGAGGGGCTATCGGCCCCTGAGCTGGAATCATGCGTAGACCCCGAGGGCTGCCATGCCCTGGTGGGATGCCGCCGTGAGAGTCGCTATGCCTAGAGGCCCGAGGCTGCACGACCGGCTCATCAAATTAGCTCCCCGCCAAGCCCGCTCACCTCAGCTGGGATCTCTAAAGCTTGTGGCAGTTACATGGGACTCACTCAGGTCACCGGATTCAGTCACGTCCCGACGGGCAGATAGATGGGCCTCGCTCCCACGCCGGCCAGGCCTGGCAGACCTCCAAGTTGTAAGTCTGTTTCTTTATTATTTCTAGCTCAAATTCGTAAAGAATGGTACTGGGATGTAGCTTGTGGCTTATCTCGTCAGGATTTACTAGTTATAGTTGGGTTGCTTATAGTTAGATGGCAGTAGATTTACTTAAACTAATTAGGGAGCTCCAGACTTATGCAGCCATTTTACATCGCTCCAAGCCACGCCCCCCCGCCCTAATTTTTTTTAACTACTCTACACGTTAAGAAGAAAACATTTTCGCGTTCTGTAATAAATACACATGAATAACCGTTTTTAGTTGTGTTTAGTTACATTGTTGCATGGGAGACATGGCAGAGGTTGATTAGTAGTTTAACTAAATTGGATAGCTTTGGCCTTTCTTTTATGCACAATTATGTATGTAGAGCTGCACATGTGAAGACTCATGCTAAGCAAAGCAGAGTTCCAAAGAAGGGGAGGAGTTGATATTTTTCTTTGATGCTTTGTTTCTTTTTTCAGTTATTGGCCATGCTGAGAAACACCTGAAACTTATAGGCAGGGATCCAGCAGCAGTTAATTAGCTTAGAAGCAGCAGGGCAGATGAAGAGCTTGAACTACTACTACTCTTTCACGGGACAAAGTCTTTAGCCTTCATAGTATTAAAATACAATTTTCTTCCCCATCCGGCAGCACCATGGGTTATGGACTCCACCCCCTGAGCTAGGATAGGAAGAAACTTGCACTGACCCTATATAGAGCACCTCCCCCTTTACATGTGCAGTGTTTTTTCCTGTCCTTGGTAGGAGCTTTCAATGGAATTCTAGTTTGTTATTTGTATGAGGCTCTCTCAGGGACCTCAGACCAACAGATACTGTAACCTCCTAAAGCCGCGCTTATAGTGACGCCGACGCGACGTCGCCCGAAAACAAATACATTGCCGCCGCCGCGTGCGCTGATAGTGCACGCGACAAGCGACGTCGCCATCGCAAAACCTGAAGCCGGCAAAATTTGATTTTTGAAGGGCCGTCGAGTCACGTGACGGCTCTTGAACAAATAAAATTGCCGGATTCCCGCGACCCCGCCGCCCGCGACAGCGACGGGTGACAATCCCTAACATGGAAACACAGTTTTAACCCATGCCCCACACATCTAATCAGGGGCGCTGGCCAGTCTACCTGATGAAGTATCTGGCAGAATCTTCATTGTTTGTAGGTGTAAGATATAACAATTACAAACCACTCCAGTTTGATGCTTCTCTACCCTCATGTAAACAGTTAGAGTGGCGGAGTCTTTTGATCAGTACTTGGTTCCTAGACTTTGGGTCGCCCCCCTGACCATTTGCATTCCTTTGTGTGAAGGAATCTTCGCAGGTTTTTATCTCCGCTTTGGAATACAGTATTAAAGTTAAAACACACACATATTAAAATATCCGGTTCCGTTAGGTCCAGCGGGTCCAAACTTCCCAGACCTTACTGCCGGAACTGGGACACTATAGGATCCAAGTTTCAGCCCGCTGCGACCTTCAGAACCGGAGATACACAAATACCACTTAAACCGTTTCATACTTTAACACAAAGTTCTCCGCTGTAAAATAAATCACAGTTTTTCACTAAATCCCCATTGAAAACAACAGGCTCCGCCGCCATAGACTTTCAACGGTAATCCGCCGCCACTGGCGGCTATGGACGTCTGCCGCCATAGACTTTCAACGGGGCATCGCCGCCGTTGAAGCCTATGGGGTTTCTCCGCCATAGCCAGTCAATGGGGCCCGGCCGCCATTGAAGTCTATGGGAAAATCTCCCGAACCTTTAGGGTGGTCCATACTCCGTCGGGTTGGTCAGAGAGGGTCAAGGATGGTTCTGCAGCCATGCCGGAGCAGTGACTACAGGTACCCCAAACCATGGCCCTCTGGACCCTCCAGACCCGGAGATATGGGATATGATGTGTAGGGTTTCGGACTTAGCCGTTTTCTCGTGCTGCTTCTGCCGCCGCCATTGGAACCGATGGCGCGACCCACTCTGCCAGCACGACCCTTTCCGGGGGTCCGGGATTCTGGGACCCGGTGGTGGTCGAGTGAGGGGAGGCCTAGGAACTAGGGGCAAAAAGAATTTTATTTCTGGGTGCCCTAGAACCTAAGATTCCCACGCCACTTGACGTTGACCTTGACTAATCAGTGATGGAAGCTCTCTTTCAGACAATGTATCCGCTTTGCGGTTTCGCGGTTTGGACGGCTGCCAACTCGTTCCTGGAAAGCGCCATCGAGGAATCTCCATTGAAGTCAATGAGCCCATTGACTTACAATGGGAAACCGCCGCTCCTCCTCTCGGACGCCATCTGCTGGTCTTCGAGGGAAACAGGTCCAAAACAGCTAGATCCGCCATTGAAAGGAATGGAGCTCCAATGGCGGCCTATGGAACCCTGCAAAGTGGTGCCTGAAAAGGCGGGAAAATTAAACAAAGGGCTATAGTCACTATACAACTATTAACCCTTGCCCTCCCGGATGGATCCCGGTGTGTGTGTGTGTGTGTGTGTGGTGCAGACACTGACATTATAATGAAACATGGGAACAGGGGAACATACATTTTCCTGACATGACAAGGTGTAAGCCACATTCCTGGACCGCAGTCCAGTTAACCCCTTGCCTCCCTGGTGAGGTCAGGGGGTGGCCATATGGGGTGCAACCCCTTTAATACCGGGCCAACCCCCCTCTCCCTCTACAATGGATTAACCCCTTACCTGCTGTCTTGCAGTCCAGTATTGGAAGGGGAATGGTACTGGGGAAAACTTCTAAGGCAGAGAGATGGGAGGGGGTCATTGCTTTTCATTTTTGTATATTATGTATCCCATAGATGTCAGCCCCCAAAGTGCAGGGCCTGAGTCCCCTAGGAGCCCAGTACAGGGGATGTCAGACCCAAGAAGGTAACTGTAAAGACCAAGCATTTAACTTGTTCAGGACGTGAACAGCTTCTGCCAGACAAGTATTAGAAAAGGTTATACAATGCTTGTATAAAGCAGCTAACAATGAAGGAAAATCCCATCCAGATTCATAGCTTCTTGGGATGATTCCAATCAGCAATGCATCAGACCTTCAACAGCTTTAAGTCAGCTAATATACAGTTGGTACCAAAATCATGAATACTTAGGGACAGCCTTCAAGCCTAGAGAATATTCACGGCATTACTCAGCATCCTCACGGGAATTCGACTGGGAAGCCTCAGTAGGAACAGAATTTCCGGACTACTCATCCGATAAGGAAGGTGAAGTGAGGACAAAGTATAGAAACTTTGCAACAGAAGATATTGACAAGCTGGTGGAAGCAGTAAAAACAGTAATGGAAATAGAAGAGCTAAAGGAACCTATGACAAAGCAGAATCGTATGTTCATGGGTTCATATAGGTCAAGGGTCTTCCGAGTATACGTGGCAATTGAGACATGAAACCATTGTTTTCAAGGCGATTTAACCAGATGTACCAATTTGATCCAGAAGATTCTTAGGTTTGGGATAGCCCTCTTTAGGTAGCATACCTGTCGCAATTAACAATTCCCCTAGATGATGGCACACGTTTCCAGGAACCAATGGACAAGCGAGCAAAATGTGCATTGCGGAGAGTGTTATATGATGGTAGGGGCACTATGCAATCCAGGTGCCATGTCAGCCTGCATTACCAGGTTACTAAGAGCTTGGATATCCCAAGGTAGAAGAAGGTTCAACAACAACATTTTCCAGAGATCAAATTTTAAAACTATTTAGGTTCATTTGCCTAGGTATCGAATACTTATGTGCCGCATCTATGGAGTCTACTCGCCTAACCTCAAGGCTTGGATCACGGACGCCACTTCTAAGAACAAGCTTTGCTCCATGCCGTTCGAAGGCTTATTATTATTTGGAGCACAACTAGAAAAGTTGGTGGACAAGTATGTCCGATAACAAGGCAAAAGTTTTGCCCCAAGACAGAAGAGCCACCAAAACCCACAGATCGTTTTACTTTTCCGTGACTCCAGGCCTTCTCAGAAAGAATACAGGTCATACAAGAACTTGAGAGGGCAGTCATCTTCCTCCAGGACCATATTAGGGGAAAGAGGCTTAAGGGACACGTTAACGGGTACGTTTTCAAAGATCAACATCTTTCTGATGCCAGAGGTTCATTGCCAAGAAATGGTCAGCAAGTAGGAAGGAGACTCCACCACTTTACTATGCAATGGCATCAGATAACAGATCGCTAGGTCTGTCAGCTAAAAGAAAGGGGATATTCAATAGTGTTTATACAATAGTGTTTATAGTAAAGCCTGCAAGAAGATTAATTCTCACGTCTTCACCAGTATGTCCAATCAAAAGGAAAGTACTGAGAGAGGCAGTTCAAAAATTCATAGCAGATGGGGTGGGGTGTACAGTACCAGAGCCTCAAGAAAAGAATGGAACATACGCCATCATTTTCATGTTTCCAAAAACATCAGGAGGGTTCAGGCCAGTCCTGGATCTGAAATTTGTAAATCAGTATGTCTGTAGGGAACATTTCAAGATAGTCAGTCAAATTGGTCATAAACATAATAAATTCAACAGATTTTATGCCGGTGATCGATTTAAAGGATGCATACCTATATATTCCATCTGTTGTGCTCATCAAAAGGTCTTGAGATTTGCCATAGGTTAGGAAGACCAAGTGAAGCACTTTCAATTTATGGCTCTGCCGTTTGCTCTGTCATCTGCCCCCAGAATCTTCATAAAGGTAATGGTGAAGGTAGCAGCTGCAATCAGGGAGCAAGGTATCTCAGTAGTGCCCTATCTGGACATCTATGCTGACTCTGTGCTGACTTCAACACCTGACTTCCCCACGGCCTATAAGAAGGCATCTGTCCCGGATACCTGGGCTTCAAAACAAGTTTGATACCTAAGAGGCAGGTTGTCTAGCTTCCTTGCTGCTGTGCAAACTTCCTGACTGCTGCCAGTTTCTGCTAAGTCCTAGTACCAGTTCTGGTTTGTCCTTATACTCTTCTGCCTGCTTCTTGCCCTGACCCTTGCTCGACTGACTACTCTTCTGCCTGCCACCTACCCTGACCCTGGATCACTTAACCACTTGACTTGCGTGCTATCTCCCTGGACTCCCAGCCACGTATTTATTAAGCTTATTTGAATTCCTGGTTCTAGGTATCTACGATAACCCAGGTACTAACTGACTCTCCCTGTGGATTTACCTGTTTACAATCATTGTCTTGCTGCATGGCCAACTTTCGATTCAGCTCAGCTCAAGATTGGATGGCCTGACATTCTCCTCTCGAATATTCTGATACAATGCAGAATTCATAGTTGTGTCAATAATGGCAAGCCGTGCAGGCCCTGAGGCAGCAAAACAGCAACAAACCAACACACTCACACCACCATGCTTGACGGTTGGAATTAGGTTCTTATGTTTGAACACAGGGTTTGGTTTTCCCAAACATAACATTTCTCATTTAAGCCAAAATGTTCAACCTTTGACTTGTCTGTCCAGAGAACATTGTTCCAGAAGTCTTGTTGGTCATCTATGTGCTCTTTGGCGAACGTCAGACAGGCAGCAATGTTCTTTTTAGAGAGCAATGGTTTCCTCCTGGCTATCCTTCCATGAACACAATTCTTGTTTTCTTTTTCTGATAGTTGAGTCATGAACACTCACATTAGCCAAGGCGAGAGTGGCCTGCAGAACTTTGGATGTTTACTCTGAGGTTGTTTGTGACTTCCAGGATGATTTGCCGGTTTGCTCTTGGAGAGATTTTGGTAGGACAAAAGCTCATGAGTAGAGTAGCTGTGGTCTTGAATGTTCTCCATTTGTAGACTGTCTGACAGTGGATTGGATGAGCCCCAAAACCTTAGCAATGGTTTTGTAACCCATTGTAGACTGATGAGCATTAATAACTGCTTTTCTGAGGTCCTCCGATATTTATTTTGATGGTGGCATGACATGTTTCCACACACCTGTATTGTGAAGACCAAACTCACAATCTTCATATCTTCATATGATCTTCATATAGGGTGGGGCCTCCCAAAATCACACCTGACGATTGACCTAATTAGTTAAACATCTGATTCTAATTATCCCCTTTAATTTAGCTGATAAAACCAGGGTTTCACTTACTTTTGCACATATCCTGTCTCTTAATTACTCATTGTTTGTCTAATTCATACATAATTTTGTTTGAAAAGACATGGAATTGGTTAGTATAAACCCTATTGGATATTTAAGAGAAGACTGGTTTTGATTCAGGAAGGTTATCATGGAAAAACTGTGGGAAAATGTTTTTGCTTACCTTAACGATTCCATTCCCAGGTGCCTAGGCCCCTTGATTCCTTCATGCTGGCATCTCTCCATACTTGGATTAATGATAATAGAACCATGTACACTTATCTCTCTTGTTTCCTCTCTGATGTTCTACCGCCTTGATTTGACCCATTTTTCTTTGTACTGTATATGTACAAATGCTCCCTCCCCATTCTCTCCTCCCATCCTTTCCTCATTACCAATATTGTTGCAGCATTCTGATTATGATATGTTTTTTTGTTGTATTATTTATTTGAAAGGATAAAATAAACAGTAAAAAAAAAAGTCTCTAAATGTACAGCATAGCAAACATTCTTATGACTAGTGAACAGGTGAAAAAATCAGTGCGCAACTAAATGAAATTCGTGAAATATAAAATATAATATGAAAAATTACGTGACCTTTATGGAGCGTCTGCAGCTATGGTTATAGGGATGGCTCAAGGACCCCCAGGAACTAACAGATAAAAACACAAAAAACACAGCGCAAGACACTCATAGTGCGATTAAAAGTTATATTAACAATAGCAGTGAATAAGATAAGTAATGTGCGTACATCAAATTGATTTTTAATAAGCATTTCTGGGATATTTTACCCAAACACCACGTGAAAGCCGGATATGATGTCGTCACAGGTATAGGAAGATTTTCCTCGTGGCCACCGGTTCCTCTTTGGGTAAAGAATGGGGTCTTTTATCAGTCCCTGCTCCCACAAAGCGTCCAGCACGTTTTCAGCCATTTTAGAATATCCTATTAAATGAATATGTATTTTCAAATCCTATTAGTGGGCACTTGCACTTTAGACCTTTATTTAAAAAAATTGTTAAGGTTGGTCTGCTATGTATATATATATACTTTTTGCATTTTCTATGGAGATATGTGGTCTCCAGTGGTTCAGGGGTATATGAGCAGGAGCAGGAGCAGTATAGCTTATTGAGCCTTTCGGGTATGCTTTTTGTTCTTTCCTGCCTATGCACTAACATCCCTCTCTTTATTTTAGAATCAACCATCGCGCGTATTAAATATATATTTTTTTTAATTGTTTGTCTTCTCGAGTGTTAATAAAGTTAGAACTGTTTGTGTTAGGTTGCCTCTAGCAACAGCTAGTGTGTATAGATCGAGCCGTCGACTCCTCCCCGCCTCTCTCCCATTGGTTGAGGCGAGTGATTGATGGACCAATGGGACACTGGCGCGGGGTATTTAATTTCGATTATTTCCACCTTTATTTATTCCCTGATGAAGAAACCTGCGGGTTTCAAAACGCGTTGGATAGTGTATTAATACGATATACACTGCCCCACTGTTGTGAACTGACCCAGCAAACTTGCGCTATTATCGGCGAAAATCTTCCGGTGACGTCACCAACCAGGAAGTGCCTGAACGGAGGAGGGAGAGCGGAAGCTTGTTGGCGTGCGTCCCCCTTTGAAACAGCTGTCCCGTGTGGGCTGAAAACGTGCTGGACGCTTTGTGGGAGCAGGGACTGATAAAAGACCCCATTCTTTACCCAAAGAGGAACCGGTGGCCACGAGGAAAATCTTCCTATACCTGTGACGACATCATATCCGGCTTTCACGTGGTGTTTGGGTAAAATATCCCAGAAATGCTTGTTTAAAATCAATTTGATGTACGCACATTACTTATCTTATTCACTGCTATTGTTAATATAACTTTTAATCGCACTATGAGCGTCTTGCGCTGTGTTTTTTGTGTTTTTATTCTTATGACTACTCTGTTTGTGATTGCCCAGAATTGGGCTATTCTAGATTGTAAACTCTTTGGGGCAGGGACCTCCTTCCAATTGTGCCAGTTTGTCTTAAGTTAGCAATCCATGCAATTTCCTACACTTTTAATAAATCAGTTCTGTAGCATTAGATAATGCTAAAAAAAATAATTCAACTTTTAATACCATTTTAATTAGTTTTAATATACTGATAATCCTTTGTTTTCTATAGCAGGTTTTAACACACTTTAATTTGTTGCCAATGTTACCAGCAGTGTGAGCTGCAAACTAAAACAATAGATAATGTTACCTTAGTAATATAAGAAGAATACATTGGAGATGCTGAGTTCTACTGACCGAAGTATTGATTGAAACTGAAACGCAGCCATTTAGTGAACCCTGGGAAGCAGAATCTTTGCTGATCGATCACAGGAGAACTAATCCATCGGCTGCTTAGGTAATTAGTCTTCAATAAAGGTAATCAAAGGCTGCATATATTAAAACAACAAAAAAAAAAAATTCAAAGTGCTGCTTGGATTGCCCCTTTAAGATACATGTACTCCTTTCTCACACAATGTTATTGTCCGCCCTCCCACATTGTACAGTGCTGCGGAATATATTGTCACCATACAAATAGAATAGAAGGGTTATGGAGCAACTGCCAAGCTATTTAAATGAATGTGTGAGTAAGTGTGATACGGTTTGGAAACCTTGCGTACAGGGACATAAATCTCTTTATGAAATACTGCAAGCTCGATTGTTCTAAGTGGCTACTGATTGGGCAAGATGCATAACCACATCTGATACCTTCCCCTTTTTTCTTTACCCTTTAATAATTGTATTTTTTTTACCCATCTTCCTCCCTACTTCCATGTTTGTTATTAATTTTGAAGCATTGTTCAGGAGCAAACATATGAAATATTCCAAAATTACATAATCATCGTTATTTTGCTTGGATCGGGGGTAGCTATTTGTGATGTCATTTTTGACACAACATATTGAGAGGTTGGAGCACACTGAAATTCCTAGCTAGTCCCTTTGAGTTCTGCTTCTTCAGCAAAAGAGCTAACTGGCCCTCGTACCTACTTTCTCTCTCTGCTACCTCCTGACGCCAGCAAAGGGTGTTGTCTTCCTTCAAATCAACCCCCCAGGTCGGCTGTGGACATTTCGTTTAACATCTTGTGTACTGCTGTTGTAGCTCTCATTCCTCCATCGTGTTCTTGTCCAGCGCGTCTAATTGTTTTTCAGAACGTTATCAGACAATACTATTGTGGTGCTCTAAGCTGTGTCCTTCCAGTTTCCTCGTTGTTCTTGCTGTACTGAAAAGACTAAAAATATGGGTCATTTCACTTTTATTTACTGTTAAATATGGGTTTCATTTGCATTCTTCATATGCTGAAATACAAAACAGACTTACATTATGTTTCGTTTCCTTCTCAGGTTAGTCCCAAATTCCTGATAATATTTACATTAGAGAAAGTTTCTTCTGTAGCCAAAAACAAATCTCTGCATCACTGCTAATAATGCAGACATGTTCTTATAATAGGAAGAAAGTAAAGCAAAAATGCCACTTAATTAAAAGATAGTTTGAGCACATCACTCCGGGAAGAAGCCTGCAACTTCTTATAGAAAGTTGGCTTTTAAACTTGTGGCTGTCACTATTCCCCATAACCTGCCTCGGGAAACTGGTCAAATTTTGGCTTCAAAGATTTCTCAAAGCAGAAGCTTAAGGAAAGTCCTTAGTTCTCACTTTTATCTTGCCCCACTTCTTCTGCACACTTTCTTCAGCACAGTGAATTTGTCATTAATTGTATTTCAGTATGTCTTGGGTATTATGAGAAAACACTAATAGTTGTAGTTAGGCGGGATTGGCATTGTTTTAAAATAGAAGAGAAATTAGATTTAAGTGTACTAAATATGACAAAGGCAGGGCTTAACCATCTCGGTTTTGGAAATTCTGTAGACTTTCCCATCACTTTCAGCGTCTCTAGAGTACAAGCTTAGGCACCCCTTAGGCCAGATGCCAACCCTGTCAGTGCCTAAGGCTCACACTAAAAAAGCCAAAGATTCAGAATATTTTTGGACATGAATTCACCTCATATGGCCTGAATTGGAACTTATTAGGTGTAATCGTAATACTGGCTTCCAGCATTGTGTTAACAAAAACTAGAAAGTCTTTTACATTAGACTACTAACTGTTCTACATAAAATACTATATTCTAGTAGTACCATAATCAAGTGTTGAATAATGTATTGATTAATTTGACATGAGAGTTGTTAAGCTCTATATAGCAGCTATCCACGCCAGTTCAAGAGAACCGTGAGATCCACCAGAGCATACTGTCATGCCTATGAAGTCGCAGTCACTAATTGGGAGAAAGCTGCCCAGCAGCCATGTTCTTAAATAATACAATTTATCTAGAGCTAAGGTGTAAAATCACAGCAGCCCTACCCTGGGAGACTCTCAAAACGAATGGCAAGGGGGGACAACAGAGGGAATTTCTGCTTGTACAGTAAGTAAACCTGTTAGCATAATGTATTTGAAGACCACAGGGTTTTGTCATTGTTTAATGCACAATTCTCAGACGTTTGCCATTTCGTCACATAAACAAACAAAACGTTCTTTGCCATTCTTGCCCTTTACAATAACTTTGTATCACATACGAATTGTACGCCTATACATGGCTATATGAGGCGCTCACATTGAGGACATCACTTACCAATATAGGTTCAATTGGTTGCCTCCAGCATTTTTACACAATATATCCAGATGTTGTCATCCATTCAATGAAAGTAAAGATTATAAAAACAAAATCTCTTTAGCCTTTTCTGTTTGGGTGCTTAAATGTTCAGTCCCACTTAAGACAAAGTTCAGAAAATAGCAATCTATACTATATAGGATATCTTTATTTTAGGTAATAAAGTTCTTAAATCAAAAAAAAGTATGTATATCTAACAGAAAACTTAGCATCTCAGGAAACGTGTGCTACATCCTACTTGTAGTCACAAACTGCACTGCTTGCCAAAGACAGATCTTTTGAGTTGCTGCTGTGTTTGTGGTTATTGCCAGGATGTTGCACTATATATTAAAACTCTTGGGTGAAGTCTGAGATCCGGTCAAACATTATAGATGTGGTGGTATGGATGTGGAATTGTTTTTTTATATCCCCCCCATAACACTTTGTAAGATTTTGGCCTATGGTAATCAGCGGTCAGAGTAAATTGCAACAGCCTTAATTTCTCCTGCACTTGTTCAGCCTCATTAAGGTGCCTGACACATGTTGCAGGCAACGCCAATACTTGAAGGATTATTGCAATTTTGTTTATATACATTTCTTTTCAATTACGTTTCGGAATCTAAAAACTTTAATAATTTGGTAACTGATCATGTTCGTTTGAATGATCGCAGTGAGGAGGAAGAATGTGAAATGGTCAAAATTCCTATTTGCAACTGTACTGTTCATTTTATTTTATTACAAATCCAGAGTACCACTACTTTTTTTTAAGGCACTTCAACAATTTGAGAATGGAGTATAATTGATACATACTATGCATGCCAATTATATACTCAAAGCCTGATACCCAGGGGCAGGAGTGGCCAACTCCGGTACTCAAGGGCCACGAACAGGCCAGGTATTAATGATATACGTGCTTCAGCACAGGTGGCTCAGTCCGGACCAGTACGGCTATTTAGAACTATTTGTAGAGGAGTACTTTAGTATCCCTGTACCTATTTAATTTTCTGGTCATCTTTTTTGTTATTTGCTATATTGCTATACCAGACAATTTTGGACTCAACTTCACGTTTTCTCGCTTCACTGTGTCACAATGTCAGTTTTGATCTTTGCCTTCCTACTGCTCAGCATCTTGGCCTAAAGACATAACACTAAACCCCTAATAATTATATGCACATCAAAGGATAAGTTTATTTCTTAACTGCAGAAATCTACTCAAGGATGTGTGTCCTTTACATGAAAGAGATTTATTGCACTCAGCAATGTTTCAGCACTGCTAATTTTGTTTGTTTTTTGGTTGGAATACAGCATTGTTTGCAGTACAATATGTTAATCTCACTGATGGCCAGTCTAACAAAACTCGAGGAGTAAGCAAGAAGAGGCTTTTCTGGGCCTGTCTAAAACTTTTGGAACAATTCATTTTTAAGTTATCTTAAAAAAAAAAAAAAAAAAAAAAAAAAAAAAGTGTTGCCCGCCTTTAGAAAATAATGTGTTTGCTGGAAACATATGCGGTTTTATTTTAATATGAATCCTCACAATCTGCACTTATTGTTACCACTATTTAATTAAGGCATTGCATAATGTTGCAATAATAATAATGTTGTAATAATAAACCGCAATCCAGAAAGTTGTCTATACAAAGCGACTGGCTTAATGATATTAATACAAAACAGTTGGACATTAGTTATATGTGTAGTCAATAAATAGGAGCATAGTTACATAGTTACCTAGTTATCTAGTTACATAGTAGATGAGGTTGAAAAAAGACATACGTCCATCAAGCTCAACCTGTGCTAAATTTGGGCGACAGATACTTACCCTATATTTGTATTTACAGTATTTTGATCCAGAGGAAGGCAACCAAAAAACCACAGTGAAATATCATCCAATGATGTATCATAAGGGAAAAAGAAATTCCTTCTTGACCCCAATATTGGTAATCAGATTTCTCCCTGGATCAACATCCTTCCCATGTTTACTTATTTGGTATATTCCTGTATACATTTCCTTTCTAAAAAGATGTCCAACCTTTTTTTTGAAGATATCTATTGTATCTGCCATCAGTCTCCATGGGTAATGAATTCCACATTTTAAATGCCCGTACTGTAAAGAACCCTTTCCTTTGTTGCTGGTGAAATCTCCTTTCTTCCAACCTTAAGGTATGACCCTGTGTTATTTGTACTGCCCTTGTGATGAATAGTTGTTTTGAAAGCTCCTTGTATTATCCCCGAATATATTTGTATATAGTTATCATATCCCAACTTAGACGCCTCTTTTCTAATGTAAACAAATCTATATTAGCTAGCCTCTCCTCATAAATCACATTATCCATCCCCTTTATTAATTTGGTGGCTCTTCTCTGCACTCTCACTAGTTCCATAATGTCTTTTTTATGGAGTGGTGCCCATTATGCTTACTTCCCTTCTATCCATTCCCCCTTAATGCAAAATAAGAACTTATTTGCCGTTGCAGCTACTGCATGTCATTGGCACTATTGCTAATCCTGCTGTCTACAAGCACTCCTAAATCCTTCACCATCAAGGATTGTAACAAAAAACAATGAAGCCCAATGACTTCATCCAATATGACAAAAATATACCGTGAAATACCGATATATCTCTTGAAAAAAGGGTAATTTAGTTAAACCCTTTGGTCAAAACATTTTAAGCCTGCAAGCCACTTCAAGGCATGACCAAATATTGCAGGTCCTAACACTAACTGATTAAAATTCATTAATAAACAAGTTAAAAAGCAGGGGTCCCAGTACCAATACGTCAGGTGCTCTACTTACAACTTTAGCCCAACCTGAAAAGGTTCCATTTATAACAACTCCCTGTTGTCTATCCTTCAACCAGTTTTCAATTGGATCAAAAGCCTTTACAAAATCTAAGTAGACCACATCAACTGCATTAGCCTGGTCTAAATCCCTACGTACCTCCTCAAAGAAACTAATAAGGTTACTTTGGCACAACCTATCCTTCATAAATCCATGCTCACTATTACTAATCATTTTATCCATTTGGTATTCCTGAATATTATCCCATACTAAGCCATCAAGTAGCTTCCCCAATATTGATGTCAGGCTTACAGGTTGTAATTCCCTGGTTGTGATCTAGCTCCCTTTTAAAATATAGACACCACATCTGCTTTACGCCAATCTTGTGGTACTGAGCCTATGGAAATGGAGTATTTGAATATTAATATAACGGTTTGACTATTACTGAACTTCGCTCCTTAAGAACTCTTGGCTACATGCCATTGGGGCCAGGTGTTTTATTTACTTTAATTTTATCAAGCCGCCTATACACTTCTTCCTCAGTTAACCAATTGTTTGTCAATATAGAGGTTGTGACTGCCTCCTGTGGCACTGTTTTTTGAAACTAATTCCTCCCTGATAAATACAGAAGCAAATAATTTGTTCAATACCTTCTGCTTTTTCCTTATCTCAAATAATTTGCCTGCCCATCTCACACATTAAACTAACGGCAGTGATTTTCTTTATTAGGTTCCAACTTAGGTGGCTAATACCTTTTTTAAGACATGTTTCAAAATTCGGTAGAGTCCTAATGGATTGAGTTGAGCAGCGCCATTTAATCCTGGTGCTGGCGTCCTGCTCAGACGGCCTTCTCAAAATGACAGAAAAATGTAGAAAAGATGCAGCGTATATCGTCACAAAGCAATATACAGTATCACTGCATTTATTTTCTTGTTACAAACCACAGAGAGTACACGTGAACACCCCTAATGAGGGGCAATGAGGGACATGTGAATTACATAAGAAGCAGCATCTTGGGGGGGATAAATATTTTAGCAAAAAGCACTAGAAGGAATCTTAATGTATTCTAAGTTTGGGGTAAATTCATTCAGAAATATTTTTTTTCTTAGCACAAAATATAAACATACTTGGCATTCTTTTCCCTACTAAAAATTTTCCCGCAAAATCTATTGCTTTGATTCAATCCACATTTTGAAAATTATTTAGACCTAAATGATCAAAACTGATTCATTCCATTCATTTTTTTTTAAATGATAAACATTTGAAAATAACTGGTTGACACATATGTATTTCGCAAACGCACGCACACACCCAATGTATATAGAAAACTGTATGTAGCTCTGACATTGTACACAGTGCTGCGCAGAATTGCAGGGAGTCCCTGTCTTGAAGTTCATTTTGGTGCCTGAAGCTCAGAAAGGGGAAATGACTTGCCCAAGGTCACATGAAGAGCTGTCACTGGAATTTCAACCGGGTTTACCCGCTTCAAAGACCGCATTCTCACTACTAAGCTACTCATTCAATTTGTACACTTGCACTCAATGGGCCTGTTTGGATCTGTGAGTCTTGTGGAACATATAAGCTGTAGATGTACTTTTGTGTATTTTCTGCCCTTACCATACTTTACTACACCATGTAGTACTTGGATTTTGGCACTTTTTCTTTACTCGCTATAAACCTTATGGTGTGAGACGGCTCTTTTAGAGGGGACCAAGGTGTACTTATGGTAGAGACTTTGATTTCTTCTGGCTACTCCTGGTATCTAACTGTCATTTTAATATAAGCAGTTGCCATACTGCGTACAAACTCTTACATGGCTTTATCGTGACTCTTCCCCATTGAAGAAATGCAATATGTAATACATTTCCAGAGCAACAAATTAAATACAGTAAGTTACAGTAAGTTATTGTGGGTAAAAAAATATATTAAAAACCCACCACTGTACAGCATACAGCAAATAAAAATATCACTTGTGAGCATATTTGCATGCTCTGCAACCCTGCTTTTAACCATTGTCGCCTAGCTTCTACTGCAGCTAGGGATTCTGGGAAATTACATGCAAATGAACACACAGTGTCACCCTTTGCTTCAAATCATAAAGGTAACACTGTTATGACATGTCTGTCTAAGACATTAATGTACTCATGAGGGATATTTTTATTTGCTGTTTTACTTTAAAACACATTACACATGGGTAGTACAGGTTGATCAAGCTGGAGGTAATAAGTCACATCTCTCTCCCCTATTCCCTCTATCCAGCAAAAGTCCTATTTCAGGATTTGGATGGGAATATGTCACGTTATTCTGAAATAACATAACGTTAGTCTTATGCTAATTAGTTAAATTACAGCTGCATATGATAATGACGTAAACTCTGAAAATAATGGCAATTATTTGCCCTGATTTAACAGAGCTGAGTGTATCTATCCCTTTAAACATGTATCCTGTCACATGCAAGCTGCGCACACAGGTGAGTATCCTAATATATAGTTAGTTGACCACATTGATAGATAAACGTTTATTTTATATTTTTTGCGAAACTAGAAATTAAACTGCACATGTTTTATTGCAATAACTAAAGAAAAATATTCTGTTTTTGTGTGTGTGTGTGTGTATATATATATATATATATATATATATATATATATATATATATATATATATATATATATATACATATATATATATATATATATATATATATATATATACACACACACACACATGTGTGTATATATATATATATATATATATATATATATATCATTTACTTTTTTTTTCCAAAAAACATATGTATAGTTTGGGTTTCCTTCCATTTATAGCTATTTACTAACAAAACAGATATTAATGTGAAAGTGCACAGGGCCCCCTAACACAAATGAACTGAATTAAGTCCAGAACCGTGCAGCTAATCTTTAGTGATGACACACTGATTGATTGTATTGCTCTTAGAAATGACAGTTTAAAATAGTGAAAACAGATGTAAATCTTAATGGCTAAGAGTCTACTCCAGTGAAAGTATCTGTGATGAGTGCAGAATGGAAAACAACCAATAACACGTGTCATTAAAACTTTGTGAAGCCATGTTTATTTGGGTAAGACAGACGCCTTCATTATGTAATGTGCTGAGTTTAGTAAGTCCGCTTAAATACTTATAAATAAAAATCAGCAAGCAAATTAAAGGTGACCCCGTGGGGCCTATGTACTGAGATCATATTTTCGTGCGTCAGGATTTCAGCGCTAAAAAGTACTGACCTAAAATGTGCGTTGCATGTATAAAGGCTTCATGCATACTGATGTAATCGTCGTTGATGCACCAGCTCGGGCGCTCCCGCTGGTGAAATCGCGCTCAAGGCCCCGGACCCTTTTTTCGCACGTGGCTGATTTAAAACAATGGCCGCTTCTACCGCTAACGGTATGAAGCATCATTTATTGTTTGAAATTAATTTTGACGTCATGTTGAAAACCTGGTTGATACGATTGAAATGAAAACAGAATGAAGTATATATTTTTTTTAATAAATGAATAACTAGTGCTACTAAATATAAATTATTAGTGTAATGTTATTTACAATGGCCGTACTGTGAAAATAATACATTTTGTTATCCAGTATAATGAAACATACCGAGCTGCATCAAACAGTTTGAACTTTATTTTGACCTTTTTCTTAAAAAAAATAATAATAATAATTGGTGCACTAAATATTCTTTTTCAGTACATACCGTTTACATCTGTACTCGTGGCGCAGGCCATTTCTGTGCGCCCGATACAATGAAGAAAATGATTTTTGACACGGACTGCACAGATTTTTCAGGTTACTACAAAGGTACACACAAGTGCAATTTAAAATGATATTTTCGGGCACTACTTTTGCAACAAATAGGCCCCCCATCTCTTTATAAAACGAATTAAAAAATGCAATCGCATTGACAAATAGCACTTTCAGGTCAGAGTGTATTAAGAAGGGTGAAGAAATACGGTATACGACAGGACTCACTAACCTCAGATCCAGATTATCGCACCGCAATCCCTGCCATTTACTTTGAATGACAGATAAAGGAGCTTCACGGTGCGATCCCCCATAAGGGAGGCTAGTGCTTTCCCCCCTTAGTGCTAAATGTATCAATGCATTGCAATGAGCTTGGCAAATTGTGTTTAAACCCCTTATTGCCTAAGAGTTCTCTTGCACTTGATGTGTGGCAGGCCTGTCTGGCAGCGTAGAGATTAAGTTGCGTAATAGTGGGACTGCTTTTGCACACATGAAATGTGTTGTAAGTGGGACCTGCCCTCGCTTTCCCCAGGCAAAGTGTCCTCCCCTTCTCCTGTTGGTGCTGCGAAGGGGAGAGGCGTGTATAATTATATGATTGTCATCTTAGGTGGGGCCAAATGGATCAAGAGTGGCAGAAGCAGATGATTGACAAGCACTCAGCATTTCAGGATCTTGGACGAAATTATAAAAGTGATTGTTAAAGAAACCACAAAAGTGCATAATTTAATAATTTATTTATTATTATTATTTTGCATTTAGCAATATACAGTTTGTTTAAGGCAACCACATGGGACTGCCCCTCCAAGTGAACAAAAATGAATCCTGTTGACAGTTTATATTTTTGTTTTCTGTTGGTTAACTATTAATAAACATATATATATATATATCTATAGTGACATAGTCAAGCAGAGCATATACTGCAAAGCCAGCTGCAAAAGCTGTGTGCGCATATACAGGAGGCCAAGGACAAGCAGGGAGTCCTGCAGGAAGAAAGTATCCAGGCTGCTAACAAAGTAAAAGTTCTGCAGGAGCATCTGAGTACCCAGTGTGTCCCTACAGAGCAGCATGAGCAGCTGAAGCTCACGTTGAGTGTCACAAGAGCATCGCCAGAGGCGGAGCTTAGAAGCCAGGTGACTATGTATGAGAGGGAGCATGAGAAGGTCCAGAAACTAGAGCAAGAGATGGAGAAGCAGAGAGGCTGCTCCATCCCTAAAAGTCAGTATACTCAGGAGAAAGAGGTGTGGAAATTGCAAGCAGCGGCAACCCTGGTGATGAAATCAGCAGAACTCCAAAATATGAAGAATGAGCTCCACGAACAAGCACCGGGAAGAGGTGAAGGCCCTGAGAGGAGACTTGCAGGATAAAATTGCAGAGTTGCAGATACAGCTCGCCAAAAAGGAAGAGAGGGAGGAGGTGTCCGTCCGTCAAGTGACCGGCCTGACACAGGGATATGAAACCGAGATGGCCGATGCCCGCAAATTGCTAGACCACATGGCCAATGAGATGGTCCGGCTGCAGCTGGACAAGGTCCGGGAGGAGAAATTAGGTCTCCAAAACCCAAACACCTGGTAATTGCCCCAAAAGGGAAATCAAACATTTCTGATGAGTGAAAATTGTCTTGAGAGGAGACATTTCAGTAAGTAGAGCCTAGAATGCTCAAAGATTGGAAAGCAGAGGCGATGAATAGTTCCAGATCTCGCCTCTCTAGACCACAGTGTGGGGCAAAGGAGAATCCGGTCCGGGTGTCTTGTCAGAAGCTGAAGAAACAGTCCAATCATGTGCAGGATGCAGCGGGCGTTAAAATGAAGTCTGAGGATGTAATGGAGTGGAAGTCAAAGAAAAGAAAATGTGTGGGAACTAACCGACTAGGTTACATGTACGGACTATGTCACGGACACTTTACCTTGCAACATATTTCGCTTGTACGGTTATTGTGTATATTATGTCCCTAGAATGAGCAGTGCATACATGTTGCAATATTGTATTTTCGCTTCATTGAAAATGTAGGTAAGACCCCAAATTAGTATACAGGGTTGACAGCCCGTAACAAGATTTGTATCTTCTAAAAGTATTGGTAGCCCACAGTATAGTACAAAAAGTTAGTTAGTGGCCTTTTCTTTTCGTAAAATATATCCATGGTCGCTCACCCCAGTAGGTGTAAGCTGTGGGGGAGGATATGTGACATAGTCCCAGGATAGTGGGCAGCTTTCTGTCTGATTTATAGAAGAAAGTGCAGACTTAGTATGGAAGTAATCCGACCCACAGATTCACAGTGACTAAGGCTGGTGGATAGGAAATCCATATCAGACTTAACAATGATTCTGGTTTCCCTCACCTGCTCTCCTAATTGAGGAACAGGAATATATTGCAGTTAGGTTTGCTGCTTCATTCTCTCTTAGAGCCTGGAGGCTGGGAGGAAACTGCTCCCCAAGATCCAGTTCGGGGTAGATGGCCCCCTCATGTGTTGCAGCTTCTGAGAATCTATTGGGATGCTGTCCCCATCTGACGGTTAAGAACTGAATGTTATATCTGTGTGTTATTTAAAGTTGGTAACTGGCTTACCCAGCCAATATTGCAGATAGGGATATGCTGTGAGTTAGACTCCTGACAGGAGTAGATGTTATTTTAATGATTTCTTTTGTTTCTTAAAGTGACGGTGTTTGAAATGTTTAGTGTCACTAATGGAAAAATAAACCACTGAAGGTTGAGGGCTGAGTGCCTCTTGTGTGTATACACGTTTGTCCTCCTTTTCTATAAATTAAACGCTAGAAGACTGTGTCGTGAAGAGCCTGGGCAAACGGCAGCGCTGCATTAATGGAGTTGTTTGCCACTATATATATATATATATATATATATATATATATATATATATATATATATATATATATAATACTGAGTTAAGTTATGGTGAGTAAAAAAAGTGACAAAAACCCTCCACAGGAAAGCAAATATGCAAATATAGCTGTATGCTCATCTGCATGTCTTAGGCAGGTCTGCAACCCCGCCTTTCCCCATTATCACCCAGCATACAGCACTTCCACTGCAGCAAGGGATTCTGGGAAATGACATGCAAATGAGCACACAGTGTCACTTTTTGCCTCAATAACCAGTGACCATGCAGCAAGCTTAAGCCTATAGGGAACCATGTTAAAAATGGTTATTGAGGCAAAAAGTGACACTGTGTGCTCATTTGCATGTCATTTCCCAGAATCCCTTGCTGCAGTGGAAGTGCTGTATGCTGGGTGATAATGGGGAAAGGCGGGGTTGCAGACCTGCCTAAGACATGCAGATGAGCATACAGCTATATTTGCATATTTGCTTTCCTGTGGAGGGTTTTTGTCACTTTTTTTACTCACCATAACTTAACTCAGTATTATGGTTTGGCCTATCCCATAAGCCTCTCTTGCATTCCCAGTAAAATCAACCCCACACTGATGAGACCCATCAAGGTCGAAACAGCTGTCTGTGGGTGGTTTTCTGGGTATGCACCTTAACCCTGGCTGTGCTCAAAGCTGTGACCATGCAGCAAGCTTAAGCCTATAGGGAACCATGTTAAAAATGGTTATTGAGGCAAAAAGTGACACTGTGTGCTCATTTGCATGTCATTTCCCAGAATCCCTTGCTGCAGTGGAAGTGCTGTATGCTGGGTGATAATGGGGAAAGGCGGGGTTGCAGACCTGCCTAAGACATGCAGATGAGCATACAGCTATATTTGCATATATATATATATATATATATATATATATATATATATATATATATATATATATATATATATATATATACAAATCATGAATATCTGGCACACCTGTAGGAGTTGGTGCTTATGCCATAAAAAATAATAAAGCATACATTACCAGCAAAGGTAAGGTGACAACAGCACTCAGAAGGTATAAGTAGCTATAAACTGTATTAAAGAAACTTGCACATATATCCAACGTTTCGGTCCGCTGAACGGGACCTTCCTCAGGAGGGTGCACCTTCTGAGTGCTGTTGTCTCCTTACCTTTGCTGGTAATGTATGCTTTATATATATATATATATATATATATATATATATATATATATATATATATATATATATATATATATATATATATATATATATATATATATATAGATTAGTTCTGGACAGCTTATACTGTAACATAATGCATTGCATGTCCTTCCAGCATTGAAAGGGTTAAACCTTTTTTATTTGTTTGTTTGTTTTTTCTCAGAGTTGAAATAATCGCTGAAAAAATAACCCACAGCTGAAGCAAGTCAGCCTTGGTTATCTAGTGTTTTCAAATGCTGGTGTGCAGTGTCTTCAGAAAGCCTTTAGGCATAAGTACGCTATATGATGTTACTTACTGGTATGCCTGTGCTAAAAAGCACTCAAGAGAGTGAGTGACAGGCCACAAGTAGTTATCAGAGAAAACCTATGCTTCTTTCTGGTTCAATGACTTCATTAGCCACACCCCTGGCGTAAATTGTACACTGTCAGTCAAGGTAGTAGAGTCTTCTGAAAAACAAGCTCGGCTGTAATAACCCAGTTCCTTTTATGTCTCATTTGCCTTGGGCAGAATTGACAAAATGCATCCGTGGTGTGTCTCCAAAAAATTCAGTCCGTTTAGCTTGAGCTGAATTCTACAAGTTCCCAACAAGTACTCAATTCAAAAAGTTGTCCCTCCTTAGAAAAAAAATAAATAGAAGACAGATGTCTAAATGTAAAATGTGCCTTTATTGTTTTTGCATAGCTTTACGCATCTGCCTAAAGCAGTTTGGTCCGGAAGACAGTTGGCAGTCTTATGATGTTTTAGGTTAGTGAAAGCAAAAATTGTTATATATTCACTGACTGTTGTGAGGGTTATTTGTAGTTAAACCTCTTGTCTGCCAGAGGGGTCTGTAATTCTTTGCTTTGCAATGGGTTTGCAGGTCCCTTTTGGCAGTGAAGGGCTTAATTCTGTTCAACACAAGTGCAAACAATACTCCAGATTTTCAGTGTCTCTCCTGAAAAGAATGGGATATATTTGGGAAATATGGTTATTCAATATAAGAAACCTTAAGTTCCACTTTAAAGTTTTACAAACATTTCTGTTTCAGATTATCTAGCTGTTATTTTTTTTTTTTTTTACTTATATTTTTATTGAAATTTTCAAAGATGGATAGGAACGGGTATTAAAAAAAAAAGGATGGTGGGAAGGGGAAACAACCATTTTAGATCAGAATTCTTACAGGCAACAATAATCACATTACATGTCAAACAACATTATATAAAAAAAAAAAACACTTTCGACACTCATCACTCCCGAACCCAGTTTCCTACCGGGATCATTCCTCAATTCAACATCCCAGAGGTCCCAGACCCTGTCATATTTTCTAGTAGTATGATTTAGAAATGAAGTGAGTTTTTCCATTAGTTGGACTAAATTTACCCTTCTAATAACCTCTCTTCTGGAGGGTGGGAGTGTCTTTTTCCACGCTGCAGATACAGCGCATCTAGCCACCGTTAGAATATGCAAGATCAATTTAAGTGTAATGATTCACATTCTCCATAGGGTTGGTTAGAATAAATTAAGTTGTGTATTGCTGGATCTTAATACCTGTAACATCTTTCATTAATTTGAAAACTGTCTTCCAGTATGTGTGGATTACTGGACAATACCACCAGATGTGCGCCATATCTCCTATCTGTCCACATTCCCTCCAGCATCTATCAGAGGCCTCCGGGAACACCTGCTTTAGTCTTTTGGGGGTGTAATACCAATGTAACAAAATGTTGTATATATTCTCTTTTGTTACAGTACATATAGAGGTTTTCCCCGCATTCTCCCATATATCATATATATCCAGAGCGTACTGATCCATATACTTATGGACCGGGTATCCTTTTTGGGGATTAAACCTTGGTACAGAGATGATATCAGCCCCTTTTGATACTTTTTTGTTTTGCATAAATCTTCGAATCCTGTGTATCTAGGTAACTCCTCCTCACAGAACCCTGGATTATCAAACAGAGGCGTAAGCCTAGATGGTATTGACATAACCTTATTCTTCTTTTTTGCCCGCCACCAGATTTTCAAAGTAAACCCGATTTACTGCTGGTTCAGACTGTCTCCCATACCCGATCCCAGGGCTCGACCAAAGCAAAGATGGAAGCCTGACCGTTTTTTTTGAGTGACCTCTCCAAATCCACCCAGGCATAAACCCCTCTCGGAGAGTGCCAATAAACCATTTGTTTCATATGGGAGGTCATATAACCTCCATCTTTAACATCCAACATAATTGACCTGGCTATTCTCGGTTGTTTGTTTCCAAATAAATTGCATAATTCGATTTTGGATTTCTTTTATAGTTGAGTGTGGGACAGATATCGGCAATGTCTGAAAATAATAGAGTCTAGGGAGGATATTCATCTTGACCACAGTTATACGCCCTATCCAGGAAATACAATGGAATACAATGGAATACAATCCAGACTAGCAAATCTTTTTTTTTATCTTTGAGAAAAGTTTGGGGTAATTATACTTATATAATGAGTTGTAGTCGCTAGTAAGATATATTCCAAGATACTTCAAATGGGTCTTTTTCCATTTATAATCAAACTGCCGCTTAAGAACCTCAACCTCTTCAGACAGCGTTAAATTTAGGGCTTCCGACTTTCCCATATTAACTTAATATCTGGATAAATCACCAAATCTCCGAAGGGTGGATTGCAAATTCAGGAGAGCTATCAGTGGGTTAGATATAGTAAGGATAATATCATCTGCAAACAGTGAGCCGTGAGAGGTTCGTTTGTTATGGCAAAAAGAAGAGGGGAAAGGGGGCACCCCTGTCTAGTCCCATTCTTAATCGTTATCAGATTTCCCTCCCAACCCGGGATCTTCAGAGTTGCTGTTGGCAACTTATAGAGGGCACGGACCCCCTGTACAAAAACTCCGGAGAATCTAAATGCCTCTAGCGTTTTATCCAGAAAATTCCACCTTATCCTGTCAAACGCCTTCTCTGCATCTAGACACAACAAAACAGCTTTTGGTTTAGACTTATGTCTAATAACATTAATAATTTTTCTTGTGTTATCCGATGCCTGACGTTCGCTCACAAAACCCACCTGATCATAATGAATTAATCTAGGAAGTATTGGATTCAACCTATTAGCTAAGATTTTACTATACATTTTCAAATCTGTATTAAGCAACAACATTGGTCTATAGCTACCACAACATAAAGGATCCTTTCCCTCTTTTGAATCACCACTATATTGGCCTTCGTCATCTGTGGGGGGATTTATTTTCCACTAAGAAAACCATTAAATAAGTCTAACAGACAGGGCCCTAAAATTCCTATAAAATTTTTATAGTACAAATTTGAAAAACCCATCTGGATCTGGGGCCTTCGATGGCTTCAATGAGCCGACCGCCCTCCCAAGCTCTAATTGAGTAATCTTTGCATTTAACATTTTGTGGGTATCCTCTGTCAATTTTGGAAGATTACAATCTCTTAAATAATCTTTGATCTGAGTCAGACCAGGGATTTTAGTATTCGGAATTGAGTTATCTAGGTCGTAGAGTTCCGTATAAATTTTACCAAATTCCTCAGCAGTCTTTGAGGGATTATATGTCAATTCTCCCCCTTTTATCTTAATAGCGGGAACTGATGTCCTAGACCTGATACCTCCAAGCTTATTTGCCTTATCTCCCTTATCATTGTATGTTTGCTTAGTCCACTTTTAGGGCCTCGTCTACATCCTCCAGTTGTAACCTCTTGAGTTCCTCCCTTGCCTAGCTAAGAATTTTATAGATTTTCCTAGACGGGTTTTTTTTTTATGAGTTCTTTCCAACGTTACAATTGGTCCGTTAAATATTTTTGCTTTTCCATTTTCATTTTCTTTCTGTAAGATGCTATTGAAATAAACTGTCCTCTAATTGTGGCTTTATGTGCCTCCCATACTATTGCTGTCGATTATTAGTTTGGAAGTAGTTTTTGAGTGAGTCCCCAATTTGTGAGTTAATCTCTCGTGATTTAGTAATGAATCATTCATTCTCCAGTGGAATGATTGAATCCTGGCAAATGGGGGGTCAAAAAAAATCGCAACCGGAGCATGATCCAACCACGTAATAGGCCCTATGTCTGAATGAACCAATACTTCCAAAATGTTTGGGGTTACAAATATATTATCTATTCTAGAGTACAAGTCGTGAGGGGTGATTAAATAGAATAATCTCTCTGTCCTTTATGCGAACGACGCCAGGCATCAAGCAGACTAAAATCTTTAATTAGCAATCTAAATTTCTTCGCTACCCTATATGTTAGTGCAGAGTGTGGCTGCCCTGGATGTGTGGATATGTCCAAATCCGGGTCCGGTACTATATTAAAATCGCCTCCAAAAATCATAGACGGTTCTCCGCTATCTCCAATAGACTCCAATGTTTCCCTTAAAAAAATCAATTTATCCCTCGTTAGATGCATAGACATTCACTAGTGTGATATGTATGTCTGAGAGTAGTCCATAAACCACAAGGGACCTTCCTCCTTGGTCTCTCTTAACCTCCAATATCTGGAACAGAATATAATGTTTTATCCAAATCGTGACACCCCTTTTTTTACTGGAAAAAAGATAGCATGATACAGGGGTATATCCTGCTGAAAGTGTTCGGGGGCTCTTGGGTGTCAAAATGCGTCTCTTGTAGGCAAATAATATCTGCTTTCAGTTTCCTAAATTCTTTAAGAGCCAATCTACGCTTACCATTACTATTAAGGCCCTTAACATTCAGAAAGACTAACTTCAGTGGTGTTTGACTAGCCATTCCCAGTGATGTGTCTCTATCGCTCGTGAAAGTTGTGCTCGAAAAAATTTAGCGGTTACAATGGAAAACGGGGAAACGGGGGGGGGGGGGGGGAAATGGGGAGGAAAATACAGTCATGTGAAAAAGAAAGTACACCCTCTTTGATTTCCATGGTTTTACATATCAGGACATAAGAACAATCATCTGTTCCTTAGCAGGTCTAAAAAATTAGGTAAATACAACCTCAGATGAACAACAACACATGACATATTACACTGTGTCATGATTTATTTAACAAAAATAAAGCCAAAATGGAGAAGCTATGTGTGAAAAACTAAGCACGTCCTTACTGCTTCCATAGGAATTAAGATGCTAAGTAGCAGACAGGTGCTGCTAATCAAATGCCCTTGATTACTTGATCATCAGCAAGTGTGACCACCTCTATAAAAGCCGAAGTTTTAGCAGTTTGCTGGTCTGGAGCATTCAGGTGTGTGTTAACACAATGCCAAGGAGGAAAGACATCAGCAATGATCTTAGAGAAATAATTATTGCTGCCCATCAATCTGGGAATGGTTATAAGGCCATTTCCAAACAATTTAAAGTCCATCATTCTACAGTGAGAAAGATTATTCAAAAGTGGAAAACATTCAAGACAGTTGCCAATCTTCCCAGGAGAGGGCGTCCCAGCAAATTCACCCCAAGGTCAGACCGTGCAATGCTCTGATTAATTGCAAAAAACCCAAGAGTTACAGTAGAGGCAACGTTTATTCTAACATTTGCCGTAAACTAGCCGGGTTACATTCTGGGTATGTGCTGGGTATGTTCTGGGCTAGTTTGAGGCACGTTTAAGGCATTTCTGCATTGACTAACGACCCATAGGATTAACACAGCAGGGATCCCTGGCAGTCCAATTCAGTTTGAATGGGACTGCCAGGGACCCCCGCTGTTAATCTGATAGGCCATTAATCAATGCAGAAATGCTGGGGCTAGTTTAAGGAAAGTTTAAGGCATGTATTCAGAATGTACCTGGGTGTTTCCTGGGTTTTTTGGGGAATTGCCACTGGTTTTTGTTCGAATAAGAGTTGCCTCTACTGTACATCTCAGACTCTACAGGCCTCAGTTAGCATGTTAAATGTTAAAGTTCATGACAGTACAATTAGAAAAAAACTGAACAAGTATGTTTTGTTTGGAAGGGTTGCCAGGAGAAAGCCTCTTCTCTCTAAAAAGAACATGGCAGCACGGCTTAGGTTTGCAAAGTTGCATCTGAACAAACCACAAGACTTCTGGAACAATGTCCTTTGGACAGACGAGACCAAAGTGGAGATGTTTGGCCATAATGCACAGCGCCATGTTTGGCGAAAACCAAACACAGCATATTAGCACAAACACCTCATTCCAACTGAAATAGAAAAGAAAAAGAATGGCGCTAAAAGAACTTGTAGCAAATGGTAGAGTGTATCGTTTTACTCTATATAAGACAAAATGACGTCTGCTGCTGGAGTATATAACGGAATCTTCAATTCCCCTAAATGTACGAATGGAAAAAAGGGGGGGTTGTATATATTCCTGCGCATGAAATCAAAATTTTAGAAAAAAAAGGGGGACCCTAGTTTCAGAGTTCAAGAGAATTCATATGAGACCACACTCTAAATGTGTGCAATACAAATATACTTTAATTGTATTAAAAAAGAAAAGAACTAATAATTCTAAAAAATATAAATATAAATTACACCAGCTGGGTACAAAGAAATATAAACCAAATGATACTTAACTCATACAACTAAGTTCAAATTAGAGATTGCCTTAATAAAGGCTTATTAAAATAAACACTTGTTACTTATTGTTACGATTGTGCTCGCCACAACCGGGACCGGACCACGGGGCTGAGGTGGGGTTATATAATCACCGACCTTAGTCCACGCAGACTAATCCGGAGTGCGCAGTTCGTAGTCGTACGTAGCACGGTCAGGAGTGGAGAAAGCAGCATCATTGTTATTCAAGCAGGAGTTCGGCAACAGGAAGTCAGGAGTTCCCCGCTTCAGCTTAGGAGCGTGAGCGCGGGAGTTGCCTCTTCGTGAGGAGCAGCCTCGGCCCATGACGCCGATCTCAGCAGGAGGAGACAGCAGGCTGGCCGAAGTACACCGCAGGGCAGCGTCGGGAAACCAACGCTTCAGCACAGAAGTCAGGAACGGGCCCCTGCATGGAACTAGCAGGCGACCTCAGGAAACAACGCTTCAGCAGAGAAGCCAGGAACGGGCCCCCGCATGGAACTAGCAGGCGGCCTCAGGAAACAACGCTTCAGCAGAGAAGTCAGGAACGGGCCCCCGCATGGAACTAGCAGGCGGCCTCAGGAAACAGGGACAAGAACCAGAAAGGTTAGTATAGTACACCAAGATACAAGCCAGGGTGGCTTGTGGCAGAGACAGTAACGTCCAGGGTAGGAATTTTTGCTCGGCACTGTTTCAGTGCCAAAGCCCAGGATATAAAGGGCGGAGATCCAATCACAGGAGGAGGGTGTGTGAGTATTCCTCCAATGATGAAGCACAGGGCAGAAGCTGCAATGAGAGGCAGCACATGTGCCATTGATTGCCAGAGGAAGCTTTTGCAAATGCAGAAGTCTGGAAAAGCTATACTCAAAGCCAGGAGCGGATTCCTTACACTTATAAAATTAATAACTGATCATATATGTAATATGTCTGCATATATAGAATAATATGCTTGGGCTTTGGGTAATGTCCACCCTAGTATGTTAATTGCCTCCACTTGGATAAGTCCAAAAAGGGTAAGTTGTGAAAAAATGTATCCCAGTGTTAATGGGAAAAAAACACTCTGAGTTGTATCTTGTTGTGAGTGGTTGGCGGCACTTTATATTAAGTATAATGGCTGTGCAGGAGGAAAGAGATGGTGGTTGAAAAGTCACAGGTTTTATGCAGACTTCATACTCTCTGATTTTTAGCCCCATCGGGGTGAGAGGTATATGCAGATGTGTACAGACAAAAAACTGAATGGCCTTCTTCTTAAGACTTACACCACTCTTTAGCACACAAAACTTTATTTTCACTGATAATACAGATAAGGGAGCGTTACTTTCTTATTATGCCACTCCTAGCTTCAAGATGTGGTTGTGGCCGAGATCCTGAGGGGTACTTCGACTAACCTGTTGCCTCACATCCCCCTCCGCTGCTCGGCCAGGATGTAGATTAGAACGAAGTCTCCTCTGTGGTGCTAGAGTGCATCTGCAGTTCCCGCGTCTGCTGTTTCCTCGTTTCATGTATGCGTGTGCTGTCTGCGTCCTCACCTCTCACGTCTCCCGCCACAGCTGTTCATCCGGTGTTGGCGCCAACTAGATTTTTGAAAGTGCCTCCTTTTACTCCTCCGCATGTAGCGCTTGTCCCACTGGTTGCAAATACTTCAGGGGAGACGAAGCCCTTGGACGGGAGAAACGCGTAGGGTTAACTCTTTTCAAGTATTTGCAACACAACTTACCCTTTTTGGACCTATCCAAGTGGAGGCAATTAACATACTAGTGTGGACATTACCCAAAGCCCAAGCATATTATTCTATATATGCAGACATATTACATGTATGATCAGTTATTAATTTTATAAGTAACAAGTGTTTATTTTAATAAGCCTTTATTAAGGCAATCTCTAATTTGAACTTAGTTGTATGAGTTAAGTATCATTTGGTTTATATTTCTTTGTACCCAGCTGGTGTAATTTATATTTTTTAGAATTATTAGTTCTTTTCTTTTTTAATACAATTAAAGTATATTTGTATTGCACACATTTAGAGTGTGGTCTCATATGAATTCTCTTGAACTCTGAAACTAGGGTCCCTTTTTTTCTAAAATTTTGATTTCATGCGCAGGAATATATACAACCCCCCCTTTTTTCCACCTCATACCAACTGTCAAGCATGGTGGTGGAGGGGTGATGATTTGGGCTTGTTTTTGCAGCCACAGGACCTGGGAACCTTGCAGTCATTGAGTCGACCATGAACTCCTCTGTATACCAAAGTATTCTAGAGTCAAATGTGAGGCCATCTGTCCGACAGCTAAAGCTTGGCCGAAATTGGGTTATGCAACAGGACAATGATCCCAAGCACACCAGCAAATCTACAACAGAATGGCTAAAAAAGGAAAGAATCAAGGTGTTGCAATGGCCCACTCAAAGTCCAGACCGCAACTCGATTGAAATGCTGTGGCTGGACCTTAAGAGAGCTGTGCATAAACAAATGCCCACAAACCTCAATGAACTGAAGCAACATTGTAAAGAAGAGTGGGCCAAAATTCCTCCACAACGATGTGAGAGACTGAAAAAGTCATACAGAAAACGATTACTTCAAGTTATTGCTGCTAAACCTTTAGGTGGTTCTACAAGCTATTGAATCATAAGGTGTACTTAGTTTTTCACACATGGCTTCTCCATTTTGGCATTATTTTTGTTAACTAAATCATAACACAGTGTAACTAGGTTGTATTTACCTAATTTTAAGACCTGCTAAGGAACAGATTATATCCTGATATGTAAAAGCATGGAATTTTGCAAGTTAAACATCTCGTTCTCCCACAGGAGAAATTGCCATTTATTAGTTTACTCTTAGATGTATTATCTTTGAGGGTTTTTAATCTACTAGGTGCTATTAATGTTTTAATATTCCTAGCTTTCTAGAGAGCAATAGGTGCTCTAGGTGGTAATTCGAACCGACGATTGGATCATTTAACATGATACCCCAATGTTTATTAAGGATGGATTTAATTTTTGATGCTGTATTATTAAATTGTGTAACAAAAATTGGTATTTTAGAATTTCCCTTTTTTCTCATCAGTCCTTTATCTCTTCCAATAGAACACCGCTGTTTCTTTTAGGATTTTTCTAGTAGGTTCTGTCGATCTATTTGCACCACTCGTTTAAATGTTTCTTGAACAATTTTTTTATCATAACCTTTGGCCACAAATTTGTTTACCAGCACCTCCCCCTGGGCCAAGAAATCAGAGTCAAGGGAACAATTTCTCCTGACTGAAAAATTGGCCCAGGGGGTGTTCTCCAACCACTTTTTATAGTGGTTGCTAGTATTGTGTAAATAACTGTTGGTCTCAACTAACTTGAAATGCATTTTATTGACAATTTTCTCATTCTCATCTATCGTCAATTCTAGGTCTAAAAAAATGGCTTTTTTCCTGTCAGTCTCAAATGTAAATCGCAGACCCATATCATTGTTGTTGAAAGTTTTCAAACTGTTAATCAAATCCTCTAATTCCCCATCCCAAATTATTAAAAGGTCATCTATGAAACGGCCATAGAACACCAGACCCGCCCCCAGCACTGCGTCCCCCCACACATGCAGATTCTCCCACAATCCCATGTATAGGTTAGCGTACCTAGGAGTGAATCTGGTTCCCATGGCCGTTCTACAGACTTGCAAATAAAATGTGTCTTCAAATAAAAAAATAATTGTGCTCTAGAATGAATTCTATTGCTGTCAAAATAAACTCCTTTTGTGTAGTGCATAAATTAGGATCTGTGTTCAAAAAGTGTTCAACAGCCCCTATTCCCTTATTGTCATTTATACATTTATACGATGAGGCCACATCACATGTGGCCCAAATGTATGTAGATTTCCAAGGGATCCTCGAGATGGAGTCCATGATGTGTCCCATCTTCATCGTTATGTCTGTGTACTTCACGTACACGCCAGCATATAAAATTTGACAGCCTATCGTCTAGTTTCGCATGAGAAACAGTTATCTGTCTTTGGCTCATCTTACCCATGCCGTGTGGGGTATGATTTGATTTGTCTAATGGCAACAGTTATAGATATCTATTTGTTAATATACAGAATACATCTAATCACATGATATCTTCATTTTTTTTCAACTTACATTTTTTATTGGCAATTTTCAATTGGGATACAGAAGATAAAATAGGAACAGTAAGGATGTTATATTGCACAAACCATGATATAGACATTCTGGGTCCACAAATCCAAATCTAATGATTATCCATATTGTTAGGGACCTCCTTACCAACCCCTAATATTAGCTTGGCTCAAGCTCTAGACATGTCTTGAACTGGCCTGCCTAGTAGAGCTGACCAAGGGTCAGGTCTCAGGTCCCTTATTCAGAAGTCTATTGATAAATAGATAAACCTGTCTCCATTGAGGGACTAGTTTCGGGCAATTCCACCAGATATGTGACATTGAGCCATTTTGTCCACACCCTCTAAAACATGCCGGTGAATGTGAGTTGTATATTGCATGGAGTCTAACTGGAGTCATATACCAGTGAAATAATAGTTTATAGGAGTTCTCTTTAACCTCAGTGCAGATCGAACATTTAGCCACAGCCTCCCAGATGTTAGCCCAATCCTCATCATCCAGGACCTCACCGAGCTCCTCCTCCCATTTTAGCATGTGGAAATATTTGTTATCTGTCCCCGAGTTAATTAGGGAATATTATAGGGCAGAAATCATGCCCCTCTACTGTGATCTGTACATAAATAAAGATTCGAAATAGGTGCGTGTAGGAGGATCAACAGTTTTGTGGAAGTGAGTGACAAAATTTTTAATCTATAAATATCTGAATGATCTCTTCATTTTTAATAAAGTCCTTCAACTAAGTGGTGACCTGTTTGTCACCTCTCTGCGATGCACAAGTGATCATTCAAGAATGTTATGGTTTTTTTTGAGTCTGACAGCCCAGGATCTGGCTATCGTTCCTAGTACTCTAAACTACACACATTGCCCATTTAGTGGGTCATCAGTGATAGCCCTCTTTGTAGATCAGCACAGACCCAGGAAGTGTCTTGACCTGTCATAAACCCAATTTCTTGTATTTTTAACAATTTCTAACCAACGTTAACCCCTGAAGCACAAGATTGATTAAAATACTTAATATACCCCACCATTTTTATTAGAGTGCATGGGAGTTAAGGTAGTAAGAAAACCTTTGGGTACGAGAGGCTTAATCTCCACTGGTGAATTGGAGGTTTCTTTAATACTATAGGATTTATTGATTGAACTAGAATACTGCCAATCAGGATACTATCGCACATAATCTCTTAATGAGGTAAATGGGAGCTTCCGCCAAGCATTGCCCTAATCAGCACTATTGTAGTTTAATGAATAGCAACCTAAGATGTGATCCTAAGTAACTATGCAAGTGGGAGAAGTACGTAGGAATTGTATTAGACCTCGCCAACCAGAATGATTGGGTTACATCATTTACTAATAAAGAGGTGCGTTTTTATCACTTTCCAGTAGCTTTTTATTTTTATTTAAACATTAACTTTAATGAATCATTTTGAGGGATACAGAAAAAGGAAAATGATAATGGGGAGGAGGTACATAGTATAGTGCATGAACATGGCATGTCCTGTTTGTATAACAGACTGTACCTAACACCTATAATATTACAGTCGCCCCAAATCTGTTGAGGCTCATTATACTCCGGCACACCCGAGTTGACCGAGTCATTAAGAAATGTTGTAATCTTTTAAAAAGTTAAGATCTGGCAGATTTTGTTATACCCTCTTAAAACTAGAAGCCGTTTCAGGGTGTCACTATAGCCCATTTGGTGGCCGAGAAGACATGCAAGGATAGCCTGCGTGCTCTGTTTGGTAGATCAGAGATTGGATTATTTAGTAGTGCCACCCATGGGTCGGGGGAGTGGTAATCCCAAAATGATTGTTATTAACAACTGAAATATATTGTCCCATAGTGCTTTGATGATTGGACAATTCCACCAAATGTGCATGAAGGTGCTAGCTTGTCCACACCCTCTGAAACATAGAAGCATGTTCTGGGCAAAGATTTGGTTCAGTCTAACCGGAGTCATAGAACCATTTGTAACTTTTTTCTTTAATGAAAGTATTAATGGAGACGGAGGCTGTAGTCTCCCAAATGTCACTCCTGGTGTCAGGGTCTGGTGGCTCCCCTAAGTCTTGTTCCCATTGCCTAATGTGCCGGGCCTATATTTCTGTACTTTTGGGGAGCAATTCCTGGTATATTATTTATATTAAGCTTTTCACATGTGGGGAAGTTCTACATTTTATCTCGAAACAGGTAGGGGACCCTACTGACCCAGTTGGGAACGATTTTTGTAAGAAATGTGGGATCTGGAGGTACCAGAAAAATGCAATTTTGGGGGATTATGTTTTACTTTCAGTTGGTCAAATGATAGAACCTTATCATCCATCAACAAGTCTCTGGCCCTAGTGATACACTTGTCAGTCTACCATGAGAAGTCATTACTCAACGTTCCTGGATCAAATTAGGAATTTGGAACGAGAGGAAGGATGATAGAGAATGGGGTGATTAGACCATCTTTTATGTCCTATAGTATTCCAGAACTTAAATGAGACAGATGTGGTCAGCAGAACCTCATTGTTCTCCTTTCTTATAGGTTTTGGGATCCACATTAAAAACTGTAGTGGAATGGGGCTAGTTAAGTGATTCTCTATATCCACCCAGTAGGTGGACTTAGGGACTAAATTCCAAAGGACTAATTGGGCAATTTGTGCCGCTCTGTAGTATTTCAGTAAGCACGGGACTGCCAGACCCAGTCTAGCCTGGGAAGGAGTAAGACAGTCCATCTCACCCTAGGTCTCTGTTTCTGCCATATGAATCCTATTACCTTTTTTTGCATATCCTGTCTTTTTTCGAACCCTGATAGGGAGAGCCCTGAAGAGGTATAGAATTTGTGGGGGAAGAGTAATCTTAATTTAATCCCACCTATCCAACATATTGAATATCTCGAACACGTTTCCAGATCTCATTTGAGTGCCTTAAAAATATATGGATAGTTGGCTTGGTACAATGAGTTACAATGAGTTTCAATGAGTTACAATTAGCCGTCATTTTAACACCGAGATATGTGATGGATACTTTTTTCCATTTAAAATGAAAGTCTATTAGTTTGATCTTATATTTGTTCTTCCTCAACTTTAACCCTGAGTTATTTGGGTCTCTTCATATTAATATGGCCAGAGATTCCAATGAGAGGACAAACAATAATGGGGAGTGGGGGCAGCCCTGTCTCGTGCCATTCTTTATTGAAAGTGGATTTGAGACCAACCCTGAACTTTTTATTATTGGTAAGGGCTCGCTGTACATTATTTTGGTCCAGATTAGGAAATTCCTATTGATGCCGAAGGCTCGAAGCGCAGAGGCCCAATCCACCCTGTCGAAGGCCTTTTCAACATCGAGGGAGAGGAGCATAGTAGGCACCCCATTTTTTGGAGGTGTAATATGTCAAATCTAATACCTATAACCAGATCCATTTCCAATATGTTATCTGGTTGCCTGCCTTTTAGAAATGAATCCCAACTGGTCTGCATGAAGAAGCTCCTGTAGGACATCATTCAGTCTCATCACCCTGATTTTGGCTAATATCTTAATATCCTGATTTTTTAATGAAATTGGGCGATCATTCCTACATTGTGTATGATCTTTGCCTACCTTATGTATCAGTATAATGGTAGTTTTGAGCATCTCTTGTGTATATCCTGGCTTTTGAGAAGATTATTAAATAGTTTAACTAGTTGTGGTGCCAACATTTCAGTGGCTTTATTTTGAAAGAAATGTGGCTTTCAAAATTGGTTGCAGGTGTCACTTTTCCCTTCTGTCTGTTTGGCAATAAGACAGGTGTTATGCAGGATATCTGTAGTCAGCTATAAACCATCTTATACAATGATTAGACCAATCGAGCATGCAAAAAGTATTGGGTAATTTTAAAGGGTAAAAACACAAACTTCATCGGAATCCGTCAGGAAAAATTCATAAATAAGCAATTTTACTAAATATCTCCCTGGGATGTTGCTAAAAAGGTTAAGCCAGTGGTTCCCAATCTTTTCAAGCTGCCCCCTTCCAAAAGCATTTGTTTTACCTTTGGGACACGTATTCGGTGCACAAAGATAGATGAGGCACCAAGAGATACTCCCCTCTCTCTGCCTATTTGTTACTTTATGTCCTTCTTTGTCTTTGCCACTTTCTTTAACTCCCATTGTGTATATCCCTCCTGCCACTCTGAGCCCGACTTGTAAGACTTCTGGGCCTCCTCCCAGGTTGGGAAACATTGAGTTAATCTGCCTACCTCCCATTAGAGCAATCATTCAGGGCTTTGGTTACTATCAAATAATAGGGTAGATGGTCACTTAGAGTTTGCTAACTTACAGTTTGCTAAATTCAAACATTGGATTTTACAAAGATAGTTGCATTTAGGAACAATATAAAAAAAATGTTTGCTAAACAGCTAATAACCCTTAAAGTAACAATTTTACTGATAGGTATTTTGTTAAACATTTTATTCTTGCATTTGGGGCACCGAATTGATGCTTATCAACTACTTATGTTTACCTGTTTAACTAATGATGGCATCTAAATTACTTTACAAACAAAGAAAAAAAAATAGAAACACATCTAGATTTGAGGATAGACAGTCTTATGGACGGTCTCATCACCAAAGTAGATCAAATAAAATGTATAAACACATCTCAAAATCAATTGTTTACCATGCAACCATTACAAAGTGAAATAATTTTTTTGAAATACTTGTTTTTTAAGGTGTCATTGACCTGTTCTAGCAATGACTGCCTCCTTAAAGTCATTGCTAATGCACAAATTCAGTTCAACCCTGGAAGTGGCTTTGCAAGTCTGTTTCTTTTCAATGGGGAGTATTTCACACCATTTGCTTTATTATAGAGGAGAAACAGCACACAATCCTATTTAACACATGCCCTTTCCATAATAGCTTGAACGTTTACCTTAAAAAAATTAAAAAGTCTGCAATAGGATGATATTAATGTGGATTTTATTTTTGCATTAAACCTCTTCATTTTTTAACTAATCTATTAATTGACAGACCTGCCAACTTTTAAAACGCCCCCATCACCGCCCATGTGATTTCCCCACCCATAGGTACAATGATGCAATTTGCATCATCCCTCCAGTGCTACAATATGATGAGATTTGTGTCATCGTGACCCACCCACGCCGGCAAATCACATCAACGTACCATACCAACCCCTGGCCAGAAACCCCACTTTCCTCATGTGAAATTCCCATTCCACTGGAAGACAATGATAATGGGGTCAAAAATTGGTGTCACACTGTGGGACTATGTGAGTTGGCAGGTCTGGATTAATTCCGAAATGTTGTTTAATCTACGTCTGAAGCCTCTTTTCAAAGTGGTAAAATTGAGTATTATGCAGTTAACAGTGCATTAACTTCTATTCGACTAAACTGAATTAGTGCTTCTCATAAATACCCTAACGTGGTTGTGCAATTAAATTACGATACGATGGTAAACTCCCACAAATTCAACGCTATTGTTTCTGTTGCATCTAAGTGCCGTCTCATGTTTGTTTTCAAAATTCCATCAACACTTCTTGAAAGATGTCTCTCTCAATGTACACAGTAACGGAAGAACAATGCGATAGGTCAATCATTTACTCCAGAAATTATAAATACCGTACATTTGCACAGCAATGTTGGATTTGTAAATATCTCAGAAATCATAATGAAGGCTTAAAATTAATAATGGGATCAAATTCAGGATCATCGTTTTCTTTATCATTTCTTTTCAATCTATTTATTTAATAAAAAAACAAAAAAACGCCAAATCCAAATCCTCCCTGTTAATGTCTTTTTTGAAGAATCTATTCTTTTTATTTTGCTAAGCCAGAGAGTTTTGGAAAGTTGCCTTCTCCCTTTTACATTTTCCAGCTGCTCTGTATAAAAACATTGAGTGCTCCAGACAGAAAATAGACAGACTAAGGCTGCGCTTATAGTGACGGCGACAGCGACGCGACCGTCGCGTCAAAACAAATGCATTGTCGCAGTCGTCAGCGCTTATAGTGCACGCAATGGCGATGGAGGGACAGTGCTACCAAAAATCTGGTAGTCGCTGATATTTGTTTTTTTCAGCGACGGTCTCTCAATGTAGCCAATAGGAGAGATTCTCCGTCCCTCTACCTTCCCATCTAGCCAGCGACGTCACCTAAATTTGAAATTCAACTTTCGCAATGGCGACGGGTGACGTCATTGGTCGTGTCGCCGACCGATTTGAGTGTAGACATAAGGGAGAAAGACAGGTATTTTGCTTGACAATTTGTTTGTAATTTAGGGTACAATATGTTAATATCTGTGAAAAAAAAATGAAGAGTTCATTGTACAGTATTCAAATTTGATATAATAGTATAGTATATGAGTAGCTCCGTGGCTAATACTGTACACCAGATACATAAAGCTTGGCCCCTTGCAGACACACTTACCAGAACGCTCTTCTACTGTCTCTGTACAATCTTCCTACCTACCTATTAGATTGTAAGTTCTTCGAAGCAGGGATTCCTCTTCCTAAATGTTAATTTTTATGTCTGAAGTACTTATTCCCATGATCTGTTATTTGTATTATTTATTATTTATATGATTGTCACGTGTATTACTACTGTGAAGCGCTATGTATATTAATGGCGCTATATAAATAGACATGCATACATAAATATAGATTTGTAATTTATAATTTCAGAATGCGTGGTCGATTTTTTTTTTTGGTAATGAAACCTAATTCTTAGAGACAGTTCTTCATGTATGCAATATTGGACAGTAAAAGTATCCACAAACTGTATATTGTGTAAACCTGTGGTATTACTGAAGATTTCATTTTGGATATCATTTATACTCTCACCTTCCTTTTCCTCAGAGCGTGGCCTTCTTGAAGTTAGCAAGGCATACACAATTGTTTTGTCTTCGGTATATATTTTCGAGCAGTGATATGCTGTAAATCATCTTATCATCCATTCACACAAGTACGTGTATATGGCCTCAAATGGCTCTTAAAAGTAGCAGTCGGTGATGGCAGATATTGTATAATATAATATTCAAAGAAGCCTTTCTTTTACTGCCTTACCCTTCCTCACGATAAGCAAGCACACTTACTCTGCAGCTGTCTGAAATAGTATCTGGAATGCACATTCTCAGAACTATATATGTAACCCTCCTTGCCTGGCCATGGGGCTACAGCCACTGATTGATTATGACAGGAATTCCTCTTCTTGGGGTAAAGGGAAACCAACCCTGGTTGCAGTTGTAGGGCTGTGAGCCAGGGAGATCAGAAATAGGCGCCAAGTATTTTTGTAAAAATCAAGTAAACGTTTATTTAACAGACTCAACTGTGACCTTCTTCCATCAACACAACGTTAAAGGAATGAAAAATAATGTCACCTTCTGGTGGGTCCCGGCCTCGGTCAGAGGGGGAGTATCTTGTCGGAATTGGAAAATGAGGGGTCACCAAAACATAATCATTAAACTAGGGCCTCCATGCTACCCTTTCCACTTGGGTCCGCTTAGTCAGGGATCCTGTAGGAGTGATTGGCTGCTTGAGGACTAGGCCTCCTCTGCGTTAAGCTCGACTGGAATTAATTGTCTTTTTTTTCCTTTTGGTTCTGCGCAACTTTTAACTTAACAAAAAGCTATCAGTTGACCACCTCAAATTGTCCTGTAAAAATGTATTTGTGTCCTAGATCTGTCAGATAAATGGTCCATTTCCATTCACAAAAATGGCTGATAAAGATATAGAACATGACTAATATTTCATACTTTAGACCTATGTATGACAAAAATGGTCTCTTATTTAACATGGGCAAAACCAGTCATCAGCTACCTAGATGACTGTGAACCGGATAATGTGACTAATACATAATGCAGTGTATGAAATGTTTTGTGAACAAGTATGTGTTTTACAAATTAAGGTTTGCATTAATTTACATTCATCATATTGACGACAGCAACATCTAAAATTGTCATGCAGTATTAATAGCTCTGAATGGTCCAACATGAGAATTGTTCGTACTGTAGTTAATTCCTGAGGTTTCACCAAGTCACAAGTCTTCCAGACTATTTAATTCTTGCAGGTGTTTCACTCTACATAATTAGGCAATATTAACTAGACATGTCATTTACCATTCATTAACATAGATTGTAGCTTATTTTGCAGTGGACTCCCACTTGACACAAATTCCATTAGAGTTATTTATTTTTACAGACGGTGGCATTGTCCTAACTTTTAAATGTTTTTAATCCATTCGCTGTGCACAAGAACAGTATTTCCTGAACTGCTACATTTCTGTCACAAGCAATATTTAACTTTAAGATGCCCCGTGGTGCCTAGAAGCCTCAGCCCTCTTGAGAACAATGACGCCAGAAGGAAACAATTGCCAGCTGAAATAGATTCCACATCTGGATCACTGGTCAGAACTGATATATGGCTGCTATATAGCAAAGCTTGTTACAAAACTTTCTGAGTGTAACACAATATGGATAATTTTAAGAGCATTAAAGCAGCAATACTACATTCCGCCTTTTTTGTTGTTGTTGTTATTTGTATATGTAAAGCATGTGACAATGTATAATTCTACATTTGTACCTAAGCTGGCAATCGTTTGGTGCTCCTGTTATACATCTGTAAAAATCCTGATTGTGTGCCTAATGAAATGGCCGCCTTCTAACTTTGTGCTGCAGTCTGTGAAATGCTGCAGCACAGTATGAAACATTATATTACTAAGTGTAAAACATTATGGTTACAGCTTTCAGAGTAATAGACAGTCTGCTGTTTGTAACACAGCAACAGATCTGTTTGTGATACTTTGTTGCCAAAGGGCAGAGCTCAAAAAGGTGTGTGTCGGCTTGTTTCAAAAGAGGACGTGGATATGACTTTCTAAATGGTTTCTGTAGCAATAAAGGAGGACTAGTACATTTTTTAAAAATTATTAAAAAGTGCATTAGGAGTTTAAAAAAATGCAGAACTGATGTTTTTTTTTTTTTTTTTAACATAGTATGTTTCACATTTAGCTGCTTTAAGCCATAGTACAGAGAAAGGGGCTGGGTGTATAATTTTTTTGTTTGTTTTATGGTTGGGATAATGAAAAGTAGGTTTTACATCTTCTCCTGTATTTTGTATGCATATCCCTACATTCAATAGTCATGGTTTCATTAAAAAAAAGATTTTTCCCCAAAAACCTGTGGAATAAAAGTACATGTTGCAAAGCAAACACTTTTTGGTAAAATGTTTTTGCTCTGCAACATGCAGTTTTATTCCACAGGTTTTTGAGGATAAATCTGCCCGGTACGTATATACAATCATTTTGCAGATATTTTACCGTTCTCATATATTTCTAATGTTACTTTGAGGTATCCACTTTATTCAGCATAAGTTCAATCATGCTTAAAATGCACTTGTTAACCCACTTAATGAATTCATTCATTTATCAAATATGTTACCAGGAAAATAGACATTGAGAGTTACTTTTAGTTTTCAAGTATGTCCTGGGCATTGACATGTGTGGCTTCAAAAGCACTGTATTTAGTAATAAAATCAAAAAAATGTAACTCATCACTAATGTGCTCAGGACACAAGTAAAGTCTAGAAAAGAGCACACAAAAGTTGCAGAAAGAGGAAGAAACAGCCTATAGTTATCAGATTGTGATACTACTTCAATGTCACATTTACAGGGATCGCCACCTTGAGGTGTTCCAGCTTATGGCTACGACCAGGGTGTTGGCTGCTGCACGTGCGCCTGGCATCCTGACGGCGCGTGCACAGCTTAAAACCGCGATCTGCGCTCTGTAGCGATGGGAGGCATGGGGGACGTGGTCAAAACTGAGGGGGCGTGGTCATGACAAGGAGCACAGCCAGCAGCTCAAAAAGCACTGCACCAAATGTGAATGTAGCAGCCTCACTCACACATACTACCGTCCTAAATCAGCCAATCACTTCGGTCTGTGGCTGAGCTGCAGGAGATTGCGAAGGGGGGGGCGTGGTGGGTGTGCGGCCAAGATGTCATCCAGTTGGTTTGCCCTCATTGGCTGAACTGCCGAGGGGGCGTGGCCAGCGCTCCGTTGCCAGTTCTGAAGACAATTTTCTTGTCTTCAGAAAATCTGGTCGTGCATCGCAGCGGCAAATTGCGCGCTGGGGTAGCTGGTGGGTCCGACCCCGTTGAAGGGCGGTTCTTGTTCCTGCAGCGCACGCCATAGCACGCGCTGCAGCAGGCACTGGGGACCTAGCCTAATAAATGACAGAAGAGCTACCAAGACCATTTCAATATTTATAAAGGGGAAGGTTACAGCTTGCTGAAATCTGAGCCTGCTTTGTAAGGCTAGGTCCCCGCTGCAGACGGCGGCGCCCGCCTCTCACCAGCCCCTTACCTCCTCCCTACCAGTCCCCGGTGACTCCTCGCTTCCTGGCTCGCTTAAAACTATGACGCGTCAGCCGGCAGGGGATACAACTGGATTGTGTTCCCATGTGGCGACACGTCACATGGTGCGCCAGGGAACCAATCAGAGACTAGATCCGCAGAGAAGGAAAGGGCAAGAGAAATACAGTACAATGATGTGCAGCATTTTGTTGCCATTGCTCAGTTTATTTCAGCCTTATTAATGTAGTGTGCTATATACTTTCTACAGTATATACTTTCTAATTCTTGAATGTGTGTGACAATACTTTTTTTCAGTTATCTGCTATTTATACTTCTAAACATATGGGTGTCTGAAAACGGGGGTTTCAACAAGAACAGCCTGTTAAACAAAGCCTGTGTAATTGGGCTGATATTCTAGGCACAATTCGTGTAATAAAATGTAATATGTGAAGTGGATTGTGTAACAAGCAAAGGCACGAGAAAGAAAATTCTGCTATAAAGACTCTGCTGTTTATATAAACACACACACGCTTGTAACAAAAAATGTGCGACATGGCCGCTCCCCCAACCTCCCCCCCCCCCCCCCCCCGTCATGACAATGCCCATCCGACCCGTTTTGGCCAAGCCCCCCGCGACTAAAAAATATGCCTGCAGATCACGGTGAAGCGCTGTGCACGTGCCGCCAGGATGCCAGGCGCGCGTGCTGACGCGTGCATCGGGAACTTAGGCCAGTAATATAGAGGGTGCGCACCTGTGTGAACGCTCGTGCATGTGACGCACACGTTTTGTGTGTACGGTCCGTGCTGCTGTGAGCGACAGGCCTGGAAGGTACCGTGTGTGTGTGTGTCACTGTGTTTGTGTGTCACAGTGTTTGTGTGTCACTGGGGAAGCTGTGTGTGTGTATGTGAGTTTATATTAATTTTTTTTTTTAAAAGACAGGCTGTGAGAATTAATTATTTATTAATATTGTACACATATACATACACACACACACACACACACACACACACATACATACATTACAGCGACGGTAGCGGCGCAAATACTTACTTTTTCTGAATCTTCCCCCCTATCGGCTGGCTCCACGCTCACTATCATGCGCGGCCCTAGCATACAATGGCTGGCTACCCACAGCCAACTATAAGTGCCGCGCGCACGGCACAGCAAGCGCGCCCACTATATTACGGGCCTTAGCCTAACTTTCTACTGCCACTGTCAATAGCTGTCCGTATCGTATACAAATGGAAGATGTTCATGGAAATGATGCTTGTATCACAATTAGCTTCTCAAACAGATTAATTCTGTATGCCCCAAAGTTGTAACTACATAGATTAGTTGCTTTCCATAGTATGTACAAGAACATACATACAGTATATATATATATATATATATATATATATATATATATATATATATATATATATATATATATATATATATATACACAAGTGCAACATCAATGATATAATATTGATTTGTATTGTTCCTCAAAACAAAGACTTACATGGTGTAAATGTAAGCAAGCATGTTTAAATAGTATATAGCCACTCATTCAAAGACTTCCTCGTCTCTTCTGTTCGCTGGAGTGAATGTGGGGGGTACTAGCACTGCTCCTTGCACACTACTCCCAGGAAACCCTGTGGCGCAGACGACGGATAGCCGACAGGACCAAAAGACCTCTGCAATCACCAATGACCATACTCGTTTCGTGGATGTACCACTTCCTCAGGGGGAGCTTGCCTCAGGGGTGCTTGACTTTTTCCCCCTATATATTAACTCTGCAGAGTGGGAGTGGAGTAACACACTGAGACGAGAAGACCGAAAACCTATGATTATCCCTGTTTGGGACAACGAAAACCCTGACAAAAGAACTGCCTGTTATTGGGTTATACTAAACATTTGATCACTAGTATACACACACACTGTGTCTATCTGCATTTGTATTGCACTATTAAGTCACAATTTATTTATTTGGCTAGCGAGGGCCGCCGATGTGGGCATGGGAGAACCGGGAAAATAGTCCCGGGCCAGGCGGCATTGGGGTTCCCGGCCGGCGCTGGAAGTTGGGCCTATCAGCGCCCAAACTCTGCGTCCAGCTGCCGAGCCTCAGCTGTCCCCAGCTGCTGTGAGCCACTCTCTGCAAGGCTGGGCCTCTCTCCCGCCGGAAGCTGAGAACAACTTCCAGGCGGGCCCAGCTTCCAGCACGCACTGGCTGGAGAGAGGCCCGGCAGCAGAGGGCCGGGGCACAAAAGACCCCAGACACCTCCGAAGGTAGGTGTGTGTGTGTTTTGTATTTTGTGTGTGTGGGATTGTATTGTATTTTGTGTGTGAGGGGGTAAATAAGTGATAGCGAAAGGGGGGGACGTGTGAGAGGAGGGATGGGTGGAGACTGAGTGAGGAAGAGAAAGGGGAAGAGTGAGAGAGAGGGGGGGAAGATAAATACATGGGGATAGGGGGGATAGAGGAGGGGGCTTGCGAGGTCTGAAGGGGGGCTTGCAAGGCCGCCGACATGGGGGTGAGTGCCCCGGCCGAAACTCTAGTCCTGAGCCCCGGGAAATCTGTCTGTGGCCCTGTGGGTAGCACTTTATGGCTAAATGTTTTTGTTTTTTTAGCATACACCATATTTACAGTTTTACATTTGTACATTCTATGCACTTTTTGAGAAGATTAGTTTTCCATGAATGATATTAGTTATACTTTATAGGCACTAATAGCACATTCTGTTTAAAAAAAATTATATATACACACACTGTGTGTATATATATATATATATATATATATATATATATATATATATATATATATATATATATATATATATATATATATAAATAAATATATATACACATATACACATATACACACAGTGGTCGACAAATCACCCAAAAATCTACTCGCCACCTAGGCCCGCCCCCAACCCTGCCCTAGTCCTGCCCACCAGCCCCACCCCTAGACCCGCCCCCCGCCCCGCCCCTAGTCCCACTTCGCTTTAAAAAATTAAATAAATTCCTAGTAAGAACATTCGTTTTTGACATAAGTTTATTTATTGTATTACATTATACTACAATTAGTCCTTGTTTTGTGTGTATGTGTGTGTGTGTGTGTGTGTGTGTGTGTGTGTGTGTGTGTGTGTGTGTGTGTGTGTGTGTGTGTGTGTGTGTGTGTGTCGGATCTGGAAAAAAAAGCCAGATGTGAATGACTAGTTTCCTGCACCCCTTAACCAGTGTCTGGATGCCCCCACTTCACAATATCTAAAGCAGCAATCCAGCCTTGGATCTTACCTGATCTGCAGTCCCTCAATGTCCAGGTACCCTAATTCCCACAATGTTATATGTTTTAGGGGAGGTGTTCCCTACCCCTGTCTTCTGGGTTAGAGAGGATTCCGATGTCTTCCGTGTGAAGCTTGAGTCAGATCTGGAAGAAAACAGTATAGGTTATTTTGGTGTAGGTATAGGGCAGTTAAGATATATAGCGTAAATAAGATATCCAGGTCCAGAGTGTGAGACAAAGAAAGTGTGGGTGAGAGACAGACAGAGAGAGTGTGGGTGAGAGAAAGAGAGAGACACACACACAGAGAGAGAGAGAGAGAGAGAGAGAGAGAGAGACACACACACACACACACACAGAGAGAGAGCGACACACAGAGAGAGCGACACACACACACACACACACAGAGAGAGAGAGAGAGAGAGAGAGCGATACACTGAGAGGGAGAGACACACACACACAGAGAGAGAGAGAGAGCGAGAGAGAGAGAGCGACACACAGAGCGAGAGAGCGAGCGAGAGAGACACACACAGAGAGAGAGCGACACACACACATACACTCTCACTCACATACACTCTCACTCACATACACTCTCACTCACATACACTCACTCACACACACACACTATCACACACACACACACACACACACTATCACACACACACACACTCTCACTCACACACCCTCCTGTGCGCTCGCTCTGCCTCTCCTGCGTCTCTCACCTCCGCGTCACTCCTCCGCTCCCACTGTCCTCTCTGTTCAGGGCCTCTGACATCGCTCGTTGCCTCTCTGCACCCCGGTGTCCGGGCCTCTCCTCGGGGGGAGTTAACGGGTTTGCGGTCCCTGGACCCGCGGCGGGGAGGCGGTACCAGCCAGGTGTCCCCAGGGGCGGCTCCATGTCCCGGTGCCTCGCTTGCTCCTGCTCGCTGTCTGAGGCAGCGGGGACGCGTGCCAGCACGGAGAGAGTGGCCAATCTCCGCGCAGAGCAGGGAGCCCACCAATGACAGCGCGAACCAGGGGAGACAGTGGAAAATCCGCGCAGAGCAGGGGCGGGGACCAGGGGAAGGGAACCCACCAATCATAGCGCGGGGCACGGGCGTGTGGATGCGAGGCTGCGATTGGCTGGGAGTCTGTAGCGGGAGACTTGACACAAGACGCCGGCGGGCAATCAGCGCGGGAGAAACTCAGCGCGAGCGGGGGAATTTAAACAGCAGCACATGCGCTGCTTGGGCCAATCGCTCAGGAGCAATTTCTAGTCGCCCCCGGCGAGTGGAAGCATGGGTTTGTCGAACACTGTATATATATATACATTGTATGCGAGGTGATAATGGTTGAAAGGCAGGGGTGCAGACCTGACTAAGACATGTGAATGTGCTCACAAGTGATATTCTTTATTGGCTATATATATATATATATATATATATATAGTTATAGTTATAGTTATAGATATATATAGATAGATAGATAGATAGATAGATAGATAGATAGATAGATAGATAGATAGATAGATAGATAGATAGCCAATAAAGAATATCACTTGTGAGCACATTCACATGTCTTAGTCAGGTCTGCACCCCTGCCTTTCAACCATTATCACCTCGCATACAATGCTTCCACTGCAGCAAGGGATTCTGGGAAATGACATGCAAATGAGCACACAATGTGTCACCTTTTGCCTGGCATATCCATTCACATGGCTATATGCTAACGGTGGAGGTTTTCTGTCGCCTTTTTCACCCACCATAACTTAAAATGTATATATATATATTATATATATAATATTACTTATGAGCGCATTGACAGGTCTTAGGCAGGTCTGCAACTCCGCTTTTCAAGGGATTCTGGGAAATGACATGCAAATGAGCACACAGTGCCACCTTTTGTCTCAAGACCACATTACATGGTTAAACCCTTAAACCAATGCATGCTGCTTTAAACACAGCGTTTAAACATATGCTACAGTACATGCTATACGGTGGAGGGTTTTTAGTCACCTTTTCACCCACCATAACTTAAATAATATATATATATATATCCTGGAATGGATATTCCAGGCAAAAGGTGACACATTGTGCGCTCACTTGCATGTCATTTCCCAGAATCCCTTGCTGTAGTGGGAGCACTGTATGCGAGGTGATAATGGTTGAAAGGCAGGGTTGCAGACCTGTCGTAAGACTTGTGAATGTGCTCACAAGTGATATTCTTTATTGGATATATGCTAACGGTGGAGGTTTTCTGTCGCCTTTTTCACCCACCATAACTTAAAATGTATCGTATATATATATATATACACATACATGCAAATATGTATGGAATACACATTTGTACCAACATTTCCTGTCTCCCAACATTAAGTGAACTAATGCTTGTTTGTTGATACTTTTCCACTCCCAATTTGCTGATTCACCCAGATATAAGTGATGTTATTGCACTTTGCAACCACTGTTGGGTGTGTTTGTATGCAGATGGGGTGTTGTATTACTTTTACCTTGGGATATTGTGTTGGTATGTACAGTAATTGCAGACCAGGCATCATATACATATAAGAATGCTGTGTTTGTGTATAAATGAAAGGAACGTATCCACAACATATAGGCGCTGTATTTTTGTAAAAACATGCTAGATATCTCTGCTCCACTTATTATGTTTTGTCACTGTCTAAATATAGATTACGTACTTAGGTGTTCATGCTGTGGTCATAGTGTTTTCAGCTCTGTATTGATTGCCTTATTGGTGTGGTAATATAGTCTACAAGTCTTTTTGCAGTATAGTTTGAGTGTGTAAATGCACAAGTCTGCTACATATAGGATGCATTGCAAATTGAGGCTTGTTATCTGGATGTGATGTTGGTGTGTATACTGTACATACACGGTAGATATCTCAGTTTTACTGAAAAAAGTAGCACCTTCAAAATTCACTTCCTCAATTAACCTCACATTCAGTATCTTAATACTACACAACATCTGTATACGAAATCCAGCCTCTATAAGGTTCTTTTTACCGCTCAATAAGTGGCTCTGTAGCTTTACAGCAACGGCAAAGTATTAAAATGAAACAGTGCTTTGTTCGTGTTGTTTTTTCAATTAATGCTGCTTACATATTTCATACCTTTTGATTATACCTGAATGGCAAAAGCAACTGCATGTGTAATGCCTTGTTGGTTTGTCTTGATTTGCCAAAGAATAGAAATGATTTGCTTTGATTCACAGCTTTTCAAAACACAAAATTGCAAGTTTTTATTTTTTTATTTTTTATGAATGAATAAGATTAAAATCATGTAAATGGGCAGTAGACCTAGTAATAATTATTTCTTTATCTTTTTTTTTTTACCAAATGCATTCAGACTTGTTCATGTGTTACATTATGCAATTATCCAAATCATTACATTGCAAGATGCATTGATTATGTCCTTAGCCTGCTGGAGGTAGATTTGCATCCTTTGTGTGAAGCACCAGCCCTCGCTCACTTGGTCCTTTTTTGTAATTGTCTCTGCTTTCCCCTGTTCATTCTGAACAGACACTTAAACCTCTTGTCGTTATGTAGTTCAGAGTAAAATGGTCGTACAATGTTTGCAGAACTCATTAAAGGTTATTGCAACTATGAGTTTTCTTAGATCTGCATCTCTGTTTCCATATGGCAAACAGCAATTATATCAGTCAAGATTGTGGCCCGTATTTAATAAGCAGTCCTATGCCGAACGTAAGGCGTCTTCCAGCTCCTGAAGGTGTCTTATGACAGCAGACTGCTTAGTAATTATGGGCCAGTATGGTTAATATTTTACATTATGGAGATTAAAGCATGGCTTTTCTGGCATATACCAGTTTTGCTTGATTAAAAGGCAATGTTTTTTGTTTTTTTTTAATGAAGTTAAGTTTAAAAGTACATATTCACCTTATTAGCTAGCCCGACCACTTTGCAAGCCACTCAGCAGTCGGATGTATGAGGTAGGAGGGTAAAATGTAGAAACCTCCACCGTCGGGGCACGAAGCAGCCATGTTGCTTGTGGCAGGATGGTCAAACCGAACGATAGTGTGTGTGTGTGTGTGTGTGTGTGTGTGTGTGTGTGTGTGTGTGTGTGTGTGTGTGTGTGTGTGTGTGTGTGTGTGTGTGTGTGTGTGTGAAAACTGATTTCTTTCCAGCTGCTTCTATAATAAAGTCGCCCTATAATCGAGCAAATACAGTATTTAAAGTCATAACTTTAATAATTAAGTCATAAAGATACTGTAACGTTAGTGCACAAAAAACATGCTTTCCTAAACAAATTGAATCATTTTTAGGGGCTTATCCTACATTTGCCAGAGCAGCAGATCGAGCCATTTTTGGCCAAAATTCAAATGGGGAATATCGTCCGAAAATGGCCTGATTAATCACTTCAGTTGTTGTAGAATAAGCCCCTTAAAATGAAAATGTCATTCTTTGTTTCTTTGTATTGTTTCCTTTACACTAGTCCATTCTGAAAAAGGGAATGGGAAGGCTAAAGCTATATCTGTTTCATATACAGCGACATTAAACAGAAGAGACGATATAAAGGATATGAAAGCCCCTCCAAGATTCAGCTCACAATATTAACACACTAACACTGAAAAGTTATTTAAAATGCTTATAGTTGTCAGATTAATTGACATCAATTACCAAGATGTAATGCCTCAAACATGTCACAGCCATTGGTTCACTTTGATGCTAAGAAGAACTTCACCATTAAGCATTGTCAATAGAAGCAGCAATGTTGCTTCAAAGCTACATTACTTGTTCAGAACCCCCCTCTGCAAAAATATGTTGCTTTAACTTGCACATTTCCAATTTCTTCTACTAGGACATCTTGGTTTCTTGACATGAATTGGATAATTTAGCAGGAACGTAATAAGGCCTGCAAAAAAAGCCCCAAACCAAAATAATGGTGACCCCACCCCAGTAATTGAAGCCGTTAACTAGTAATGCCGCCTCTAATGCTTTCAAGCCCTTTCAAACACCAACCGGGAATCACGTGAATAGGACTCCCCTACATCTTACTCTGCAGTCCTTTCAAGGATATGCAGTAACCAATTGCAATGACATGTTTAAGCTATTAAGTTCTGTGACTGATGCCTCTAAACAGTGGTTTTGGTAGAATTTTTCAACGTTGTTTCATTTCCTTTTAGCTCCACCCTTCAAAGTGAGATGGTTGTTTGTTGAGTAGGACTTGACCTTTCTGTTTTCACTTCCTGTTTTGTTCCACCTCCTGTGGAACGACCCCATGTGGACGAGAGATGTTCAAATGTCTCGGCGTTCGGTGTGTTTTAGACTCTTGGCAAAAATGTTTTCCAAGGCTTAGACTGTTTAGTTATTAGCGTATTTCAAACATTCGGCAATACATCTGCCGAAATCAACAGCATTCGCCAGGAATTTCTCTCTCCAAAATGGAAATTAGTTTTTTTGAGAAAACCATCGAATATTGAATATTTGTGAAAGCTAACGATTTTTTAAAATATATTTTGGCAAGCGCCAAATGTTTTGCACGTCTCTTCTGGGGAACAAAACATCAAGCTATGTATATAATATAAATGATTATTAATCTCTATTGTTTGAGTGTTGGTCAGTTAATGCCTGCCTGGGCTGACATACTTTATAACTACTTTGTCTTTCTGACTGCACCAAAGTCACCCGGCACCAACTTTTCTCCTTTCTGGCAATGATATGCCAAGGACAGAGGAGTTAACTGTTATGAATTCTGCTTTTCAGGCCTCCACTGAATAGCAAAGGTTTTTTTAATTCACAAAGAAACAACAAAGAGGGCAAACACAATGGCTACGTTTTTACAAAATGTTTTGCATTTATATTTTCCATACGTTGAAAAATATTTTAGGGCACGAAGTTAACAGAGGTATTCAGTGAACTGCAACATAATCATTGTTATGGTGAGGAAGGACATCATTTGTAAACCCCAAACATGGACGGTTGCAACAAGAGATTACCTGACAATGAATGCAGTGGCTGGAGGAGTTATGTCTTTAATGCAACCATTGATTTAATACCAGGTTATGTCAAGTTATGTCAAGTATAGGGAATTCTAGTATTATAGACTTTGTATGTATGGATAGATAGATAGATAGATAGATAGATAGATAGATAGATAGATAGATAGATAGATAGATAGATAGATAGATCTGTACCGTGTTAGCCAAGCTTAATAATCAAAAATGAATAGACAATACCGTTCTGTGGCTAACTAAATGCTTTTATTTGTGCGAGCTTTCGAGATACACTGATCTCTTCTTCCGGCGGTGTTACAATGAATGAAGCCAAAAAAGGTATTTTAGTTTAAAACAGTGCATACTGGAAAGTGATCTGTGATTGATGCTTATCCCTTCCCCCTGTGCAGTATGCGTTTTATGACTTGAGGTGTTAAATGGTCCCTGAATGTAAGTGATGTGTGTGTATGTAAATATAAATTTGTAAAGCGCCTACAGAGTATACAACACTTTGCAAAAGGTGTGTGTGTAGTGGACGTGTATATAGTGGTGTGGGTAGGTGTAGAAATGTAAGAGGGTGTAGCATTACTAAAAGTGTGTGTAGATACTATGTGATCCCTATTGGTCTATAGGGATGGAATTACATTGTGTATATGTATGTGCAGGAGACAGCTGTGTGTGCATTCATATTGCGGAGTTTGTATAGACATGGCCTTTAGCACTCATGGGAATAGCGTTCACATGTGTCAGAACTGACTCATGAAAATTCGGTCTCGGTTTAGGCCACCGCTAAGTGTCCTGAAAAGTTGCATAAATTTGTATTCATGCAAGCGTCTCTCTTTCGGTGTTCTAAGATTACCTTTGAGTATGGCCACCTTCAGATCGTTCATTTTATGGCCAGAGTCAGGGAAATGTTCGCCGACAGGACTGTCTCTTGTTCCATGTGTGATGCTGTGGCGATGCAGATTCATTCTCTTGTTTAGCCCATGTCCCATCTCACCTATGTAGTAGCAGCCCCCTGGGCATTTCATGCACATGATGAGGTACACAACATTGCTGGAGGAACAGGTGAACCTTCCTCTGATTTTGTACTCCAGATTCCAGTGTGGTATGTGTATTGTGCCTGCTGTGTGGAGCATTGCGCATCCCTGTAGACCAATAGGGACCACATAGTATCTACACACACTTATTGTAATGCAACACCCTCTTACATTTCTACACCTACCCACACCACTATATACACGTCCACTCCCCACACACCTTTTGTAAAGCGCTGTATACTCTGTGGGCGCTTTACAAATTTATATTTACATACACACACACACACACACATCACTTACATTCAGGGACCATTTAACACCTCAAATCATAAAACGCATACTGCACAGGGGGAAGGGATAAGCTTCAATCACAGATCACATTAGAGTATGCACTGTTTTAAAGTAAAAAAACTTTTTTAGCTTAATTCATTGTAACATCGCCGGAAGAAGAGATCAGTGTATCTCAAAAGCTCGCACAAATAAAAGCATTTTGTTAGCCACAGAACGGTATCGTCTATTCGTTTTTGATTTTATATATATACTAGCTGATATACCGGGCGTGGAAGGGCAGGGGGCATGGAGTGGAAGGGCGGGGGGGAGGGGTGTCGAAGGGCGGGGGGGGCCAAGGGGCGTAGAAGGGTGGGGAGGGCAGGGGGCAAAGGGCAGGGATGGGCGGGGGGGCAAAGGGCAGGGAGGGGCGGGGGGGGCAAAGGGCAGGGAGGGGCGGGGAGGTGGGGGCAGGGGGGGTTGCAGGGAGGGGTGGGTTGGGCAGGGAGGGGCAGGGAGGGGAGCGATGGGTGGGGCAAAGGGCAGGGAGGGGAGGGGCGGGGCAAAGGGCAGGGAGGGGAAAAGGGCAAAGGGCTGGGGGGGCAAAGGGCTAGGGGGGTAGGGGGCAAAGGGCTGGGGGGGCAGGTGGAGGGTGGCAGGGGACAAAGTGCAGGGGGAGGGAGGGCAGAAGGGCAGGAGAGCAGGGGGCAAAGGGCAGGGGGCAAAGGGCAAGGGGAGGGAGGGCAGGGGGCAAAGGGCAGGGGGAGGGAGGGCAGCGGGCAAGGGGAGGGAGGGCAGAGGGCAGGGGGAGGGAGGGCAGGGGGCAAAGGGCAGGGGGAGGGATGGCAGGGGGCAAAGGACAGGGGGAGGGAGGGCAGGGGGCAAAGGGCAGGGGGAGGGAGGGCAGGGGGCAAAGGGCAGGGGTGCAGGGGGCAAGGGGCAGGGAGGGTAGGGGGGGACAGGGAGGGTAGGGGGGGCAGGGAGGGGGCAAAGGGCAGGGTGAGTCTTGGACGCGTTTTATAACCCATTCCCCTGTGTTTACTCACCTTGCACACGGCCGCGCTCCTGTTCCTACGGGTACCGGCCGCCGCCCTCCTCCACCTCGGGCTCCTCCGCGGAGAGGCTGAGACGCTCCGGTGAGGAGGTGCTGTGCCTCTCGCGGGGAGAGGCGGAGACAGCCGGAGGAGAGGCAGAGACAGCCGGAGGAGTGGCCTCTGGGACGGGGAGCGGCCTGTGTGAGGGGAGAGCCGCAGAGAGCGTGCTCTGTGTGTGTGGGGGGGGGATAAGCGGGCGGGGGGTGTGAGCGGGGGGAGAGGGGGGGGAGCGGGCGGGGGGGGAGAGCAGGGGGGTGAGTGGGTGGGGTGTGAGGGAGAGTGCCGGGTGAGGGAGTGGCCTATGGGTGGTGAGAGCCGTGGGGAGCGCTCTCGGGGATGGTCAGCTGGGGAAGCGGCCTATGTGAGGGGAGAGCCGCAAAGAGAGCGTGGGGGAGGGAGGTGGGGGGCTGCCTCAAGCCAATGAGAGGTGTGCGGGGGCGGGCAAAGGGAGCAATCTCATTGGCCTGGCCCAAGGTCCAATGGGATTGCCGCTAGGGACACAGGGAGGGACACAGGGAGACACATACAGACATAGAAACATATGATGCTTTCACAAATATATAGTAAGATATATATACTAGATTATTATTCTGCTGGGGATTTCTTGGCAATGAACATCTCTGAATTTCAACCAATGAGAGCTTGCTTTCAATGGTTCGAAAGTTTAAGCCTCTTATTGTTTTTATAAGCAATAATATTGATTGGAACTGAAATGATAATATACTGTAATAATATAATAATGAATGGGAACTGGTTTTGCTGCTGCTTTCTGTGGTGTTCTGGCTCAAAACTTATGTATGTTCATTTTATTTATAGAGACATTGGTGCCCATGGACAGAGTGGAGGATATAAATGAAGCATTTGTTGACCTTTCTTTGAGACCTCAAGGGGATGAGCAGTTTGGAGAAAGTCTTCCCACCACAGGCTCAAAAACTGGTTGTTCCTCTCAAAAAAGCCCAGCCAGCAGGTGAGACATACTGCAAAGGAAAAGAAAAAAAGAGACAACAACATCAAATGTTAACAAACATGATTAAAAAGCTTAAATAAGGTAAACCCCTTTCCTTATGCCTACGGGAAACCGCGGGCGACTACGCGTGCTGCTAATACCTGTACGCTCACAGGAGGCCTGAGCCTCCGCTTCTGGGAGCCTGGTGTGAGCTATCTCTCTTAGTGCAGCGCCTCCACCTATAAGGGATCCCAGCGTTGGTGGGATGACTCCTCTTAGGTACCAATACAAACAGTAATAACAATACCACACCATATATATATATATATGTGTGTGTATATATATATATATATATATATATATAACTCTGGGCCTCTGACATAAATCCCCTCACCCCTTATCCAGGCACGATCCACGGTGAAGTTCCAGCCGGAGGGGTCCACCTTTCTACTGCCACGTGCAGCCTGGTCCCAGGCCGCAGTCCGCCGTGTGGACGTCTGTCCACCGGCACGGTAGTATAGCTGGGGTTCTAATGGGAGGGTCGCTATCTGGGGCCTTCCCTATGACAGTCCACTTCTTTGGAGGGATTGGGGCCTTGGGGCAGAGTTCTGGCCTAGTCTAGGGGCGTACTTGCTCCCTGGGCGCATACGTCCTCTCTGACGGCTTCTGCAAGACTCCTGCATGTTACCTGTCCCGCGGACGATATCAGGAGTCTCTTTAATGGCCGCTTGCTTGATTAGTTAAAGCGGCTCATGTGACACATCCACGGCTTCTGGGAAATGTAGTCCTGAATGCCAAGATGGCCACCGCCACTCTTCCTGATCGCGCGTAGCTCTGCCAGCTAAACAGCTGATCAGTCCTGTGCACCGAAGGCAAAGTAGAGGCCTCTGCTACATAAGGAAAGGGGAGGGAAGAGGAAGACAAACGTTGCGCCTTTGCTTAGTATTCTATAATAAGAACTTTATATTTGTAAAGATGTAAAGCAACCAACCTCGCACTGATGAGACCTAAAAGGTCGAAATATATGTCTGTGAGTAGGTTTACTAGCTATGCACGTCTTTAACCCCGGCTGTGCTGAAAAGCTGTGTAATGCGGCAGACATACACTTATAGGGTCCATGTTAAAATGGATAAGAAGCAAAGAGTGACACATTGTGCTCATTTGCATGTCATTACCCAGAATCCCTGGCTGCAGTGGAAGCACCGTTTGCTAAGCGATAATGCGGAAAGACAGTGTTGCAGACTTGTCTGAAACATGCACATGTACCACAAGTGGTCTTTTTATTTCCTGTTAAGATGTTGGAAAATAGTTTTAACAAATACATTTTTTGAAAGTGTGAATAAAAAAAAAATGATGTCCGTGTTATAAGAGTGTAAAGACTTCAACATTCAGTCCAGGTTTTCAAAATGTCTCTAACACATTCTTGCCAATTAGCCTAACCTTACTTATCACTGAGGCAAGTTGCTTAGATATGTACTGCCCTAAACACCAGCATGTTGCTGGCTCTTCAAGGACTGAGCTTGAGCAGCCTACTTCGCTTGAAAATGTGGCTTCTAGCTGTCCATCAACCAAACCATGCAATGATAAAATACAGGTTAACAGAACTGATATCCGTACTTACAATGCAGTTAAAACAAACAACAACCAATATTATGGGCGTTGCTTCAGCACAAACAGGTGTTAAAACAATGTTCATTAATGTTTAATTAATACCATTGATGTGCACATTTTTTACGAAACATGATATTATTATGAATCCACAGCCTTACCAAATGTCAGTTTTAATATACACTGCAGCTCCAGTACATTCTCTGTTTCTAGTTAAGGAACAGTATTATCTTTTGTATTGGAAGAGTTGTACACAGTGTTTACCTTGATAGAGTTCTATTTCACACTGTGGCATACGCATTCCCTTCCGGGTGCATCTTAAAGCGGCAATCCAAGCTGTTTTTTCCCCCCCATGTTTTACAGGATTGAAGCAGGGGTCTCCAGAGCTGAACACCTTTAATTTCAGCTCTGGTGACCCCCGGCTTCAGAGATACCTACCTCTGAAGGAGGTGCCGGTATCTCTCTGCAGTCTTCTGCAGTTTAAAGCCCCCGGTCACATGGGCCAATAGGAAGCTGCACTGGGTGATGTCACGACTTCCTATTGGCCCGCTGGTCGTGGGAACTATGAAAATCCGCCATAATGTGAACCCTGGATGTGAGCCAGAATTGCTACCGACACCCCCTACGGAGGTAAGTACCTCTGGAAGCAGAGGTCACCAGAGCTGAAATTAATGGGGTTCAGCTCCGGAGACTACCCTGCTTCAACCCTGTATAAAAAATTAAATTAAAAACAAAAGCTTGGATTGCCGCTTTAAAGCAGCAATCGGTGACTATTTATTTTTACATTGTTTGAACAATGGGCCTTCTGATTCAGTATTACAAATTGTCTTTCACTCTACCCATTTCAGGATATATTAACCTCAAGACATATGAGCACTTTGGGGAGTTTAAAATAAACACCAAAAGGAAGTCACCTAAGAGACAATTTGTATATGTCACTGTTCCTAATTGGCTCAGAGACAGGAAGTTGCTGACTAGCCACCTTGCAAGAGGGCAAGTGCCATATTCTAAACATAGAAAATGTCTCTGGAACGTATTTGTCTCCAGTTGTAGGAGTGGGAGATCCCGTAGCTCAGAACAACCCTCCCTATGCCATGGGTGGAGTCACTAGGAGAGAACACTGCTTTAAACGATAGTACTCCTACAAAGAAACAGCTCACAACAATAGAAACCTCTTGTGGTTCCTGATTCATCCACTCCCCCTCCACAATTTTCTGGGGAAGATCTCACTTAACAGTCCATTGTTTATAGCTCAGTACTGATTTATGCTATTACTAAGCAGTTATCAGGGGCTGAAGGAGTGTCTCAGTGAGTAGGAACTGGCTCTGAAAAAAATAACACTGACTTTGAACCAAGGGAGCCCGGTACAAACCCCATTGTACGCTCCCTGTGACATTGGGCAAGTCACTTTGTCCCCCTGTGCCTCAAGCGCCAAACATAGATTACATTTTCGTCGGAGAAGTGGCTGTGTCTGTAACTCTTTACGTACAGTGCTTTGAGCCCCTTTGGGAGAAAAGTGCTACACGAATTACAGTTGTTACTGTACCTATGTAATATTTTTATGCATACAGTAAAAGGTATCTTTTTATATTGCAATGCTGATATATCCGGCCAATAGGAACTGAATTTTCCAGGTACCAAAGTTTGCACAGATGCTATACAGAAGGCTATGAATAATGTGACATATTTATCTCATTCATAAGTTATTACCTGATTAATGTCATTTTAGACAGGTCATCTGAATTGGACTGACAATAGATATAATATCTACATAGAACCAGTTTTATTTTTGTGCGGGTCTCACAGGAACGGAGTTGGCATACTTTATTTTTTAAAAACCCCTTTAGTGCCCAACAGGTGCCCTTATGACATACGCTGTACGTCATTGCCTATTTGCACATTTTCTAGTCTCCCTTCCCCTTCACTTCCGGTACAGCGACCGGATCCCGTGATCACTCCATAGAGCGGGGGTCACATGATCCATCAGTGCCGGATGGTCTGTGGCCATGAAAGTGTCAGGACCGTCTGGCACTGAAATGGTTAAGGATCAATAGAAACTCCATGTGGTGGTTATGAAATAAATAGAAATCGTGCTGACATCAGTATCCAATACTGACCAGGGAGGAATCCATTCTTCTGCTGTCCTTGTTTATTCCAAGCTAGATTACGTCTAGTAGTTACAATGTAGTCAACATTTTGTTTGTCTTGGGTTCCAGTTCCTCTCTTTTGTTGCTAAAACATCACAATGCAGAGCAGACCAGTACTGTATTGTAAATGGATATAGGCATTGTAAAGGCCCAGATTGACTAAACATTGGTAAGCCTTATTAAATCTAAATTAACCTTTAAGGTTAATGAGCTTTATGGTGGGCTAAGACTTGCCACCCCTCTAGTAAATCTAACTGCACACTGTCACTGGATTCTGCGAGCTACACAGGTAGTGCTCTTTTGTTGAATGTCTCTACCTTTCTGTGAGCTCTGAAAGAGTTAATTGTATCCAGATCTCAAATGAGTACTGTAATTAGCTTTGACACAAGAGCTGATGTTGACTGGGATGTAAGATGGAAAATATGATGCAGCAAACATCAAACGGCAGTACTATGAAATAGCAATGACAGCTCCATGTCATAGCTCATACATGATTGCTATGACCAAGCATACAATCTTTTGAAAGAACCTTTTTATTCCCAATACGTAAGGTAATTGAAACAATAGCAATATTTTAAGTTAAAAGGTGGGGGGGGGGATAGAAAGGAAGCTTTAGGGAGCTAAATGCTATTGCTACAAGTAGGTACTCGAATCTCAAAGAATTGTGAAATCAAACAGTTTATTTTGTTGTCTGCATCGAGAATGGGTTTTTTTCTGTTGTATTTATGCTGTGCTAGACATTGGGCTGCGTGTATGTTAAACAGCAGTTGACAATCTGGACCTTTGGTTTGTTGTAGGGAAAACATAGAAGGTTTGAATTTATTTTAGTGTCCTTCATAAATGACCACAAAGTATTCAGTGTTTATTTTAGGTTTTTTTTTTAACACAAAACAGCTCAATATTATCTGCCGACAGAATACTTCTTACATCCATGGACTGCCAGTCTGCTGTCCTATCACTAGATATTGTACTCTTTATTGCCATTGTTTTTGGTTTTCTGTGAGGAATCATGTTGAGATCTCTCTTTGAACCAACATGAGTTATAGATTTTGCTTTACCTGAGCCTTAATGACCACACAATCCCTTGTTCAGATTGTTCATGCGAAATCTTTTAAATGAATGGAAATAATCCTATATCCCTATAACTTCATTGCTCCTCCTTGTGTGTATGTTTTATTTTTAGGGATATTATATTAACATATCTTATTATGTGCACAAAAGTGGAGAGGAAAGGTCCCTAATAGATTGCTTTGCCTGCACTGCCAGTCAGGTTATGATATTTGCTGAACTCAGTAACAGTTGTGGTAACTTAGTATTGTCTTCGGTTTGGGAGAACCTAACTTAAACCCCAGAATTTGCTACTTATGCCCCAAGGGTTCTTACTTTCTGGTTTTGTTTTGGGTTTTTTTTCAAACAATTTTTTTCCAGTTATATTCAGGGTGGAGGGTGGGTACAGAACAAAAAAAAAGGGGAAAACGTGGAAGGGGGAACAATAAAACCAACATAATTAGATCAACCATACAGAACAGAAATAATAATAATAATACTAACAGTAGAAATGATATTTAACAGTACTAATAACAAAATATGGTTGGGAAGAGACACTAGTGGTAGTAATCCTAGTAATTTTTCTGCAAAAATTTGTTTATATTTGTATATTTTGTATTGTCGATCTATCTTCTGGAAAGGCCCTTATCCAAGGATTCCAGACCTTTACACATTTTTCCGTAGACTAGTTCATTAATGCCGAGAGTTTTTCCATTTCTGGAACATGTCGAACTTTTTGTTACCTTCTGTTTTTATGCTTCCTGCTAATTTTGCCTGTAAGGGTTTGCTTACAGCAGTGGATACCCTGTACAGGCATACCCCGCATTAACGTACGCAATGCGTCTAGAGCCTGTATGTAAAGTGAAAATGCACTTAACGTGAAGCACTACCTTTTCCCCACTTATCGATGCTTCGGTACAGGTAGGGAGCTGGTATTGCTGTTCAGGACGTGCTGACAGGCGCATGCGCAAGCTGCCGTTTGCCTATTGGACGAGGGGAATCAGCGCGTCACTACTACGGCGGTCTGTAGGGCAAAATAAGTGTCCGTACTCGCGAAGCGAGCGTACGGACACAGTATGGGGCTATTGAAAATATGTCCTTACTCGCGAGTGTCCTTAAAGTGAGTGTCCTTAAACCGGGGTATGCCTGTATACATTTCATAGCATAAGTAGAAAGGTGAGTGCTTTACAAATGCAATGGTAACAGTAGGACATGGAAGCCCTTGTTTGCGTTTTAGGAGCGCCTAGCAAATTATCTTCAGTGGTTGTTATTATCATACAACATTTAAAAAATAACAAAATAAGTAGAACAAAAATGTCACTTACCTCACATATAAATTCTGGATCTTCTCGTAATAAATAACCTGTATGCTTATCTTCCACCTACCAAACTAGCAACCTTGCAAAATCCCACTTAATGGTGGTAATGAAGCTGTTAAAAACAGATTACAACCAATCCATGGTCATATATGGACATGACGGCACGTATCACGGTCTGCCTGTAAGGGGAAGGCTAATGGCGGAGTTCCAGGATGCCAGGTCTGGATGAAAAAGCTTCCCACCGCTGCTATATTAGCATGTTTCTATAGGAGAACTAGATGAGTACTCTATCAATCTTCACCACTCTTACCCGTTACCCAAAATATCCCAATTCTCCACCATTGTTGACTATGCAAAAAATATTATTTTTTCAATTCATATTGAGAATTTAAAACAAAGTCGCAGGAACATTGTTACTTATAGTGCTGGCGACGGCAATGCGTCCAATGACATCACCCTTCGCCGTCGCCACCAGCGAAAGTTATAATTTGATTTTCAGCGACTGTCGCCAGCGACGTCACAAAGGGGGAGGGCCGCAGTCTCTGATTTAGAGTCAGTCACATGTGGCGACTGTCTCTAAAAAATCAAATAGACCCGGCTTCAAAATTTTGGGTGGCGACGTCGCCGTCGCGCTTACTATAAGCGCTTGTGACGGAGTCAATGTATTTGATTCCGAGCGACGTCGCCATCGCAAGGCACTATAAGCGCAACCTTACTGGTAGCAGTATATACTTTGGGAGTCAGTGTATTTAGCAGTTGGTACCCTCTTAAGAACAAACCGAACAGACAAAGTTTTAAATACATTTTAGCAACATTTATTTTATTTTTTTTTCATTGAGCAATAGGACACTTATATTCTCAAGACACTGCTTTGGCTTTTAATTTAAGTGAAATAAAAGTTATGTTTTATTAGTTTCTTGTGGTTTACAAATGAGTTCAATTTTTAATAAAAATGTAAATGGGGATTAGATCCTACCTTATTTGGATTCCTTCTTTATTTGTCTTGTAGATATATATATATATGTGTATATATATATATATATATATATATATATATATATATATATATATGTGTATATATATATATATATATATATATATATATATATATATATATATATTTGGATTTGGATTCCTTCTTTATTTGTCTTGTAGAAATATATATATATATATATATATATATATATATATTTATTTATTTATATATATATATATATATCCTACCTTAAAATTAAGAGAAAAATAAGTACCTAATACCATAACACTTAAGATGCTTATACTTAAGACATATAATTTATTCGACAAATTTAACTAAACATATAAAGTTATAAAATATAATCTAAAACTCAATTTTAACATTCCAATGGCCATTAGTGAATGCACCTATACAATTCTTGCCTTGAAATCGAATATCTAAAGTGCAAATCTCATATTAATGTAAATTGGACATAAAGATTATTTTGTCTATAATCCAAATAATATAGCGATATATAATAGATATATTTGTCTTCCTCTGCAGGGATACATTGCTCCAATGTTCGTAGACTTCTCTAGAATGCTGGGATTTCTACTGATCAGTATTATTCATTCATGTACAAAAGTCTCATACTGTAACGCTCGGCCTGCCCACAAGCCAGACGAGAACCCGAGACTGAGGTGGAAAGGAGTAAAACCACACACCTAGCAGTAAACGGGGGCACGGCCGGAGTGTGGAAGTAGCGTAGATGGTCCAGGTAACTAGAATAGAATGGGTACCGTACTTGCCAACTCCAGCGTAGAAAGGTAAAGTCCGTAAGCCAATGGTCGTGGGATGGAGAGAGCAGCGTAATAGAGTGTCCGTAAGCCTGGGTCGTGGAGTGGAGAGAGCAGCGTAGTAGAGTGTCCGTAAGCCTGGGTCGTGGAGTGGAGAGAGCAGCGTAGTAGAGTGTCCGTAAGCCGTGTCCAAGGGATATAGAAGTCTGCAGAGTAGTAAAGTCCAAAGCCAAATCCAAGGGTTCTAGAGAGCAGCGTAGTAGAAGTCCAAAGCCAAAGGTCGATATCCAGGGAGGTCAGCAGTAAATCCAGGGACAGGAATAGGAACTGAAAGACAAAAGGGGCCAGGCAACGGAAACGGTCCCAGCCCCCTATTTAGTCTCCCCTCACCGGAAATGGTGAGGGGAGACTAAATAGGGGTCTGGGACCAATCGGAGCAAGGGGAGGGACGGAGGAGCGGCCCGAGGGAAGACCTGATAGGGGAGAGATGCCTGGGCAGCGCAAAGGGAGGAGCGGAGGGACGGCCCGGGGAAGGGCCTGTCAGAGCAAAGGGTGTCAGAGCAAAGGGAGGAGCGGAGGGACGGCCCAGGGAAGGGCCTGGTAGGAGAGAAGGGCCTGGGGGTGGACCTGACGGAGCATGGGCAGGGAAGCGCGTGATGCACGCGCCGCGTCAGAGGAGGCGGAGTCAGGCGCCCGGCCCCAGCAAATTGAAGCCTGGGTCCGCGCGCGCCCGTAGGGGTGACGCGCGGGACACGGAAGTGTGGGAGCAGCCGTGGAGGGGGCCGCACGGAGTGAGGCACGCCGCTGGGGAGCCTGAGCAGCACGGAACAAAGGTAAGGAGGCGCTGGAAGCGGGTGTACCCGCAGCGCGGATCCTTACACATACATCCTGGATGTTTTTTCTTAATGTTCCTTCATATTAACGTGGTGAATAACAAAAGAATTGTGTGTAAAAATCAGGACTATTATCAGGGGATTGTAACGTTATGATGGCATCTCCGCTTCTCTAGCACTTTCCAGAGATGGTCCAGGTCATCGAGGTAATGTGGACACATTTTTCATTTTGTATTTTTATATATACAGGTATATATATATATATTTATATATACAGGTATATATATATATATATATATATATATATATATATATATATATATATATTTAGGATATATACAGTCATGTGAAAAAGAAAGTACACCCTCTTTGAGTTCCATGGTTTTACATATCAGGACATAATAACAATCATCTGTTCCTTAGCAGGTCTAAAAATTAGGTAAATACAACCTCAGATGAACAACAACACATAACATATTACACCGTGTCTTGATTTATTTAACAAAAATAAAGCCAAAATGGAGAAGCTATGTGTGAAAAACTAAGTACACCCTTACTGCTTCCATAGGAATTAAGATGCTAAGTAGCAGACAGATGCTGCTAATCAAATGCCCTTGTTTAATTGATCATCAGCAAGTGTGACCACCTCTATAAAAGCTGAAGTTTTAGCAGTTTGCTGGTCTGGAGCATTTAGGTGTGTGTTAACACAATGCCAAGGAGGAAAGACGTCAGCAATGATCTTAGAGAAGCAATTGTTTCTGCCCATCAATCTGGGAAGGGTTATAAGGCCATTTCTAAACAATTTAAAGTCCATCATTCTACAGTGAGAAAGATTATTCAAAAGTGGAAAACATTCAAGACAGTTGCCAATCTTCCCAGGAGTGGACATCCCAGCAAATTCACCCTAAGGTCAGACCGTGCAATGCTCAGAGAAATTGCAAAACACCCAAGAGTTAGATCTCAGACTCTACAGGCCTCAGTTAGCATGTTAAATGTTAAAGTTCAATGACAGTACAATTAGAAAAAGACTGAACACGTATGATTTGTTTGGAAAGGTTGCCAGGAGAAAGCCTCTTCTCTCTAAAAAGAACATGGCAGCACGGCTTAGGTTTGCAAAGTTGCATCTGAACAAACCACAAGACTTCTGGAACAATATCCTTTGGACAGACAAGACCAAAGTGGAGATGTTTGGCCATAATGCACAGGGCCACGTTTGGTGAAAACCAAAACACAGCATATCAGCACAAACACCTCATACCAACTGTCAGGCACGGTGGTGGAGAGGTGATGATTTGGGCTTGTTCTGCAGTCACAGGACCTGGGAACCTTGCAGTAATTGAGTCGACCATGAACTCCTCTGTTTACCAAAGTATTCTAGAGTCAAATGTGAGGCCATCTGTCTGACAGCTAAAGCTTGGCCGAAATTGGGTCATGCAACAGGACAATGATCCCAAGCACACCAGCAGATCTACAACAGAATGGCTGAAAAATAAAAGAATCAAGGTGTTGCAATGGCCCAGTCAAAGTCCAGACCTCAACCTGATTGAAATGCTGTGGCTGGACCTTAAGAGAGCTGTGCATAAACAAATGCCCACAACCCTCAATGAACTGAAGCAATGTTGTAAAGAAGAGTGCGCCAAAATTCCTCCAAAACGATGTGAGAGACTGATAAAGTCATACAGAAAACGATTACTTCAAGTTATTGCTGCTAAAGGTGGTTCTACAAGCTATTGAATCATAAGGTGTACTTGGTTTTTCACACATGGCTTCTCCATTTTGGCTTTATTTTTGTTAAATAAATCATGACACGGTGTAATATGTCATGTGTTGTTGTTCATCTGAGGTTGTATTTACCTAATTTTAAGACCTACTAAGGAACAGATGATTGTTATTATGTCCTGATATGTAAAACCATGGAATTCAAAGAGGGTGTACTTTCTTTTTCACGACTGTATATATCCTAAATATATATTTTTTTAAATACAAAATGAAAAATGTGTTCACTGTGTTAAATATATATGTGTTAAATATATATATATATATATATATATATATATATATATATATACATATATATATATATATATATATATAAAAGTATACATTACCGCATAGCAGCAAAAAGGGAGACAGCACTCAGGTGAATGAAAATAAATGTATTAAATACAGCACATAACTCCAACGTTTCGATCCCACAGGGGGATCTTCCTCAGGGTGGTGCAAAAAGAAAGGTGGGGACCCACTCAGCCTCCTCGTAATAGTCATATATGGGGATGCAGGGTTTCATTTATTCGCTTTTATATTTATTTATATATATATTATATTATATATATATATATATATATATATATATATATATATATATATATATATATATATATATATACACACTTAGTTAAGTTATGGTGGGTAAAAAAAGTGACAAAAACCCTCCACAGCAAAGCATATAGCAAATGGAAATATTACTGTATGCTCATTTGCATGTCTTAGACAGGTCTGCAACGCCGCCTTTCACCATTATCACCCAGCAAACAGCACTTCCACTGCAGCAAGGGATTCTGGGAAATGACATTCAAATGAGCACACAGTGTCACCTTTTGCTTCAAAACCATTTTTAACATGGTTTCCTATAGGCTTTTTTATATATATATATATATATATATATATATATATATATATATATATATATCCACATATATATATATATATATATATCCACATATATGGTTACAATCCATTTTTGTAAACTTGTTCTTTATTTGAATGTTCTGTAAGAAAAGTGGGGGATGGGATACAGTACAATCCATTTTTAACCATTTAATTACTACCATCAAGTGATGGTTTTCCGAAGTTATCATACATCTAATTTACTGAGAGAAGCAAGGGAAGGCCACTTTGCAGGTCTGTTTTTAAATACTGCCATATGGGCGGTAATTAATAAGCCGTGCTTATTTTGAAAATTAAAACTGGAAGTGGAAACAGTGCATAATAACTTACAAAAAAGCTGATAGTTAAAAATCGTACTGTTTATTAATTTTTTTAAACAATTGATCACTGATATTCCTTTACTTGAGACACAGAGGACAAACAAGGCGTCTGGCATATAGTCTGCATAAAACATCTGATGTATAATTTTGGATTTGTTGAGCCAAAACAAACTGTCTTTGCTGACAGGGAAGCTTGACAATTATTTTACGTTAATCTAACTTGGCCCAACCCATACTGACCTTGTTTACTCATCTCAGAGTCTTTTAGTGCATATTAACTTGGCACAGAAATGGGACATGTGGCATCTGTGTAGAAGGCCTCCGTATCCGAAGCTAAGATAAGTGTAATGCTTTGCATTGAGCTTTTAAGAAGATTTCTTTGCATTACACAGGAGTGGTTAACCCTCCCAGTGCCAGAGGAGACAGAAACTCATTGTACTTCCAGGGTTTGCTGACCTCGCTGGCCCTGTATGGCTTAGTCTTTTTTTTAATCCTTACCTAGCTCATTGTATATGCTGTGTATAAATGTAAAAGTGGAAATGGCATCTTGTGAGCCTTGGGATATGTGCTAGAAATCCTGCCAGCAGCAGTCCCACTGAAATCAAAATAGTAAAGAGAGAGTATCCATTTCTAAGCTCTTTTTTTTAAAACCATAAAAATGAAATGGTTGCAGATACCTGGCAGCCAAAAAGCAGTTTAAAGTTTTAATCTGACTCAGTAGCAACATGTAAAAAAAAAAAGAAGATTAAGCCACCATGAAAAAAATATAATGGAGTCTGAGAAGGAACACTTCTCCATTTTGTAACCAGCCTAATCTGGTCTCCAATGAAGTTTCTTTCATTCATTCATTTCTTTTGCTGAGCCAATAAGGTTTAGGATGAAGGAGCAGTGGCATTATGGTGGTTTTAATCACTCGGAGGAAGCTGATGAAGAACACAGTTGCTGTAGGTTGCTTTATGGATTCACAGCTGCTTCCATATCTCTGACTGTATGGGGACAATAAAGACAAAGACATGGGAAAGATCTAATCTCTTTCTTCAGTTCTTTGAATTTCCATGTTCAACAGTACATTGTAAAGACGGTTTAGCTGAGGAATTCAGTAGTTGTGTCCCCCCACACGGGCATCCCCTGGTGGGCATTTTGAACTCATTCAACTAAATACACAAAATGAACAGGGTAATAAACCTTTTCATACCATATATATTGTTTTTATTTGTTTAATGTGAAAAGATTTATTTTCTTCTTTGTTTTTTTTTTTTTGTTTTTTTTTTTTTTTAGAAAGCCAAGTTCAATCATCCGTGAAAAGAAATGTATTATACTAAAAGATTAGTCTGAAATTATAATAGCAGATTAGACTAAAATTATACCGGAAGATTAGTCTTGTACTAATTGTATCCAGTTCAGTCACCAAGTGTTAAATATGCTGTAGAAGATACTGGGACACCTACGTTTTATCCTTGATTCAGACCTGGCTTATTAAAATATATAAATGTACAAAGTCCAAAATCCTGGCAGATACATCTCTTCAAATAGAATGTGCATTGTTTTTTTTTCTGTGATCCAAAATATTTTCATACATATCAAAATTGAATGTGTCCCTTACCTGTGATTAATGAACATCTTTGTGATTTTAGTTTTTTATATTATGGTTGTATTTGATATTCTGTGCCTCATTTGTAAAAAAAAAAAAAAAGAAAAATAAAAAAAATTAAAGGTATAAAATCCATTTTTGGATCACGCACATCATTTTAGTTATGGAGAACTTGTTAGAAATGTAAAACAGTCTTCAGTACTGTTAATAAGAGTAATTTCACAACTTAGACCTGTGGACTCTTAAAGATATTTGTGACCACATTTACAGTAACTATATTCACATGTGCATGGGATGTACATCACATTACAAAATTATGCAAATGGCTATGTAACGACTGAAAATGAAAACTTCAGCATCATTAAATGAGTCATGTACATATACTTTTATTCAGACCGAATTCAACAACCTTGCCTAAATGCGTGATATTTAATCCCATTGTCTTCAGCTGCTTTAACCAATGCATATCAATCAGAAGTTGTGCAAATTCTAGTTCATGCCTCCTGGCATAGTTTGCCAGATTAGCGAGACTGATGCATCTAGTAAATGTGATCTTATAATGACTACTTACAAAATGGAAGTAGTTTGAAAATGTATTTAATGAAAAAAAATAATAATAATAAAGCACAGAAGAAATACTAACTGCCCCTTATTGTCATCAGAGCCTAAAGTTTTTCTTGTAATTCTAGTTAAAAGTCAACTGTAACACAACAAACCACACATTGTTAGTTCTGTATACATTATTTTATCACCTGAACAGTGTGCTTCTCTAGTGTTATCATTAGACATGTGCAGATGCCTTCAAAATGTATTTGTTACATTGTTTGCGTCTTTCTCTGCAGTTTTTCCAAAAATTGTCACAAGAGCCTGCATTACTTTTGATTTCGTAAAACAAGTGATACTGGGTGTTGTCGCCAAATGACACCTTAATTTAGCGAATTTCACTAAAACGGCAGTCCTAGAAAGTGCGTGAAAAATGAAAGTCTATGATGGGTCAAGTGACCTGCTGCCATTTTTCTCTGTGCTTGGTGTGTTGGTGTGAGCAGAAGCAGGAGGGTGTTAGGAGAGGGAAAGTGACACGGAGTCGGGGAGAAAGACAGACAGAAAATTAGTAAGACCATGAGTGAGAGAGCGAGAACAAGAAAAGTAAAAGAAATAAAGTTAGTTTGCTTGTTAAAGTTGTTATATAATTAAGTAGCGTTAGTTATAGTTAGTCATAGTGTATTACGTTGAGGTTTTATAGTGTTTATTTTCCCTTTCTCTTCTTGTATATACAGTAGTTGTAGTGTATTCTTTTTATATAGTATATTTAATGTATTTTTTATATGGAGGAGAGTGAGGAGAGGAGAAACGTATGAGGGCAGTTACCACCAGGAAACAGGGTGAGGTAGATCATAGCAGGGGGTTTCATGCACCTCGCTTAAAGGTTAAGCGGGATTGGGGGCCACGATCTACCAGTGCCACCATGTCACCAGCAGCATTATGGGAAGAAGAAGTGGGGCAAGCAAGCCCCTTTCCCACTCTTTCCTCTAAGCCCATCCAGCGGTAGTGCCTTCAGCTTCTTATGCATGTAGGTCGAGGAGAAGGGAGATGAGAAACTGGCAGAGGTTTTCCCTTCAAACTCATTGTTGTAGATGTCTACGTGCAGCCAGAGTCCGGGACTGAGAGTGAGATAGCACTATAAGGGCCTCAGACTTGTGGTAACATTGTTGCCGCTGCTATTGTGCCTGTTCAGAAGGAAGACACAGACAGGGGGACACGAGGGACTACTGAGAAGAGTAGTCAGTAGGGTCAGACTCATGACTTTGATGAGGAGGATGATGATGAGAGACAGTGGCAGGAGGAGGAAACCAGCTATGTTTGCAGGTTTGGGCCTCTTCTTCCTCCATGGTATAGATGTATGCTTGGCTTCTGGGGTTTGGGGAGGGTATTGACATTTTGTTTCATAAATATGAGCTAGTTCATGGTTCAGCCTCTTATTTCCTGAATACGTCAGATATGCGCTAGACACTGATTGTAATAAGGATTGGCCAGAAATTGGAGCAAGTTCCCAGGATTTGTTAGCTAGAGAGCTAAATTTCCTCTCGTCTTTTTCAATTTGTCATCCATGCACTCAAATTGATACGTTTACCAACTTTCTAAAAGGCTTAGCTGGCACAGGTTTCAATGAGCCAGCAATATATTTGAGACATAGTTGAGGTGAGCTCTTGAAATGTAATCTGACATGCCTTATTTGAAATAAGTGCAAAAATGTGAGAAAGCTCTCCCAAAAGTGACTGTAGGTTAAAATAAACCTATAGTCCAAAGGGGAAAACAACACCTAATTAGTGAATGTAGTGAAAATTATTGCATACAAATGTAAGTGAGACACATAATCACATGCATTTAAATGCAGCTCTAAACCGTAGAGAAGAACTGTTCTTTAATTCTTCAACAAGTGGACAGTGAAAAAAGTTGGGGAGCACAAGTATCAGTGACCAAGAAAGTATGCAAACATAAGTGGTGTAAATAAATCTAAAATCACAGAACCGTGTGATAGATAGTTGCAAGATAAAGGGAAGACACACTCATATTACCCCAAAGCAGTAATGGCTCATGTAATTTATAGCAAGTGGCAGATGGTGTCTCTGGTAGATATATTTTCTTGGATGATCTTGTAATCGGCTGAATGTGGGTGCTGTCGATGATAAAGACATTTTTAAAAATCGCATTTGGGTGAAGTTTAAACTCTATACAGAGTGTTACTGGATCGATTGTCTCACCACCGCTCGACCGCATCCCCCTTGACTGGCTTCCTGCCGTCGCCGTCACTTCCGGTCTTGATGGCTCTGGTATCGGGATGTGTGGCAGCGTCTCACCAAGGCAGCAGTGGACTCAGACTCAATGCGTTTCACTCGCGAGCTTCGTCAGGAGTTCAATTTCCTACAGTACTTACTTATAAAGGGCTTGTTGGCTTCCCATTGGTACAAGAGAAATGGCATATAAAATAATGTGTACTGTCATTTAGACAGCCACAGGTATAAGATGTATCCAGTATTGTGTGACAAGTCACAGTAGCAATTTATACTACAACGTGTGTGACCTTGTCTTCACAGGGAAGTACAAATTAGCAAAACATACATAGTTTATATAATAAAAATTAATTTATTCGATTTATATAATAAAAATCCGTTGTAAAAATCCATAGTTCCCAGGCTTTGTGATCTATACTCCCCCCTAATTATTATCAATTTGTCATCCATGCACTCAAATTGATAAGTTTACCAAATTTCTGAAGGGCTTAGCTGGGATAGGTTTCAATGAGCCAGTAATATATTTAAGACTTAGTTGAGGTGTACTCTAGAAATATAATCTGACATGGCTTATATGAAATAAATCAAAGTCCAATGTGGAATGGTGCTCAGATAGCAAATGACTCATAGAGAAAAAGACAATACAAATAGTATATAGTCCGGAATGCCCTCAATAATCCCTGCATAAACCTTAGTATGTACTGGGGAGGAATAAATGCCTAGAGAAATCTAGCAGAATCCCTTCATATTATGGCATAATAAACATCCTCTATGGGAAGTGACACGTACATCATAAATGATGGGCAACCCACATGCAGGCCTGTACCTGTTGCGTGCCCCCCATCTGATCAGGGCAATTTCAGGGTGTGCAATCCATTGAGATCAAAATCGAAGTAAATGTAGTTGAAAAGCGGAGCACGACTGAAGGAAAAAAAAGCAGAAAAACGAAACAATCACAAGGTGATCCCAATAAAAAATTGCATTTTAATGTCGTCACATGGACAGGGTAAGAAACACACCACCTACGCGTTTCGTGCTAACATGCGCTTTATCAAGGTGTATAAATATAAAAGAACACAGTACCTTTATAAACCCTCTGTGCCCTTGACGTCATGAGTCATCGACCCACGAGAAAGCCGTCACGTGTAAGTGTGCTCAAGATCTATTGGCTACTAGCTCTGCAGACCCCCCAGAGGATGAATAAAACTTTATTGCACAAAGACATAACAAACAATCAAATAGTAACACAATAAAGGGAAACAAAAAGACCGAAAAGAGAAATTAGCAACTAAGTAACAACATAATGACCAAAATGAATAAACTACAAAAAGGTGTTACTTATGTATAAAAAAAATAACTAAATGGTACTGCATATTCATTACTATGATGTGTATGAGAAAAATTGTAATATAAAAAAATATATAATAAGAGAAAACAAAAAATAAAAAGCATAATAAACCAGCAGAATTACCCAGAAAACACATCAATATTTATGGGGAAAAAAACCTTGTTTTTACCAAATAAACATCACCCAATCCCCTTAGAGGAGACCGGGTGAAACAGACATAGATATATATATTAGTCAAAAATGACTGCTAATTGTAAAAAAAAATTAAAAAAAAACAAGATTTATATAATGAAATAAAATATAAAAAATTAACAAATATACCAGCATCATATAGATTATGAAATATAGGCAAAGCTTTAACTCACGTAATTAAGCTGAACTCACGATTGTCCGTTTTTTCGCTTTGTCGGTCGTGCTCCGCTTTTCAACAACATTTACTTATTTGAAATAAACCATAGATTGGCGATTGTAACAAGGCTTTCTATTCTGTGTACGTTTACTCCGGACCTATTTATTCTTTTCTGCAACCTGTGAGAACCATGACTGCCCCCAGGTAATTCAGGATATTTGGGAGCTTTACAAATTGGCCAAGTCTCCCATTTATATCAGGCGATTCCCAGGTCTTTAGATGACAATTTATCATTTTCCTATTTATTTATTTTTTTCAGCTAAAAATATTTTGCTCGTCCAAATGCAAAACAATGGAGCCTTGAGAAATATGCAGTTCCATCCCAAATCTAACTGAAAGAAGCTTACACATGCTGGGCAGTACGCAGACAGCTTGCAGAACAATCGCCTCTGTGCTTTCTGCTAAGTGCACGGTTCTTTTTGGCTGCAATAATTAATAGCATGTGAGGGTTACAGAACAGATACAATGGGTATTATTCATTAAACTGCGATACTGCAGATTAAGACAGCATCGCCCGAAAACTACTATTGAAGTAAATGGAAGTTTCCGTGCTATGTTTCCCCCGAACTGACACTTTCGCAGTTTAATGAATAACCCCCAAGGACTGATTTTTAGATTGCGTTATGCTCCTTGCTAGCCCAGGGACCGACACAAAGAGATAAATGTCCAATGTAAAAACCTTCTGTCTGACACAAGCAGACAGTTGGTTATTTGGAGCCAGGATGGCCACACTTGAATCAACAAATTGAATACCATCGGACAAATAGCACTGCAACTTGACAAAGCAGTGAATGACTAAGGCAAGTACATCACTTGAAGCTGTAAACAAATCAAATGACTCCTCTTTTCAATGATTACCTTCTTCATTATTTTCTTCTTCTTCTTTATTTCCACAGACAATTAGTTCACATAGAGACCGAGATTGGAATTGAAGTCTATGCTGAATCTCTGGATAAAACACTACATTGGAATCAGGGTATGAATCAAAAAGTAGATGTTAAATCCTTTGTGTGATGTAATTTATTACCAGAGTTTGCTAGGAAGACACGCAGGGAGCAATGAGTGTGTTGGATGTGTCTTACAATATGTAACTGAAGCACATTGTGTATTTTATCTGCTATGAGTCATATTTCACACACACGTGTATATATATATATATATATATATATATATATATATATATTATACATATATACACATACATATATATTATATGTGCATAAAATCCTTACAATAAAAATATTAAATATTGCACATTTTGATTAAGGTAATGTAGTAAATCACAATTAGCTTTATTTATGGGCTAGTTTTTAGCAGTAAATGGTGATGAATGAGCGATTCAACCAAAACCAGTAGAAACAGGGTCTGAGATAGGAGATACATAGTTGCCCACAAATATAGATTTTCTAGTGTATGGTCATCATTAAGACAAAACAAATTGAAGAAAGTAGCCAATCAATTAATTGAAAGTGGGAGAATAGTTATTGTAGATATTCAAATATACTTTAATGTTACAAACTACTGTATTCATGCAGTCTAGAAACGTAGTAAATAAAGGGTTCATTCACAATAATAACAATTCTCAGTAAATGCTGAAAACAGAATTGTGAAGATAACACGTAAACAAAATCACTGTAAGAAAATAAAATGACTATTACTTGGGGGATGATTATTTGCCTATATATAGTTGTCACTTTGTATGCCTTATATACCAGTCACTTGAAAAAGACCTGAGAGAAGGTCGAAACGTTGTGCTTGGTTATAATACATTTTCACAACCGTAGAGCCTTGGATTGTCCTTTATATAGTATTACTTTGATAGCACATATCCTACAGGTTATTCATCAATAAACCATAGACACTGTTGCAGAATTGTGTATGTAGCCGCCTTATAGTAATATATTTGGTTTCTCTGTAATTCAAGGTAATCTTGTTGTGTCTGCTAGCAGTGAACAGACCTTTAATGAGTAAAAAAAAAAAAAAACTACTAGCAGTATGCAGTCAGAATGAACCTGCGCTCCAAATATGAAATTCACATAAGCTGCTATGCTCGTCTGGGCAAACAGAATATATTGACTCACTCCCAAGCGAAAGCCAAGAAAAGAAATGGTGCATTATTCACAATTTCCTTGTGAATCTTTTACATCCTGTTCAGTGCAGTCACAACCTTTTATTTTTAAGACAACCCTTTCAACATAAGCACTTTACCCTTGGCATTTTTTCTAATCGGTGCCGGAGGTCCGGGCCTCCGGCATTTGCGGTCATGCAATCACTTCAACAGCGATCACGCGGCTGCCACCGCCTCTGGAGCGCCAGTTCCATTGCCATCAAGGCCGACCCCTCGGTTGGAGCGGTCAGCCTGATCGGGGCCCTGGAAAACGATCTTTTTGTCATGATATATCAATAGGTAGGTCAAGTCAATGGGAGTTTCCATGGATTAGTGCCCAATCGGCAATAATGCACTTTCGTGAATCCTAAAGTAAGTGATAGAATTGGGGGGAAATGTGTCATTGCAAATTTATCTCAGCTGACTTTTTTTCTATTCATTTTTACGGGCTGCTTAGCTCATTGGGTGTTCTTTTTCTTATGTTATTTTGTTTCCCCTAAAGGTTGCAAATTGCTCTGTAAAAGTAGTTGTTTTTTTTCCTGTTGCCTTTTCAATATTTACACCTGTTTTTTTATATTGTATAACTGTAAATATAAATACTTTTCTAGGTTGTTTTTTTTTTTTAGTTGTGTAAAATGACTTATCTTTAATCAATAGATCACAGTCCTTTTTGATTTCTAAGGAGAGAAAAAAAAATACAGTACTGGACATGCATAAGTGTTCTGATTTGGTGTATTTAACTGAAAAACTGTTCTGCAGTGGTAAAGCAACAAACCACTTAGCTTGTGTTACCTTTTATTTGTAAACAAAAACAGAAAGGCCAGCGCATCATACAAAATGACACAACATAAAGTGCAATACCTCAGTGCTTATCTGCTCATGAAAAAGGGTCATTTAGTTAAACCCTTTGGCCAAAAGGTTACAAGCCTGCAGCCACTTCACAACATGCCCAATCTGCAGGTCCTAACACTACCTGGCACAACTCTCATGTACCTCTCTTTTCTGCAGGAGTGAGAAAGACCATACTGGGTCTGTGATTCACAGGATCATGATAAAACTGCTAATTGGAAAGTGGGGCGGGGTGAGCTTTAAACCATGGGGAGGAGGGTCACACCTCCAAGCAACAACAGCTGCATAACCTAGGGGGGCGCAATCTTTTTCCCCTGCGCCCCCCTGCTGGCTTTCCACCTCTCCTCGGGCCCCCCCCCCCCCCTGGGCCCCCCCCCCTCTGACCTTGATTCAGACATCCTGGCGTCATGACGCCGCGTTGCCATGGCGATGCGTCACCAGGAGCGTCTGAATCAAGGTAAGTTAGGTTTACCGAGGCCCTGCAGCTCCCCTGGCATTATTTTAAATGTCTTTGGGAAGCGCTCAGGGTCTCTGTAAACCCTGCGCCCCCCGCAGCGAGTCTCGCGCCCCCAACTTTGCGCACCGCTGGCATAACCTATCAAGCTCCAGAACCATTTAATTTGTGTTCTCTCGGGTCAGAAACTAAGGGAGCCCTATTATGGAGGTCATTTATAAATGAACAATGGTAAGAAAGTCTTGCTGGCAAATCAATCACTAGTGGTAGCGTCATTGAACTCAAGTCTACCCAAAGACAGGGAATTTACCACGGGCCACTTTTAATACTAGCTCTAACCATCAATAGCTAAAGTGGAATTATCTCTGAAATATTGAGGCCCAGTAGATACATGACTGGTGCAGTAATACACGGGGAGACTCTCTTAGTTCAGAGGCAGTTTGGTTAAAATGGGAGGGAAATGTTGTCCACACACACACATTTCTGTGAGCTGTTTGCAGCTGTGCAAAGTTTCCAGTAGCCATATTGATCCTGGAGAAAGAGGATACATTAAAAGTATTTTATGTGTACACATGAGGAAGAGCTCTTGTTGATGTGTACACACAATGACCTATGATGTTTCTCAAGCTCTGTACACACATAATTACAGTTATGAAGAACTCTACCGTTGGTACATTAAAGGGTATCTTTCTGTCAGCCATGTAAACCCCTAAACAGCAAATTTTTGTTTTTCAGTTTTATTTATGTCCTCCGCATCATCATTCTCTGTCGCAATCATTAATGTTGAGCAGTAGGACGATTTGAAAGTGATTATAGGTTATATGGCTACACGTAAAATACACTTTAAAATAAGAAAACGTACCCCCTGGCTTCTTTAAGGCTCTGCAGTGCTTCTACATCAGAGAAGAGATTAAGGAGAATCATTTAACAGCCGCATATACTGAGTGTTGAGGCAGATCTCAAAATAATTTCATAAATGCTGTCAAGATTACATTGTATTTCTTGTAAACCCAAACACCTTTTTGTTTTTTTCCTTCTTTCTTTTTTTTTTATCCACAGGATGTACTGAAGAGGATTTTGCTGAAGAGGTAAAGTAATCGCTATCTACACGCCAATCCACATTGATATCATTAGAGACACTAAGCACATGTCAAATGTTTGGATTTTAAAATGCCTTTGGGTGCATTTTTCAATATGAAGCTTTCTTGCATGTTGGAGAAAACAGAAACTCACAAATGTGCGCATTCAGTCGTGTTGGGTTTCAATTCTCTGATGAAAGTCCAGGCTGCTGTTTGGATAACAATTGGGAGTGTCTCTCTCTCTCTGTCTCTCCTTTCTTCTTTCTCTCCTACGTTTGTGTACATACTATAAATACAGCTCAACCCCCTTATAACGCTGTGCTTGGGGTCCAAAGAATCAGATCTCGTTATAAGCGGATCGCGTTAGAAATAAATAATGTACAATTGTACGCATTGTACAATAAAGTATTTAAGATACCAATAATCGCGGGGTAAAGTATTCATAAATACGGAAAATGAGAGCCACGCTTACATCGCGTTATAAGCGGATTCGCGGCGTAACGGATCGGGTTATAACGGGGCTGAGCTGTATGTGCTAGATGTACGTGTTAAAATGGGAGTGAAATAACAAGGATCATTTTTTTCTTGAATTTTATCTGCAGATTTAAGGCATCGTCTTTAGTCAATTCCAACATGCCAGTTTATAAACATGAAAAACATTGGCATGTATGGTTTTAAAGTGCTTTTACAATATACACAAACACGCAGGTACCAGGCCTGTGGAACTAAAATGTGACCATGATTATTTATGACTGAATATGCAGGCAACAGTAAGAAATTACATAATAATTCTGATATTGTTTCCTTCGTAGGGACTTATTCTATCTATTCCGAAGTGGCCAATGGCTTCAGTGGGTTAAACATTTGTCTTTAAAATACGATATAATAAGGATCCAGCAATGTCTCGAATTGCAATAAGAAAGAGAACAATTTGAAATAATGAATGTTGTCCACACCGTTTGTAATTTGGTGGTAATGTTAGAATTTGCATGTACAGTCTTTAATGACATGTGTGTTTATTTTTCAGAACACTGGAGGAAATGGTTCACTTAAAGTGGTGCACTTTGGCTTAGTATAAGCAGCACTTTTCATGCATTGAACAAACTGATAATCCAAAGAGTGAAATATTGAGAGAGCTCCTCGGAAATGAGTCACCAGCATTGCCACACTTGCTCGGAAAAGCATCAAAATACGTCTGGGGCATTTATTTAGAGTACTGTATTTGCCACATTATTTGTAAACATTATGCTAAGAATAACCTGTTTGCAAGCTCCTGCAAATGGTCTTAGGTTTAGTGTGCGTGCGTGTACCCTATCAAAAAAGAATCTTTATATATTTTTTTTTTTTAGAAACTGGGTTTTTTTTGTAACTTTATTAATAAATTACATTTAGTTTCCCAAAAAAAATATTTTACATAAGGTAACATTTTGTTTTTTTTCTAAACATGATCCACATTAATTTTATAAAAAGTGTTTTATAAGGCCGCGCTTATAGTGCCGGCGACGCGACCGATGCCGTCCCCATTGCGAAAGTTACATTTCAAGTTTAGGCGACGTCGCTGGCTACAAGGCCAGTGACGTCAGAAAAGGGGGAGGGCAGAGGCACGGAGAAGCTCTCTGATTGGCCACAAGGGGAGACCGTCGCCGAAAAAAATCAAATATCAGTGACTACCAGATTTTTGGTAGCACCGTCGCTCCGTCGCAGTCGCGTGCACTATAAGCGCCGATGACGGCGACAATGCATTTGTTTTGATGCTACAGTCGCGTCGCCGGCACTATAAGCGCAGCCTAACTCTGCACCTTTATAGCTTCCACCACCGCAGTCTTAATGGCATATTATGGGAGATTTGTTATTCCACTCAGAGCTAGTCTTCCAGGCAGGTATCAGCGCTGGTAGGTGTGTTTTATTATAGGAATACGTGATGAGACACATTTTCAAAAATACAAAATTATAACCAACATATTGAGTGTTTCATGCTGCTCCCTGGGCTTTAACATTATACCTGTCAATTATCTACAGATTTTCACGACAGATTGATACAGTTGTGATTTGTAACTTCTACCAATACTCATTATAGGATTTGTAGTCCTTCATCCTTACACATACACAGAACAGGACTCCAGATCCAATGGATATGAGTTGAGAAACCAGGACTGGTCCTGTAAATGTATACTTACGTGCCCTGAGGGTCACATACAGTTAAAGCTGTTAATTTGCAGGGGCATTTAGTGGAATTGCTATGTTAGAAGGTATATTTATTTTTACCAGTCATTCGCCTATGCAAAGAACAAAGTCTCAGAATGTTCTTTAATCGCATGCTAAATAAGGTGTTATTTGGGTGAGCACTTTTATTTAAGATAATTCTAGTTGATAATACTCAGTGAAACTGCAGCTTCAAACACACTTTTTCACATTTATTCAAATATATTTCTGTAAGTGTCCTTTCTCTGGAGGTACTGCGTCTTTAAGCGGTACATATTACATTATGAAGTGGAAATGTTGATGTCACAAAAATACTCATTAATATGTAACGCCGTTTAAAAAGACCCCAGCACATAGATAAGATATTTTGCATCGCCTGCAAATTATATCTCTGTTCTAGCAATCCACCCTTGTAATGCAGATTTGACTTCCACTTAAGTCGGTGAAAGGCATTCTATTGAGACACTAGTAGATAAAATCTTCCTTTAGAATGCCTCCATGAAAGAGCCAGCTTGCACAGGCACAGGCATTTTGCTAAGAAAGCTCTCAATTTTCATAATCTTGAACTATAATCTTGCTCGAATAACCATTATTTTTCCTTTAAGGAACGTATAAAGTCCTTTTATCCCCCATTCCAATTTGATCCTACTTTTTAGGCCCTAACAGAAATTATGCATTGGTGTTAACCTTTTTCCCACCATTATACAATTCTGTGAAGAGCTCATAAAGTGAAAGGAATTTGTTCATGTCCCTTTATGTTGAAATCTCATTCGCATGTACTGTATGTGCAGGTGAGAAGCTGATTATTATTTTTTTTTTCTTTTTTGGAAATGAGAATCCTTTTGTGAAGCATAAATGGCATAGAAAGATGTACTTATTTCTATTTGTCACTTAATATTGTTAAGAAATAACGCTATTTTGTGAAAATATAAGCCTCTGGTTGCTCATGGAATGATATACCATTTTGTGTGAATGAAATCATAGACTGAGTGTGTCATTCGTTAAATGATTGCATTATTCATCTCTGACTTAAACAATAAGTTAACCAGCATCAGAGTAAAGCTAAGTTTAGTCGATCAGGTTGTCATTCGGAAATGAATATCAGTTATGGGGCTTTCAAAAACATGTCTTGTAGAATTGTACACAAGTGTCTGTCTCTCTTGTATGGTATTTATAGCATAATCATAAAACTGATGTTGACTCTAACAGGCTTATAAACATCAGGATTATAGAATAGACTATCACTAAAACAGATGGTGTTCTAGTTATTGACCACAGGTGCCCCAAAGATTATATATAGTACCATGGGCTTATTCTTTTATCTAAACATAGAAAATATAGGTTTATACTCGGCTCACTGACCCAATCTAGATAATGTTTTTATTTTATTTTTTTTAAATAGGCTACTTATACAATAGTACACATATAACGTATAGCAAAGAAAACAAGGCTATAGTATGTATGTCATTTTCTTAAAAGCTTCGCTTAAAATTATGTTATTGAAGATCTTTAGTGGTCAGTTTAGTTTCAAATAATGGGGGTGGGGGGGGTTGGATTGGTCATGTAAGCAATCTGATCCAATTTTGGCAAAATAATATATTTTGTATACGTTACTGCCTCTGTAATTTAGGCTAATTTATAGACCAATTATCCGGTAGCATCAGGGCCTACAGATCATGGCATATATTCCGATAGATGTACCACATCACTTTAGGTCAGTGTGCTTCGTGGTCTATACGTTTCAGGTATTTTACACCTTTTTTCTGACCTACATGTATAATTCTACATAGATAATGAAGTACATGGACATTTAAGGCCACACAAGCTAAGTATATGAGTATAACGTATGCTCTTCGGATGGAATCTCAAAAGCACATATACAACACCATCTATGCCGAGTTTTCATGTTGGTCCAACAAAAGGAATAAGCTGCACAGAGTCAGGTTATTTTAAGAGACCAAGATAAATGAATTAATTGAGTCAGTTGAGTTGTACTAATTTGTCTTCTATGTTAGACAACAGATCAAGAAGAATACTGGGCATGAGTTCCTTAAGTACTGCATATGTCACATAGCCAGAGAGCTCTTCTGAATTCCAGCCATGCTTATGTCGGTAACAAGTCATAGTCTGTGTGAGGGATTAGTATGACACTAGCCTGTGATCTGTAATCCTTCACTATTATATTATAATCTATTTACTCTGCATGTTAAGAGGCTTTTGGTTTACAAAAAAACACAGGAAGTGCAATTTTAAGTGGGACTCAATGAAATGTCTTAGATTACTTTTGTAGAAATCTGTCCTATGGCTGGAGATATGGCACACTGTTAAACTGAATATTTATCACCCTAAAGTTTCACTTCCTTTTCTATTTTTTTTTTAAAAGATAAAATGTACCTGATTTGTATTTTTACATAAACTCTGTGTATAATTGAGATGTACTTTCCAACCTTCCATTAATGGACGGGAGTTGTGGAGTGTCACAGGATATAGTTGTCTATTACTTGTGTCTGTTTTATATGTTAAAATGCCCTCAAATGGTGTGTAAAACATTCTCATTGCTCATGTGCCGAAGACATTAAAAATAAATAAAACTTTTTGTATACATTTCTTTGCAATAATTGAGTCATTCATAGTCATTGACTTTGGTAGTATAGTGCATGGAATATTGCCTCCGATTCATCTCAATAAACTAGGCCCTTTTAACATACCATGTTGTCCTATATAACCCTACACTTCTTGCTGAGTTGTGAGGCTTCTCTCTAGAATCCATTAATTTGGACAGTTTATTCCATTATGTGCAATCTAGAACTTTACAACCTAAAGTTACACAACATCAGACTTCTTAATGTGCCTATGTTAGAGAAAAATATATCCAGGCACTTCAATGGGCAGTCATGAAATAAATACTTGCTGAAATTAATACGATTCAGCTCCGGAGACCCCCTGCTTCAATACTGCATGTATTGTAAAAAAAAGGAAAGCCTCAGTGCTGTTACTCTCTCCCTCTTGCAGCCCCCTGAGATCTGCTGCCCCTGCTATCCTGCTTACTGTCTAGGGTCGGGCCTGCATATAGGCTTCCATCAGGGTCAGATGATGGCAAATTTGACCCTGATAAAGGCCATATGGGTTGAAACCTTGGTCGGACGTATGCACTGATGTAACTAAGTTAACAGCAAGTATTTATTTCATAACTATCTTTTGGAGTTCTTGGATATATTGTACTATGTACCGGTATTAACATATGGCTGTATGTATGTCCGGAAGCACCCAGTAACCTCATTATAAAATATTAAACCACTCTCTTGCCTATGAGAAGCTATTCTTCCTTTGTATAATGGCAGTTCACTGCTAGAATAGTTTACCCAAGTACCTCAAAATACCAGCAGCCTTTAATAATTCAGTTTCTTTATACCATGTCAGTTTGAACATGTATATCAGTGGAATTGTTTAATTGGGTTATTGTAATCTCTGTCACCCTACGTGACATCACGTGATGTGCTTGAAAATGAAATGTGCAAGTTTGTTTCACAGAAATATATTTGAAAGAAATAATGTAACTCTTTGAACGGGCGTTATGTGGAATCATCTTGCACCAGATTTTTGGTGGTCATTTAACAAAGTCTCCCAACTACAAAAATGAAGAAAATATAAGCAGCACTTATATGATAGGTTTACATGGTTGTGTGACCATCAGATGCATCCTAATACTGTACACCTGGATCCAGCTGGTGACTTTACTGCTAACTTCATCCAAGACTTGATAGGCCACAGAGGGAAACCACAGAAGGCACTGCTATTTAAAGCACCTGTTTCCCTATTCATTAAAAGTTCATTTATTTTGCATAAAACCTTTGTGACAACATATTTATGCCAGTCACATGTATTCCTATAATAAGTTTTGATCATGTTTATCTCCTTGTCATAATTTTGCAAGAATAATAGGTCACTGTAATTCTTGTAATAAATAACAGAATGTAGGGCTATATGATAACAGTTGTGTTTATTATTTCAAAGAACAATGGAACAGCACACAGGAAATGTCATTCTGTTTGTGTTTCCCCCCAAATAGTTTAGAGAAGCGGTTCCCAACTCCAGTGTTCGAGAACCCCCAACATGTACCCCAAACCCCAGGTTTATCCATTTCCCTGCTTGAGCACAGATGGCTCAATCATTTTGACTAAACAACCTGTGCTGAAGCAGGCGTATCCCTAAAACCTGTCCTGTTTTGGGTTCTTGATGACTGGCATTGAAACCCACCTTTTTTTTTTTTAGAGGGACTGATGCTTCAAAGGGCAAGATTGCTAGAAACCAGGCATCCCTTTAATATACACATACAACCGCCCAAAAGAAAAGATGTGACTGCAGTACTGTATGTGTGTAGTGGTTGAGCGATAAGCTGCTTTGCATTACTGCTTCTGTTTCTCAGGTAAAATGTAGATGCTTTCATTCAGATGAGATCTGCACGGTTTGTAGCTCACAGGTCATTTTAAAATACCCTACTATTTTTTTCCCTTAGGATTCATCTGTGTAGATGTAGCAGTTTCTCAGTAAAATCCATTGAAAAAAATACATCATCTTCATTGAAACATATGCAATCGTAAATACATAGCAAGCCATAGTCTCAAAGATGTTTTTTTTTTTTTTTATGTGGGCAGATTACCAAAATGTGTTTCCATTTTTGCACCAGTGCACATCAATTAAAATGTTGACAATTAAAACCCAGAAACATGCTGCTTTTCCATGTCATGTATAAGTAAGTGGGTAATGTTGCCATTTTTAAAAATATATATAAACATGATAATTCATTATCAAGGTCCATGTAGATTTTTAATAAAAATATACCCTTACTGTGTGAGATCATTTTTTCCACCCTGTTCCCTAATGAATGATTTCAGGGGATGTGGAATTACATAAGCGGGTTCTGCAGATATAAAATGTCAAGTGAAACCATCTGGGACCTTTTGACTGGACAGTACTGGAACTTGTCTTTCTAAAGGGGCAATGCAAGCAATATCCTATATATGTATGTGGGGTTTTTTTTAATAAATCAGTTCTGTAGTGTTGGATAATACTTATGGCATTTTTTAAATTCAGCTCAATGGCATTTGTATTATTAGTTTTAATATACTGAGACTCCTATGATTTCTATAGCAGGTTTAACACACATCCCCAGCAGTGCAAGATCTTTGTAACACTTTCCTGTTTGTGATAATTTATTGCTTATGTTCCCAGCAGTTTGAGCTGTCAACTGTAACAATAGTCAATGTTACCTTAGTAATATCAGGATACATTGTAGCTGCTAAGTTACACTGGCTGAAGGATTGATTGAACCTAATAGGAGGCCATTGGGTGAACTCGGAAAGCAGGATCTTTGCTGATCCATTATCGATCAGCAGTTTAGGTAATTCATTTTCAATAAAGGTAATGAAAGGCTGCATATATTAAAACAAAAACAAAGGGGAAAAAAAATTAAGTGCTATTTGACCTGCCACTATGTAACAAATAAATTATCACTATAACCTGTTTTTTTTATTTTTATAACGATTCAATTACACTTCAATTAAAATCTCTACATATGTGCTTCTTCTATAATAAGTTTCCATTTTCTTGGGGTTCAATTCAGTCTAATGTTATCTGGTCATTACTGTTTTTTCTCGATTTACCTTTAATTTTAAAACTAATTATGCTGTCATTATTATTTACAAGTATCAACAACAGGAACACAGTTTGAATCAACAATGTGCTTGTAGATATAACAGTTTGCAAACTCTTATCACACAGGGAGGGGGTTGAGTAAAGATCCTAAAAACACTGCAAACCATTGAGTTACTTTAGAGGTAGTAAGTAAGTGTTCGTTCTCTCACCTCTCATTTTTTTAAAGAGTGTCAATCACCTACATTTACCCTATTAAATATGCCAATAGTCCAGTTTGGTCCTAGGAGGGAGCTATATAAAGCAGACAGGGGAAGGGGGTTGTGGACTGCTAGGACTGTGCCAGTGAAATGCTGTTTCCCTGGATCATAATAATGACAAGGTCTCCTAGTGAGCGTTTTATCATATAAACAATACACATACTACACATGTAAGCTTTTAATATGATCTGTTAGTCACTTCATTTACTGCTGCACGTTGCTTTATCCCTCCAGTATATTAAACACTAGTTAACCCCTCTCCTTTCACTTACAGTTTACTAAAAACTGACAGTCCAAGATCACAGCACTGTAAATGTCCAGCACCACATAGGATCACATTGAACTAACATGTTACATCGTTTAAAATAATAATACCTACATCGGTTGTTTTTTTAATAACCCTTTCACAGCCACCGGTATCAGCATTGCAATGTGGAATTGCCATTACTCTTACAAAGTGGATTCTGAAGAAGGGAGCGGTTGTATATCGTGTTTGCCCCACTTGGAGAATATTTCCACCAATATATTTATTCCCACCACCTTTTTTTTGGGACAACGCACCAACTACAAGACAAGGAGCAGGAGAATGGAGAGAGCAGACAGGGGTACGGGCAATACAGAACTAAACCATCCTAGGGATCAACCTTCGCAAAGCAGTTTATAACTGTCTTAAACGTGTCTCATAAAAAAGTGTCACCTAGTGTTAGAGGCATCAATGTAAAAAAATGAATTAACTAATCGATATAATCTGTTTTCTTAGACGTTTATTGTAGGGGTCATTTCATTTTTCTGGCTTGTTTCCTGTGAGAAATAAACGTTTTTTTCCCTATTAGGTCCTGTGACATGTATTTATATCTGGTATTGTTCTACGTGTTACAGTATAAGTTAGACACCATCATTCCTTTACTAACAATGAAGAACAATTGCCTGTGGGTTTTCGATGTGAAAACTTTACAACGTATTTACCATGGACACAGCACAAATAAACACATATCTTTTTTTTAGAAAATAAGTCCCATTTGTTGTAATGGTACAATCACCTCCACTTAATCTATTAAAGATGCCACTGACATTAGTTCACATTGGTCTCTGGAGAAACTGCCTCTTCCACTTATTTCCAATGATCACTGTCATTGGTTCAGTTAAATGCTATGTGGGACACGCCAGTCCTCAGCAGCATTACAGCAGAGATGTGGACCAGGAGGGGGATCTGCTGGATCAGCCATGTGCTCAGTGCTGGAGAAGGAAGCACTAATCCAAACCTCAAACACAACTACCTTGAACAGTTTGTAATCTGTCAGAGAAAGGAATGCACCGTAGCAGGACACAAAGCGTTGGTTGGTAAACATGTTGGCATTAAACAAATGACTAGGTTTTCATTTTGTGTTGGCTAATATGCTTCTAGCACTTGAGAACTAGTTTGATAGGAGCCCAACATAGCAAGGAATAATGCACACATATATAATTGTGTATACATTATAACTGTGTTTATGAGGGCGTAAACGTCCACAAAACACACACAGCCAGAGAGAGATTAGAACGATTATATATATATATATATATATATATATATATATATATATATATATATATATATATATATATATATAATATATATCGTCAATCACTCAGAGATAGAAAAATAAATAGATACACTCGATGTTAATAATTATGTATCTCCTGTATCGCTGACAAAGCAGGTAGTTCTTAGATTCTATTAATCGTTTTGAGAAAGACACTGAAATTAAATTAGTGCTGGTGTCAAGTGGGATCCAGCTAATTCCTTCGAGACTAATGGAGGTGTCTCTATATACTCTCTCATTTCCCCTATCTTGATTCAAAATATTGGAACAGAGCAAATAATATCCATGTGTGTAACTACATTGCAATTCCGCATTACCAAATGACACAAATTATTTTCACTGAAACTACCGTCATTTATTTTATTTCTTGCATTTTAACAAACGTTGTTTTACAAGTAAATATATACATTGAGACGGACTTAAACTATAGCTTATGAAAACAGGAGATATATGTATAACAAATTATGTAATGCAAGCTTCCACTTCGCAGCACATATAAAACTATATATATATATATATATATATAGATATATATATATATAGATATATATATATATATATATATATAGATATATATATATAGATATATATAGTGCCTAGACAAGAGGTTTAGATGACACTATGCTTCCCACATACTAACCTAAATAATATTTTTTAATTAGTGCTTATGCAACTTTTTCTTTCAGGGACCAGTAAATCAAACTTATTCTATTTAAAAAAAAAAAAAAGTGTTCTGGGGTTATAATGACATATAACAGCTTTGGTGGGTAACATATGTGGGGGGGGGGGGGTGTCGGTATCAGCATTCCAACATGTTTTTATTTTCATATTAATTGCAATTTTTACGCTGTCATTTCCAGCAAGCTGACTTTGTGTTACATTTTGTTGTTGCTTTTCGAACAATACAAAATGACGTGATATATTTATCTTTGTCCATCTTTCGAAATGTTACTTTTTTTATGTTGAAATCAAGTGAGTTTTTCTTACAGTAAAAAAAACATTTATACAGATTGTATCATGATAGTGATTCTGATTATTTTGATCACGGGCTGTGTAAGGACTGACTTATTTTTCAGCTATATGGAAGTCGTCTCTGAAGTGGGATTATTTTTTTCCATCCTATTTTGAAAATTGTCTTCCTAGCAGTTTCGAAAAAAAATGACATACTGTTGAATCAAGAAAGCAAGTTCTCATTTAACAGAATTTCAATTTTTATCATAAACTAAAAACATCAATGATCTTGGACCAACGAATAAACTCCCTCTGCTAAATCTTCCCCAAAACCCCAACTTCAACCCAAACTTTCATTGTCTAATAATCAACAGAGCTACAATTATCATCACAACGAATACCATGCATGCACTTCTATATAAAACCCGTTTAATTTTAATAATTCAATGAATCATTAGTTATTCCTTAGGAATATAGACATATGGCCATTTGCTTCCCATTCTTGTTATCCTCTTTGCACTGTCTTCTGCTTTGTATTCTTTTATAAATCAGTGAGATCTTTAATGATAAAAGACAACAACAACAACAACGTAAAGCAGTTCTGCAGAAAAACACATTAAAGGGGTTATAATCCTATTGATTGGAAAATCATAAAGGTACAAAGCTCAGCGCTAAAAAAATATATTACAAAATGCAATGATCTGTCATTATCCAGTTACTGTATATATTATATTCTGGTGCATAGACAGAAAAGTGACAGCCACGTAAGTCTTATATTAATTATTTCACCTTTCTATCGAATTTCAAGTTCATTGAAGGATTGAAGTTCAAGTAACTATATATATATATATATATATATATATATATATATATATATATATATATATATACTATTATGAATAATTTCAGGACGTGTTAGGTGATTCCCCAGCATTAAAGTGGTTAATGCTGGAACTGGCCCCTATTGTGTGGATGTGACGATGTATATCATTTTCTGGGTTATCTGATCAGTTGTCTCATTTCATACGTGTTTCGCTGGATGTTGCACTTATATCGTGATACGAGTGATAGGAAGATAGATACATTTCGATCATTAGTTGCACTAAAGTTTACACGATAAATGTCCCATTTCTCATTCACCTGGTAATGTATTTGCAGATAAAAAGGGACACAGTAGTAACCTGGTCAAGCAAAGACCTTAAAAAAAATGAAATCTACATATTGTTTCTATCATTTTAGCCCCACTACTTTTTTTGCAGAATTATCAGCAAATATTTAATTCCTGTGCAGTGGTTTTTTTTTTTTTTTTTTTCAAATCACAGCGAATATTTCGTTAATTCGTTTTAATTTACCATCTATTTTGGTGACTGGATATTACGATGCGTTGCAGCACGATTTGTGTTATTTGCTTTCTTTTATGTTTGTGTGATTATAAGACACGGTGATCAGACTGATTTCCCTGCTGATTGTTGCAGAGCACTGGAGGGGCTGGCAGGTGGCTCAGAGCCTGGAAGGGAAACCTCACCCCATGCACCCAAGGACTTCTAAGAAGATCACATAAGGGAGCCTCAAATCCAATCCTACACCCCCGACTTGTTCCCTCTTATTTAGTCCTGGCAGACAGAGCAGTTACCTAGTGGCTGGTGTCTCCTTTGCTGGTTGCGCTCCCTATACCTAATCAGCCTCCTGCTTTCTGTCATGTGATTGTATGGGTACAAGCCTTAACCACAAGAATTTTAATTAAGTTATTGTATGAGAGAACACAGCTTCTCCTCACTTATTCTCCCCCTCCTGCCCACAAAATGTACTGAGTACCCGGTGCAAGTATACAGCATAGTTTCCTGAGTGAAGTTTCCACTACTTCTTTCTTCAGCAAAACAAAGAATAATGAAATCCCAGATTAAAGTGACTGTCTTGCAGAGGAGTGCAAGGTTTTTTATGGGGGGTGCAAGGTTTTTTATGGGGGGTGCAAGGTTTTTTATGGGGGGGAGGTGATCCTCAATTCTTAGACTGGAAATTAGATATTAATCTCTTTACACTTGGTAAATACACCAGACAGGAATAAAGAACAAGTGTATATCTGTGCATGTCTGCTCTGTACTTATACTCAGTCACTCACTAGTGGTGTAAGGTTATTTTTTATTTATTAAAGTCAGGGCGCTCTGCACACGGGATACATGATCAAAACGAAAATGAAATGCAAAGTTAAAAAATAAATAAAAAAAAGGCACGGCGTCTCATTGATCAACGATTCCCAGCTCCAAAACTGGGACCATGTGCGTGCACCAAAAAATATTCCAATAAGAAATAAATAAATAATTGATATATATATATATATATATATATATATGTTTCTTTGAACACTATGTGCTTTTCATGCAGAAGTTTTTAAAAAATAATAATAAAGGCCCTTAGATGCCAATAGTTCATGATATATTCCAACAAAATTAGTTGTTCCAACAAACCTTTTGCAGAAACGCCCAGTTTTAAAAGTTAATTTATGAGCAAACTTTGAATGCAATATAATAATAATACAGGGCAGAAGGAAATCAATAATTATACATTATGAAGTGCTGTCTCCGAGTCGTCTTTATACTAAGGGGTCATAATACTTCTCTCGGTCATTAATAATTACCTTGCACAAAATCTAAAATAAAACGTTTTTCAACTCTTCAGGCAGAATTCATCATACACCCAACATGGAGCAGTCGGGCCCGAACTGGATTATTGAAAATGGCACTACGATTTATTTTAAGACTTTGGAGATTCAAGTTTTGTTGCCAAACTTTTGGCTCATAAAAAGGGGGGACTCAGGGAGGTGGGGTGAGGGGAAGGAAATAATAATTGGGACCTGTATTAATTATTTTGTTGCTGCCTGATGTTCTTTTATGGTCTAAAAAAAAAAAGTGTTTTAAATAACAAGAAGAAACAGTCAACTCACATTTACTCAGCAGACATAACCTATGTAGTTGGCTGTGTAAAATATCGGCTGTTGCAGAAGTTTTGATCTCATGCATCATTGGACAAACATGTAGGAATCCTGTATATCAAAGGTCAATACAACCGGACACACGGAAACCGACTGTACCTGCACATGGCAGAGTTTATGTTGACAAAGAATCACTTAATCTGTGTCATATGGTGTGTGTGTGTGTGTGTGTGTGTGTGTGTGTGTGTGTGTGTGTGTGTGTGTGTGTGTGTGTGTGTGTGTGTGTGTGTGTGTGTGTGTGTGTGTCAGTCACTAGAACCCAATCATCATGCCATATTCTGTTATTCTGTCTGTGTAACCCATTTCTGACTAAAAAAGGGGTTCTGGCAACCAACGAGTTAAGTAATGGGGCAAACTGGGTGCAGCACTGTATTAAAAAAAAAAAAAAAAGGTGTTCGCCATCAGAAGAAGTCCCCATCTCAGACCATTGGATCCCACTGAAGGTCCAAACTGGCGATGACGAAATGTATCTTGGATTTATAGTGGCCACTTTGTGTGATTAGAAATCTTTGGGATGTATAATCTCTGGGCTGTCTGATAGAGCGCTTTCTAGAGCGCAGTATTAATGGGAGTGCAGGATCTACACCAATTATAAAGTAAGGGTGGGGGGGGAAGAGAGAGAGATTGATTGGCAGTAAAACATTTTTTTTTTTTTACATATTAAAAAAAATAAATGGGAAAAAAAAAAAAGACTCCTGTAAATATAACCAATGAAATAATCGTAGAGATTTCCCTCCTACACAAAGAAAGAGGCAATAAGTGTGACAGACAATGCAGGTTCCATTAGTTTGATTTTTATTATTGGGGGGGTGGGGGGTATGTAAAATGAGGTTTCCTTACATTGGAGGTGATTGTGGAATACCAGGTTATCAAAATTTACAAACATTTTTTTTCCACCTACACAGGGACAACGAATCGGAAATCGTCAATGACACAAATGCAAGTGGGGTGTGTGTGTGTGTGGGGGGGGGGGGGGGGGTTATGTGGGAGAATGGGAAATCGTGAAACAAAAAAAAAAGGGGGGTGCACTGGATATAACGTGCGAGGCACATACAGAACTAGATCTGTTCCTCTGAAAATCAAGTGACATTTACTAGTCTTTAGAGACAGCTAAGGAAGCACCTTCAGGTGCAGTGTTTGTGCCCTTTCAGTGAAATGAAATCCACCAATTACAGTAATTAAATCAGTGCACTAAATTCAACAATTCTTCTATTGGGTCACTTGTTCCTTCTTCAAATCATTGGTTTTCAATAAATATATGGGGGGGGGGGGGAGAAAAAAAAAAGTGGGCTGGGGGGGGTGAAGCAATATAGCGAGAAAGAGAAGGGGGACGCGAGAGAGCAAGAGAGAGGGAGAGAGAGGAAGGGGGACACGCGTGGGGGGGGAGGGTGTTTTCGACGCGAAGTCATAAGATGTTTGGTTTCTGAATGTGGGGCATATTCGTGGTTGGACTCGTGTAGGAATTGAGTCTTAAATGCACACCAGTAACATCAACTAAAAATAAGGGTCCTTGTAACGGACCTAGTATTTACATATTCCAGCTGCTGCAGACAGCAAGAGGGTACACAGTCCTACATCATATAGCTCTGAAACGGAGAAGCTCTATACAGAGAGTGTATGCAGCCCACGGGCGGGTCTCCCATCTATATACACTTTAAGGACCGCGGAGCTTTGGGTTAAAAACTCATGATCAGCCAAAGGGGGCACACATTTTCCAGTACAGCAAGGAGGCCACAATAGATGCAGACATCACTGTCCAAATCCTAGGTCCACAGTAAATAAATAAAAAAAAATGACTAGACTAATGTAGGACCCTATAAACTACAAGGCCGTTCCCATGTGGCAAGGTCCTTTTTCTTTCCCCCCCCCCCCCCCCTTTTTTTTCCTTTTTTTTTTTTTTTTTTTACAGGCACAAGTCATTTGATATTTAGAGAAGTCTTGTCCACCAGCAACAACATAATAAAAATAAAAAGGTTCAATAATGCTCTTCTCTGCTTGACGCATCTCCATGTTAACTCCAAGGTTTTTTGTTTTTTTTCTCCTCCTCATACATTTCTCATAGATATTTATAATATATATATATATATATTTTTTTTTTTTTTCAGGCGATGTTAGAGGTATCACACGGCCAGACAAGATCATGTGTGGTGCCTTTGATCACAAGACTTGGAACCTCCATGAAGCCTGATCTTTGTAGTCCAGGCACTCAGAAGAGTTGAAATTGAGTTTCCAAGAGGAGGCAGCAGCAGCCTGGTCCTTGTAGTCCAGACAGTCAGAGGAGTTGAAGGGCAGTCCCGTGCTGGTATACCCTTGGTGGTGGTGGTGGTGATGGTGATGGCTGGAGGTCTGGCTCAGGTGGTGGTGATGGCTGGACATGGAAGATGGGGTCATGGGACTGAGCTGGTGGGGATGGTGATGGGAGTGCATTGGGGCCAGGTAGGAGCTGCAGTCCACACCCCCGAAGTAAGAGGAGGAGGGGGCCGGATAGCCCTGGGTGTAGCCAGTGGCTTGGCTGTAGGACATAGGGTAAGAGGCTGCAGAAGAGGAACCGGAGCGCTGCATGCAGGAGGCGCTGCTGCCTCCCAGTGGGTCTGGAGCAGAGACAGAGGCCGGGACAGTACCAGGGGAGATGGATGCTGGGCTCCAGATAGAGGAGGCTGCCGCGGTGTTGCCGTTCAGGGGGGCCACGTTTCCCAGCCCGGGGTTCCCGGAGGAGCTGGAGGAGGATGAGGAGGAGCCCGAGCTGGACACTGCAGGAGGAGTGAACTGGCCGCTGCTCTCAGAACCGGAGCTCTCCCGGACCGGGCTGCACTTCTTCTTGGCGG